>NC_092877.1:244182035-244528701 GCF_028372415.1 Notamacropus eugenii
CTATGGAAACGCTTAGTCAAAAATAAATATAAAAAGCAAGAAATGAAAAAAGATATTTTTAAGAATAAGATTTGACCTCAAATTCTAGGCCATTTTTAGTATTTACTCTACACACAGAGAAACTTCTGCTATTCTTAATACAAGTTGTGCATTTTCTCAGCTGAACAGGGTGCTGGAAAATCTCCTTTTTTATAAAAATCCTCATTTTTAAAGCGTAATAGACTTAGAGACAAAGTAAAATATCAGCAATTACAGTTTAAGGAGGTGGAGTGAGGGTACAATGAATTGTGTAGATGTCTTTACTGTAGCAATTTTCACAAAGGAACAGTAATACCATGTGATCATGAAATGAATTTCAAGTATATACTTCACATTTGTACAAAAGAACACTGCTAAGGGCACCTAGAGTGAGTGGTGTGAGCCATTTCAGGCGACTGCTCAGCTTAACCATAGATTAATTGTAAGCCATGAACTACCCTATGCTCTGACGCATTGTATGTTACTTGATTTTACAGTGAGTAATTCTCCCTTTCCTATAATTAAAATCACTTGTATTGCAATGAAATGAGCCACTGAGCTCCTGAAGGGAAAATGCTATACATTGCCTGTTTCTTACTGATTTTCCATACAAATTTTTATAAGATTGAATGTTAGCCAAATGTTTTGTTTTGTTTTAACAAAACTGATGGTCACTATCCAGGTTTGCTCTTCAGATTTTTTCAAATATGTTTTGGTACCAAAAGAAAAAAACAACAACAACAACAACATTTCTTTGTTCTGTTCCTTGAGGAAAAGACTTGAGTTCTTTATATGCATACTCTCAGGGTACAGGTATGTGGTCAATAATTAAGTCAACATTAAAGGCTACTTGGATTTCTGTGACTGTTTCATTTTTGTTCAGTTAGTCTATTTTCTTTCATGATGTCTCCCTTATAGAAAGTACTTAAACATGTTTTCTTTTTTTTATTGGAATGGCGTCTTCCATATTTTAGAGATCTGTTACTTTACAGGTGCCATTATAATTCATCCTTCCCATAGCTGAAAATTGCCATGGGATTTGCCATATTGAAAAATTCAATACAATGTAGCCAGTAGAGCTACATTCAGCTACATTGTTCCTCAGAGAGTAGACAGGTTCAGGTGCTGGTTCCATCCTCTTCATTTTAGCAAGGATAAATTCTTAATCCTTAAGAAGAGAGAAGAGCAAGTCCCTTGACCCAGGAACATTCATTCTAGGTTGATGAGTCTTGTTGAATCAGAGTTTAGGTATGACTAGAGTTTAGACCAGCAAGGAAGTCCCAAAACATGGAAGCAATATATGGAAAATATAAATGGCCCAAGGAAATCTAAGGCTCTTGGGACTTCCCAGTGTGTGGAAAAACTCAAGTCTGGGCAAATGGCCCCTTCCTTTGGCAAGGGCCAAAAATTCTACAGAGGGAGAGAACAATCTCATTCTAAAACCTCAAACTTTTGCTAATAGCTACATATTCTTCTTACACCATGCTGGTAGAACCTTTCAAACATTTTACTTTGCTAGCATATTCTTAAGGAACACCACAAGAAGACTTTTCAGTGCTTTAATGTAAGACAGAGATATGTTGATAGAAGTTTTAGAGGTACAGTAGCCCCACAAAATATGACTGGTCTGTAGGAGATGGGGGTAGAGAGAAAAAAGAGAGAGCAAGAACTTAATATAAATCAATAATCAATAAGTCAACAATCAGCTCTTTCACATATATGTATATATATGTACAAATACACATATTCAAATATGAATGTGTATATATGTATGTATATATTAATTATAGAAGACAGGATAGATATTATGAAGCATATACATTGCAGTTTAACTAATCTAAAAATTACTAGTTGGAAACAGAAAAAATCATCCAGACAACCAGATAGGAAATACAGTTCCTTCTTTTCAGTTAGGACAAGGAATTGGAAACTAATGTCTTGAAAACAATGGTATGTCTATTTAAGAAGACTTGGAAACAGTTCAGTAAGATCGCATTTTTGCAAATAAAGAAAAGACATTTTTGGGGGTTAATGTTAGCAAGTACTGAAACAGAGTGGGAAATTTTATGAGCTAGTGGCATATGCAAACAAAGTCATTTTCTGCTATTTCATATGCTGTCAGGACAAAATGAAAATCTGTCATGGCACTGATGGGAATTAGATATTTTTGCAAGTATGATGGCCAGTGAAAATGATGAAACCAAAGGTCATTCTGAGAAGAAAACTACCTTACTACTGTGCCAGAAAAAGGGGGATGTCATTTATTTTGTATAAAGGTTGAGTCAAATTGAAAGATGAGCTTCAGATTGTTTTAGAAGCAGTAAGAGGAAAGGGTAACTAAGGGGGAAAACCATAGGAAGTACTGAAGTGGAAAATATTCTGTCCCTTTTTTATGTCAACATTATTTCCATATCTTTCTACTTTGAAATGAATTTAAAATAGTAATGTGGATCAAACTTTAAAATACATTTGATTCATTATCTTCTATGTATCCGAGAGAGCTCAGCAACATAATATTGTGGACTTGAAGGAAGAAAATAATTTCCTTTGGTATTCTCTCTTTTTATAAAACAAGGTAGATTTTTCCTTGAGGACAATTAACAAATCTACACTAAGGGGACTTGCTCCAAATTTCATGAAGTGTCCCAGAAGAGTTATCAACACCTAGATTAGGCATTTAGATTTTCATCTACTTAGGACTTATCTATCAGACAACCCACAGAAGTGAAAATACTAGCATATGATATCTTAGTGTGAAAGAATGAGATATTATTGTGTGGAAAGTGTGCGTATTGTTCCACATAGATATGCTAACTTGCACTTGTTTCTATGCAATGTTTATACTTTCTCAAATAGATGAATTGGAAACAAGATTGCTTTTATTTTTAATAATTTTCCATTTCTTTATTTTTCATTTTTATTTTTACGAGTATTTTATTTTTTCGAATTACATGTAAAGGCAATTTTAACATTCACTTTTCATAAAATTTGAGTTCCAAATTTTTTCCTCTCTCCTCTTCCTCCTCCCTAAGACAGTAAGCAATTTGATATAGATTATATATGTACAGTCAGGTAAAGCGTATTTCCTCGTTAGTCATGAAAGAACAAATGTAACAAAATGAAAGAAAACCCACAAAAATAAAAGTGAAATACAATATGTTTTCTTCTATATTCAGAATCCATCAGTTCTTTCTCTGGATGTGGATAGAATTTTGCATAATGAAGAAGATCAGAAGACTGCTTTTCAGAAGCTAACTAAATCACCATAACTTGATTCCAACACAAATCTACAACCTTTGGTTGAGGGTTTAGGCTTGAATACACACAAATCTGGCCTATGTACTAATATGAGAGAGAGAACAAAAATTCTGCAAGCAATGGAATTTGAAATTCTTCTGTGCTTGGTCATAAGAAATGATCTGCTTACTTTAATCATGAATAACTTTTGTCAGTAAAGGAAGAGACAGGTGTGAACCGTAGACTAAATATAGTTAAATGTATTTTGTGCAGCAATGACTTTTTTTAAATCCATAGGATACTCAATAGTTTCATAGATATTTGAACCTAAGATGAATGATACACATGTAGTTCAAGAGTTTTCAATCTTTTCTGTCTAAAAGCCACTTCATAATCCTTACCGTTATTATGAATGACGAAGTGCCTTGTGCATGGGGGGAGCTGTTATATCCCATAATGTGCTCAAGTCACCATTTTACTCTCTCCTAATAATTGACTGTTAATTTTTCAATGTCAGTATTTGTGAAAGTCAGCAAACACTACATATCAGGTGTGACCCAAGAAAGTGATGGAGAAAATGTTAATAAAGCAGATTAAACTTAAAAGTGTGTCATGAGCATATTTCTATTTTGCAGGAGTCAGTTATTGAACAATTAAAAGCACATTATTATCATATCTATAGAAATTTCATATTAGAAATTAAAACTGATATTTTAAAATTGTGTATTAGTTCAATTAAATTGTAATAAAATCTTAATATATTTTAACATACCATATTTTTGGAAACAATTTTCTTCAAAAATCATTAGAAGATTGGTATTTTTTCTACTATTTTTTGAAATCTTTGATGTCTGGCTTAATAGAAGACAGCTGGATTTTCATATATACTCTTGCATTCAATCTGTTGCAACACATGGTTTTGTTGAAGTATGTGAAGAAAATGTATCCTCATACCAATCAATAGTTGGAAAAGGGAGTATTATTTCAATAGACAGTGCATTGCATTCATTATAAAATAGTTGTTACTTCTAAGGACACTTAAAATCATCTTTCACTACTAGGTGACCATGGAAAACATTTTGAGTGCTGCTGATTTAGTTCAATTTATTCTGTTTCTAAAGATAAAAAAAAACTGAAGCTCAGTGAAGTAAAATGACTCAATAAATGACAGTTAATGAAAGAACTGTAGTACACTGGCCAAGTCAACTTGCTGTCTACCTCCTGTTCCAGATGGCCCATTAATAGTAGTTAAAATGTTCTGAAGGTCACTCAGTTGAATGGACTGTGTTGAGCTTGTTGCTGTGTTGATTCCATTACCTAGGTAGGGCTTGCACCAGTTGCAGATGCAATCATTTGAGCACTGGATTCTGTTGCAGCATGAATAAAATATAGAAGAACAGGAGGGAAATGTGGTTACAGAAGTAGATTGGCTCTGGGAGCTGGAAGAAGAGCTGCTTGCTCCAATTACTCCTCTCCCTAGTAAGCTGGCTGGACCAGGACCTATCATTGCACCAAACCCAGCAAGTCCTCCCAAGTCAATTGGACCAACAAGCTGCATGAGGTGCTTGTTAATCATGTTACCCAGAAGGCACTGAAAACCACCTCCATATCCAAGTTTTGAAAGATCATGGCCTCCATTTCTGCTCACACTCCAAAAATCCCAGCATAGGTACATAATTCAAATATTCATTTACTTTTCTGCAATGTTCTTCATACTTCTCAGTCTTGGGCTTCTGCATCCAAAAGAATACTTACTTTGATCTTGAGTTGAACTTCATTGCAGGTTGTGTTTGTCTTTCATTTTCTAAGAGGACTATGACATTAGACAAATGATGACATGACTTCCACTTGACTTTGTTCTGAGTGAGGAAGGACTGTGCACTTTTTCTTCCTGAGCCATGTGGATCTAGTAATCAGATACTCATTAGGATGACTGGGAATAGTCCAGGATGCAATGGGAGACCTTGGCCTTTTAGGATAAGATCTATTCAAGTACTCACTGAAAGTGAGTTAATGCCCATTCAGTATATAGACCTCTTTTAAAAGCAGTGAGGGGAATGGCCTCTTTAATAGAAAAGAAAAAAAAATAATAAATCATGCTGGGAGGGGCAAAAGCCTCAAGCTTCTTGTTTTTCTGAAGAGAAATTGTTACTATTGATATTCACTCTAAGCCATGAGGATGTAAAATAGCCATTGAGTGGAAGTTGGGCAGGGATGCTTCGTTGTTCAGTGCATGATTTTCAGAGTGAAGGGGGCATAAGATTTTAGGGGAGATCAGAAGGAAATGAAGGGGAGGGGACGAGAGGGAGAGGGAGGGAATTAAAGAGAAGGGAAGGGGAGGGGTGGGAAAGAATCTAGCCATCATATCCTAAGTTAACTGGGCAGCTTCTGACCATCAAAATTTACCTTCTTTTAGAGAGGAGAACGAAAGGCAGAGGCCTCTGAGTTACCAAGCTTGCTGGGTCCCCATTTAGGCAGATTAGTCTACTAACTGGTTGTGTTCATTACATGTACTCTACAAGCTGTGCACTTAGGTACTTGTTTAAATTCACGGTCTGCAAGAAAAATAATTAAGTCACCTACTTTACCAGAAGTCTCATCCTTTCAACAAAATTTATGAGACAATAATCAGTTTGCTGAATGTATATAAGCCTTTCTGATTATATGCGGCAACTGTAGTTCATTTCAATAAAATTTTCCTGCCCAAAACTCCACCAAGTATTTGCTGGAATGAGCCCCAGGAACCTGGGATTAGACTTGGAAACAAAGCACCTAAAGTCATTCTGGAGCCTGGGGTGTGCATAGTGGGTAAAGAAATGACTACGACTTGCTCTTCCTCCTCTGCCTAATATATATATATATATATATATATATATATATATATATATATATATATATATATATATATATATATATATATATATATATATATATATATATATATATATATTTTAAGCCAGGAGTTTTACAGGAGCATGACAGAATTCAATGAAAACAAAAGCTTACGCAATATAACACAAAAACAAATCATTAACAGATTCTGAAATTTAAATGTCACAACTAAGTAACAAAACTACTAAATTATTACTTTCTTAAACCTTAAGTGTCTCTCCTGTCTTATTTATTTGCAGCATTAGAAGAATCTTTCAGGGACTCCTTAAAACTTGAAGGGGAATGGCTAAGGCTCCCAGAAGTGAGAGCCAGATTTTAACATAGTTCTTTGTACAATCTCTGACTGGTAACAACTTAAATGTCATGTCACTTAGTGACTTTTGAAAGACTCTCATTTTTTTCTCCATTTATTTTTCTTTTAATAAGACTTTCCTCCTCACAAATACACATAACGAAGTTTGTAGCCTTGTAGCCTTGTAGCCTTGCAGCCTTGTACATAATAAAGTATATCCAAATGTGGTTGCTTTTTTTTTTTTTTTTTTTGCAGACAGTTGCCCAAAAATGGCTTTGTACAATTTGACTTTTTTTTGAGAATTGTCTGTTTATATAATTTGACACTTCTCTATTGGAATGTGTTTGTTAGTATCATATTTTTTTTTTTTGTTTTAGTTTAGTATCTGGGATACTAAACCTCTTAGAAATTGGTGACATGAGGAATTTTACCATGTTATTATTTTGTTTCTTATCCTAAAGGCATTATTGCCTGTGTATATATTGTTCAGCTTCACATAACACTAGAAAATCAACTAAAATGCTTGAAACATTTAACAACGTCAGCAAAATTGCAGCATTAAAATGAACCCCCCAAATCATCAGCATTTAGTACCAACCAAGCCCAGCAGTGACAGAGAGAAAAATTTCTTTTAAAATAACTGTAGACAATATGAAATACTTGGGAGCCTACCTGCCAAGACAAATCCAGAAATGATATAAATACAGTAACAAAGCACTTTTCACATAAATAAAGACAAATCAAAACAACTGGAGAAGTACTACATGTTCATCGGTACGTGAAGTCAATATAATAAAAATGACAATTCCATTTGTTAATTTACCTGTTCATTGTGATATTAATCAAACAACAAAATGATCATTTTATAAAACTATAAAAATGATAAAGCTAATCTGGAAGAACAAGAGTTTAAGAATACCAAGGGAATCAATGAAAGAAATATTGTAAATCTAGATGGCCTCGCATTCCAAGATTTCAAACTGTACTACAAAATGGTAATTATCTAAACAATCTGGTATTGCCTAAGAGATAGGGTGGTAGAACAGTGGAAAGGAAAATGTTCTAAAATAAAAAATAATAAATGACCATAGTAGTTTAATGTTTGATACTTCCAAATATCCAAGGGAGTAAGAACTAAAAGTTTGACAAAAGTTATAGAGAAAATTGGAAAATCATTTGGAAGGTACTAGGCACAGACCAACATCTCATACAGTAGATTAAGATAAAACTTCATCAATGGGTTAGACATAATGGATAGAATCAAAAGTAATTTAGGTGATAATGGAAAAATGAACTTGTCATATTTGTGGATTACAGAAGATGATGAAATGAGTGATAGGGAGCATCATGGGAAGTAAAATGGATAATTTTGATTAAATGAAATTAAAAAAAAATTTAATAAATAATATTAATGCAGTTAAATTAGAAGGAAATACCAAAAATACATAAATTTCTCTAATAAAGGCCTTATTTCTCAAGCATGGAGAGAACTGAAACAATTTATAAAATAACATGATTTATAGTTTAATTGATAAATGGTTAAAGGATTTGAACAAGTAGTTCTCAGAAGAAGAAATCACAGCTATCAATAGTCACATGGAAATATTCTCTATTTCTCTATTGATTAAACAAAAGCAAATTGAAATCTGAGATTCTACATTACACCTATCAGATTTGCTAATATGACAGAAGAGGAAAAGAATTCTGGAAGCGATATGGAAAAGCTGGAACACTAACACAGAGCTGGCAAACTTGCAAATTAGTTCAACCACAAAAAAAACAATTTGAAACTCCATCTGAAGGACTATAAAATTGCATACCTTTGACCCTGCAATGCCACTCTTGGCTTGCATCTCAAAGAGATCAAAGAAGGGGGATAGGAGGACTCTATTTATACAGTTTTTTCCAAATTCATTAAATTCTTTTCAGTTTTCAACTATCACTTCCATAAATTAAAAATTGTCTTCCCTTTTTTTCCTCCTCCCTCCCCAAGACAGCATGCAGCCTTATATGGGTTCAACACATACATTCCTTATAAACACATTTTCACATTAGTCATGTTGCATATAAGAATTTAAATGAATGGGGAAAACCATAAGAAAAAGAAAACAAAGCAAAACGTAATGATGGAGAAAATAGTCTGCTGCACTGCGAGTTCAGACTCCATAGTTCTTTCTCTGGATGAGGATGGCATTTGGCATCATGAGTCTCTTGGGAATGTTTTAGGTCCTTGCACTGTTGAGACTATCCAAACTGTTCTCACACACTGTGACTGATACTGGTTCTTCTGGTTCTGCTTACTTCACTCAGCATCAATTCATACAAGTCTTTCCAGGTTTTTCTGAGGTTCGCCTTTTCATCATTTCTTATAGCACAATAGTATTCCATTACATTCATATATGACAACTTGATCAACCAGTCCCCAACTGATGGGCATCCCCTTGATTATGAGTTCTTGGCCACCATTTAAAAAGCAGTTGTAAATAAATTTGTTCATATAGGTCCTTTTCCCATTTTTATGATCTTTTTGGGATATAGCACAAGAGGCAGTATTGTTGGGTTAAAGTATACACAAATTTCATAGCCCTTTGTGCATAGTTCCAAATTGCTCCCCAGAATTTTTCCAACTCTCCCACATCTTCTCCAATATTTATCATTTTCATGATTTGTCATGTTAGTCAGTCTGATAGGTGCGATGTTATACCTCAGAGTTGTTTTGATTTGCATCTTTCTAATCAATCATGATTTAGAGGATTTTTGCATATGACTATAGATAGCTTTAATTTCTTCCTCTGAAAACTGCCTGTTCATATCCTTTTACCATTTTTCAACGAGTCAATGGCTTGTATTCTTATAAAATTGACTCAGTTCTCTACATATTTTAGCAATGAGGCCTTTATAACAGAAAATAGTTGTAAAATTTCTTTTCCAGGTTTCTGCTTCCCTCCTAATCTTGGTTCCATTGGTTTGGTATTTGTAAAAACTTTTAAGTTTAATGTGACAAAAAAAGTATCCATTTTACATTCCATCATGTTCTCTCTCTCCTTTTTGGTCACAAATTTCACCATTTTCCATAAATTTGACAAATAAACTATTTCTTGCTCCCCTAACTTGTTTATATTATCAGCCTTTATACCTAAATTGTGTAGTCATTTGTACTTTATTCTGGTATATAGTATTCCACCACACTACTCTCCAGTTTTTCCAGCAGTTTTTGCCAAACAGTGAATTTCTATTTCAGAAGCTGGGGTCCTTGTGTTTATCAAACAGCAGACTGATATAGTCATTAACTATTATGTCTTGTTTACTTAACCTGTTCCCCTCATCCAGGTCTGTATTAGCCAGTACCAACTGGTTTTGATGATTATTGCTTTACAATGCAACTTTACATGTGTTACAGCTAGTCCACCTTCCCTAGAATTATTTTCATAACTTCCTTTAAAATTCTCGAACTTTTGTTCTTCTAGATGAATGTGGATATTATTTTTCTAGACCAATAAAATAATTTTGGGGAGTCTGTTTGGTATGGCAGTGAATAAGTAAATTAATTTAGATAAAATTACAATTTTAATTATATTAGTTCAGCCTATCCATGAGCAACTGATTTTTTTTCCAGTTATTTAGATATATCTTTATGTCTGGTAAAAGTGTTTTGGAATTGTGTTCAT
This sequence comes from Notamacropus eugenii, assembly GCF_028372415.1. NCBI lineage: Eukaryota > Metazoa > Chordata > Mammalia > Diprotodontia > Macropodidae > Notamacropus > Notamacropus eugenii. The sequence goes on from NC_092877.1 coordinate 244,192,143, forward strand.
ATAGTCACTGGGTTTCTTTTGGCAGGTAGGCCCTCAAATATTTCATAGTGTCTAATTGAATTTGAATGGAATTTCTCTTTCTATGTCTTCCTGTTGGGCATTTTTAGTAAAACACAGAAATGCAGATTATTTATATATGTTTATTTTTATCTTGAAAATTTTCTAAAGTTGTTTATTATTTCAAGTCATTTTTCACTTATTTTCCTAGGATTCTCTAAGTATGTCATCATATTGTCTGCAATCAGTGGTCATGTAATTTCTTCATCATATTGTCTGCAATCAGTGGTCATGTAACTTCTTCTTTGCCCGTCCTAATTCTTTGAATTTCTTTTTATTCTCTTATTGCTAAGTGTAACATTTCTGGTTCCACATTGAATAATAGTAATGAAAAGGGGCACCCTTGTTTCACAGCTGATCTTACTGGAAATACATCTAGCTTAAGTTCATTACGTATAATGCTTCCTGATGGTTCTAGGTAGATACTGCCTATTATTTTTAGAAAGCTCTTTTTATTTCTATCCTCTCCAGTGTTTTCAATAGAAATGGATGTTGCATTTTGTCAAAAAGTTTTCTTTGTGTGGAGTTCACCATCTGTGAAGTCAAATGTATTTTTTTTCTCACCAAGCATGTGGAGAGACTGCAAGATGAATTGGAAACACAGTTCAAGGAGTTATGACTATTGCTAAGATATTAGAGGCTCTGAAAGTCAGTATGGAAAACTACACCAGGCCTCAGACCCTAATTTTGTTTATCAAGTATGGCTACAAAAATAATGGAGATATTGGTGTCTTCTGGGGATAAGACCATTATCTAAATATAAGTGGTGCACATTCTGAATGACAGACTAACCAGGGAGCATCATTAGAAGCAGCTAGCAAAGAAATTGAATGAGCAAGATGCAAAATACAGACAGACTTACTGTGTAAAGAATCAATTCATCCCTAACGGTATGAATGAATGATTAGCAACTGGAAAGGAAATACCTGATAATGGGGCAGAGACAAGATGGTGGAGTGAGAGCAACCACTCACCTAAGCTCCTGGACAAACTCCTTCAGATACCTCTGAAAGGAGAATCTGACCAGATGTTGGAGGTGCACTGGCAGATTCAGAGCCCAGGACAGACTGGAAGGTCCACGGGAGGGATCTGTTCAGTGGAGGTGAGCCCATAGTGCACAGCACAGGGTGTCCAACGCAGCAGAGCAGAAGGGCCTTGGGAAACCTGAAAGCAGCAGGCAGAACCACCAGAGTGGCACTCTAGAGTGGGAGACCAGCAGAGCTGAAGGAGTGGTGGCAGCTGAGTGTCAGATATCAGTGCAGCAGCTCTTGAGACTTTCAGCTCACATATTAAACATCAGTAAGTCACCTACTTGAACTTCCAGGAGCCAGGATGGTGGAGTGATCAGTAAATGCTCTCTCCTCCCCCCTTGATGACTGTGAAAGAACCATAAAGTATTTCCCCAGAAAAATCCTGGATCAGTGGGAACAGCAGGGGGAGCAAATAGTCTCATAACACCTGAGGCTAGGAAAATAGATAAGTGGGATTCCTCCTACTGTGGCAGAGGCAAACCAGAAGGACAGAGGACCCAGGGCAGAGAAAACTCACACTAGCACCCAGGCAAGCCTCAGCACCAGGACAGGAGCCCCAGGAGGGGTGGGAACCTGCACTAGCACCTAGGCATGCCTGAGCACTCCAGGGGAAACAAGAAGACAATAAAGCAGCCGGGATTACCATCCCCCTGAGCTTGCCTTTCCTCACTTCAGCTGAGCAGATTTCCCTTGACCAGACCACTCCTCCCCCACACTTAACAGGCTAACCCCAGGGCTGATCAAGGAAATACAAAATAAAAACCTGCTCTTAGCTTTTTCACAAGTGAGCTCAACATCAAGTTCTGAAGCTTCTAACTGAAATAACCAGAAGCCACAACACGTAATCACGACCATGAATAAAAAAAAGCAAAATAAGTTAGAAAAAACTATAGAATCTTTCTATGGGGATAAGGAACAAAACAAATACCAAAGAAGTCAGTACGGATACTGCACTTTGATCTGAAACTTCAGAAGGGACTGTGAACTGCCGGCATGCACAAATAGCTCTCCTGGAGCAGCTGAAGAAGGAAACAGAAGAAAAACTGGCCAATAGTTTTAAAATTATAAAAAAAGAATTCATTGATGAGAACATCTATTTGAAAAGGAAAATTGAACAAATGGAAAGGGAAGTACAAAAATCAACTGGAGAAAATAACTCCCTAGAAGGAACAGTTGGTCAAATGGAAAAGGAAACACAACACCTAACTGGGAAAATTGGACAAATGAAAAAGGAGATGCAAAAGTTAACTGAAGAAAACAATTTGATAAAGGTTAGAATTGAGCAAGTAGAAACTAATGACTCAATGAGACAGCAAGAATCGGTTAAACAAAATCTAAAGAATGAAAATATAAAATAAAATATAAAATATCTCATTGGAAAAACAACTGACCTGGAAAACAGATCCAGGAGAGAAAATTTAAGAATTTTTGGCCTGCCAGAAAGCCATGATGAAAAAAAGAGTCTGGACAATATCTTCCAGGAAATCATCAAGGAAAACTGCCCAGAACTGCTAGATTCAGAGGGCAAAATAGTTACCTAAAAAATCTATCGTTCACCTCCTGAAAGGGATCCCAAAGTCAAATCCCCAAGAAACACCATTGCCCAATTCCAGAACTATCAAGTGAAGGAAAAAAGACTACAGGCAGCCAAAAAGAAACAATTTAAATATCGAGCAGCTACAGTTAGAATCAAACAGGACCTTGCAGCTTCTACATTAAAAGACTGAGGAATTGAAATCCAATATTCTGCAAGGCAAAGGAGCTGGGATTACAACCAAGGATCAACTATCCAGCAAAATCCAACATAACAGTTCAGGCAAGGAGAAGGTCATTCAATGAAGTAAGGGATTTCCAGACCTTCCTGACAAATATGCCAGACCTTAACAGACAATTTGATCTTCAAATCCAGGTCTCAAGAGAATCATGAAAAGGTAAACGGGGGAAAAAAACAAACTTGTCACTCAATTTGGGCAAACTGTTTACCTGAAGATGATACCTGTTCATCTTCAAAATTGCGCATCTATTATGAAATATGAAAGGGATACACATAGAAGGAATAGGTATAAAGTAAATGATGTCATGTTAAAAATATGATTCAAGTATGCAAAGGGATTGTAACAGGAGGTGTGAAAAGGAAGAAGCAGAAAATGGTAAATTACATCACAGGAAGAAGTACAAAATTATAGTACAGGGAAAGAGGGGAGGGTGATGAGCAGCGTTTGAGAGGTACTCTCATCTGTTTTGTTTCAATGAGGGAACAATAAACTTAAGTAGATAATCCTAACTAGAACTATAGGCAGTAGGAGGGGAAGGGGGAAGAAAGGGGAAGGAAGTTAAAAAGGAGGGAAGAAGCAAAAGGATAAGGGGGAGTAAAAGGGAGGAGGGATAAAAGAAGGAAGGGAAGGCTGCAGGAGGAGGTGGTGAAAAGTAAATACTTTTGAGGAGTGGATGGGAGATGGGAGAGATAAAAATGGTGGGAAAGAGGATAGAGACAAATACACAAATTGTAATCATAACTGTGAATGGGAATGGAATGAACTCTCCCTTAAAACGGAGATAGCAGAATGGATTAAAAGCCATAATCCAACAATAGGTTGTTTACAAGAAACACATATGAAATTGGGGGATACACACAGGATAAAGGTCAAAGGTTGGAGCAGAATATACTGTGCTTCAGTGGATGTAAGAAAAGCAGGAGTAGCAATCCTAATCTCAGACCAAGCAGAAACAGATCTAATGCCAAGAGATAAGGATGGAAACTATATCCTGCTGAAAGGCATCATAGACAATGAAGCAACATCATACTAAAGATGTATGTTCCAAGTGGTATAGCATCCAAATTCTTAGAGGAGAGGTTGGGTGAGTTGATGGAAGAAATTGACATCAAAACTATACTATTGGGGACCTCAACCTCCCTCTCTCTAAACTTGATAAATCCAACCTCCAAATAAACAAGAAAGAGGTTAAGGAGGTAAATAAAACTCTGGATAAGGTAGTGGTAGCAATTCGACAAGATAAGGAAATTGAAGGTATAAGAATAGGCAAAGAAGAAACTAAGTTATCACTCTTTGCAGGTGATATGATGATATACTTAAAGAATCCCAGAAACTCAAATAAAAAACTACTTGAAATAATAAACAACTTTGGCAAAGTTGAGGGTTACAAAATAAACCCACACAAATCTTCTGTATTCCTATATATTAGCAACAAAGTGCAACAGCAAGAGATAGAAAGAGAAATCCCATTAAAGCTAGGGTAGACACTATAAAATACTTGGGAGTTTACCTGCCAGAACAAACCCAGGGAACATATAAACACAATTACAAGACACTTTTTGCACAAATAAAGTCAGATTTAAGTAAGTGGAAAATCATCAGCTGCTCATGGGTAGGCCTACCTAATATAATAAAAATGACAATTCTACCTAAGTTAATTCACTTGTTTAGTGCCATACCAATTAAACTATCAGATAATTATTTTCTAGAGCTGGATAAAATAATATCAAAATTCATCTGGAAAAACAAAAGGTCCAGAATACCAAAAGGGACTAATGAAAAGAAATCCTAGGGAAGGTGGCCTAGAGTGACCAGATATCAAATTGTACAATAAAGCAGCAATTAACAAAACTATTTTCTACTGGCTAAGAAACAGAAGGGTATACAAGTGGAAAACACTTGGCACTCAAGACACAGCAGGCAAGGAATATAGCAACCTCCTGTTTGATAAACCCAAGGACCCCAGCTTCTGGGATAAGAACTCACTGTTCGACAAAAATTGCTGGGAAAACTGGATAACAGTGTCGTGGAAACTAGGCATAGACCCATACCTGACACCGTACACAAGAATAAAGTCTAAATGGTTGCATGATATAGGTGTAAAGATTGATACCATAGACAAACTGGAGGAGCAAGGAATAGTGTATTTATCAGATTTATGGAGAAGGGAACAATTTTTTAATGAAGAAGAGATAGAAAGCATCATGAAATGTAACATGGATAATTTTGAGTACATTAAACTGAAAAGTTTTTGCACAACCAAACCCAATGCAACCAAAATTAGGAGGGATGTAGTAAATTGGGAAAGAATTTTTACAAGCTAATCTAGGGGATAAAGGCCTCATTTCTACAATATGTAGAGAACTGAGCCAAATGTACAAGTATACAAGTCATTCCCCAGTTGATAAATGGTCAAAGGATATGAACAGGAAATTTTCAGAGGAAGAAATTAAAGATATGTAATCATATGAAAAAATGCTCTGAATCACTTTTGATTAGGGAGATGCGAATCAAAACAACTCTGAGGTACAACATCACACCTATAAGATTGACAAACATGACAGAACAGGAAAATGATAAATGTTGGAGAGGATGTGGGAGAGTTGGAACACTAATTCATTGTTGGTGGAGCTGTGAGATCATCCAACCATTCTGGATAGCGGTTTTGAACGATGCCCAAAGGGTTACAAAAATGTGCATACCCTTTGACCCAGCAGTATTGCTATTAGGACTGTATCCCCAAGAAATCATAAAAATGGGAAAGGGTCCCACATATGTACAAAAATATTTATAGCAGCACTCTTTGTAGTTGCCAAAAACTGGAAATCAAGGGGATGCCCATAAATTGGGGAATGGCTGAATAAATTATGGTATATCAATGTAATGGAGTAGTATTGTGCTGTAAGAAATGATGAACAGGAAGACTTCAGAGAGGCCTGAAAGGACTTATATGATCTGATGCTGGGCGAAATGAGCAGAACCAGGACAACTTTGTGTACAGCAACGACTATAGTGTGCGAGAGTTTTTTCTGATAGACCTGGACCTTCGTAATAACACAGAAACTTAAAAGAAAAGATTCCCAGTGATTTTCTAAGGCTAAATGCCTTCCACACTCAGAGAGAGAACTATGGAATCCATTCGCAGAATGTAGCAGATCATGTTTGTGTGTTTGTGTATGTGTGTGTGTTTGTGTGTGTATGTATTATGTTTTGATTTGTTATATGATGTCTTCCATTTATGTTAGTTCATCTACATAGCATGAGTATAGTGAAAACGTATTCAATAGGAAAGTATATATAGATCCTACATAGAATTGTATGCCGTCTTAGGGAGGAAGGGGGTCATGGGGGTTAGGTTTGAGGGGGTAAAAACCTAAGTTTTACGGTAGTGATTTTAGAATATTAAAAACATAGATAAAGAAAATAAAGAAAAAAAAGAAAATACCTGAAAAACAAATAAAAATGAAGATGTTGTCCACAACAACCAAATCAGTAAGCTGGATAATATGACTCAGCACATGACATTTGAGTAGAAATATGTACCTGTCCATTTGAAAGTTGAAGACAATGCTGAAGGTCGAAGATTAGTCAGAGAAACAAACAGAAAGTAAGAAGACTCAATCAATACTTCACAGATGGTGAAATTTAAAGTGTCACTCTCCTTGATCTTTCAAAATAATCTCCAAATCAATATCTTTACCCTTACCCACTCCTTGTGTCTTGTGTTGTAGCTATCTTCCATGGTTATCTTTGCCCATTTTCTTCATTTGCTTTCTTGGTTTTTCTACGTGCTCTTTTAATTTTGCTTCAACAATATAAACAAAAATACTATATATTATACTATATAAACATGCTGTAAATAGCTGAAGAAATTGTTCACATGGTGATAATAATAAAAAGACAAAGGCAGATATCCTCATCTCTCTCATGTCCAACTGAACTCTTTATTTGCTCAACTCCTGCCCCAAACCACTTAGAAACCAATCCAGACTTCTTGAATGCTCATGTGAAGCTGGGTTAATGGGAGTCACCAACTTTTCCCTTTAGATAAAATTGACCATTAAACAAACCTTGCTATTTGCTTTCTAACGAATTCCTGACTATAATATTTGCCCTACTAGTATGCCCTACAGTATCCCAATGTCATTTGACCTACTAACAATCTAAAAATGCCTGTCTGGGGCATGGAATCTGCCCTTCTGGTGCATTCCTATGACTTTTAAAACTTAAAACTTTAAAAAATCTTTGCATTTCCCAGCAACTGAGCTCTCTAATATGTTGCCTTCCCCCCACAAAGTGTTAACCTGACCATAGACCGTCATTCTGTAGCTGTAGTCCATCCCCAGTACTGAGCATAGCATTTGGAACTTAGTAGGAATAGACATTTAACACACTGTTTTTCTCATTAAAAAAAAAAGTTTTCTTTACATCTTTTGAGAAACATAAACTTTCTGTTAGTTTTCTTGTCGATATGATCAATTGTACTCATAGTTATCCTAATATAAAACCAGCTCTGCATTCCTGCTATAAATCCTATCTGATCAAAGAGCATTATTTTTATAAGTTGCCATAACATTTTTACTAACATCTTAGTTAAAATTTTTCCATCTGTGTTCATTAGGGAAATTAATCTATAATTTTCTTTCTCTGTTTTTGCTCTTCCAGTTTTAGGTATCAGAATTATATTTGTATCATAAAAACGAGTGTATTGGGGTTCTTTCTTTGCCAATTTTCGCAAATAGTCTCTATAGCATTAGAATTAATTGTACATTATATTTTTGAGAGAAATCTCTTGTAAATCAATGTGTCCTTGGAGATTTTTTCCTAGAAAGTTCATTGATGCTTGCTCAATTTCCTTCTCTGAGATTTATTTAAGTATTTTACTTCTTTTAATCTAGGGCATTTGCTTTTTTTATTTTTTTTGCAAATATTAATCCATTTTGCTAAGGTTCTTAAATTTATGGGCATGCAATTGGGCAAAATAATTTCTAATTATTGTTTTAATTTCCTCTTCATTGGAGATGAATTAAACCTTTTCATTTTTGATGTTGATAATTTGGTTTTCTTCTTTCCTTTTCTTAATCAAATTGACCAAAAGATTATCAATTTTATTGTTTTTTTCATAAAACCAGCTCTAACTTTTACTTATTAGTTGAATAATTTTCATAATTTCAATTTAGCTAATATTTTGTTTGGTTTTCAGCATTTCTAAGCTGGCGTTCAATGAAGAATTTTCGATTTGTTCTTTATCTAGCTTTTTCAGTTGCATGACCAATCCACTGATCTCTTTCTGCATTGTATTCATATAAACATTCAGACACAAAACTTCCCCTAAGCACTGCTTTCGTTGCATCCCTTAAGATTTGTTTTATTGTTCCATTATTACCATTCTCTTGAATGAAGTTATTGATTATTTCTATAATTTGCTGTTTGACTCACTCTTTCTATAGGGTTAGATTGTTAGTTTCTAATTAATTTTTGGTCTGTTGTTGCAAAGCCCTCTATTACACATAATTTTTATTGTGTCATATGTAAAGAATGCATTGACTATTTCTGCCTTTCTGCACTGGATTGTGAGATTCTTTATGACTTAGTACGTGGTCAACGTTTGTGTATGTGCTATATACTTCTGGGAAAAAAGTGTATTTCTTTCCATTCCCATTCAGCTTTCTCCAGAAGTCTATCACATTACCTTTTCCAGTGTTTTATTCACCTCCTTAATTAACTTCTTTCTTGTTTATTTTGAGGTTAGATTTATCATGTTCAGGCAGGGCGAAGTTGAGGTGCCCCACTACTACAGTTTTGCTATGTATATCTTCATTTCTTCCTGTAATTCCATTAACTTCTCCTCTAAGAATTTGGATGCTATAACACTTGTTTCATATACATTCAGGGATGATATTACTTCATTATCTATTGTGTCTTTTAACAGGATATAGTTTCCTTCCTTGTTTCTTTTGTCAGATCTATTTTTGTTTTTGCTTTGTCTGAGATTAGGATTGCTACGGCTGTTTTTTTTTTCCTTCAGTTGAACTATAATGTATTCTGCTCCAGTCTTTTACCTTTACCCTGTGTGTATCCTCGTGTTTCAAAGGTGTGTCTTGCAAACAACATATTGTAAGATTATGGTTTTTAATCCATTCTTTTATGTGTCTCTGTTTTATAGGAGAGTTTATCCCATTCACATTCACAGTTATGATTGCTATCTATATATTTTACCCCATCCTACCCCCTTTTGTCATTTTAGTTCTCCCTTCTCCCTTCCCCTCCTCAAATGAGTTTTACTTTTGACCACCACTTCCCCAAATCTTCTCTCCCTTCTATCATCACCCCTCCATTTTCTTTTCCCTTTCCCATCCTATTGTCTGTTTGACAAATTAGATTTCTATACTTAACTGAGTATGTTATTCCCTCCTTCAGCCAAACATAGTGAGAATAAAGCTCCAATCATGCTCATCTCCCTCCCCTCTTCTCCTTCTAAATTTGTCTTTGTGCCTCTTCCTATCATGAAATTTATACTTTTCTGCCTACTCCTTTCCTCTTTTCCCTTTGCACCCTCTAATTCGTTTTTTTTTAAATCATGACACCAGTTAATTTATACTCCCATCCTCTACTTATGCATATTGCTTTTAAATATTGCAATCAATATATAATTCTCAAGATTAACAACTATCACCCTCCCATATAGTGATGTAAAGAATTTACCCATACTACATAACAAGCTTCAGTTTTATCCGTACCTTTTTATGCCTCCCTTGAGTGTTTTTTTAAGTTCAAATTTTCTATTCAGCTCTGGCCTTTTCATCAAGATTATCTGAAAATCCCTTATTTCATTGAATGTTCATCTGTGTGCCTGAAAGACTACGTTCAATTTTGCTTGGTAATTGATCCTTGCTTCTAGTCCAACCTCCTTTACCTTACGGAATATCACACCCCAAACCCTCTGATCTTTTAATGTAGAAACTGTATGGTCCTGTGTGATCCTGACTGTAGTTCTTCGATATTTGAGTTGTTCCTTTCTGGCTGCTTGCAGTATTTTCTCCTTGATCTTATAATTCTGAAATTTGGCAAAAATATCCCTTGGCCTTTTCAGTTTGGGGGATCTTTGAAGAGGTGATCGGTGAGTTCTTTGGATGACTATTTTGTCTTCTGCATCTATGACTTCAGGGCAGTTTTCCTTGATGATTTCTTGGCAGATACTGTCCAGGCCCTTTAAAAAATCATGGCTTTCCAGTACAGCAACAATTCTTGATTTTCTCTCCTGAATCTACTCTCCTGGTCAGTTGTTTTTCCAATGAGGTATGTTACATTTTCTTCTATTCTTGTTTTATTCTTTAGATTTTGTTTGATTCCTTATGACTCATAGACTCTTTCATTTCTAATTGGCCAGTTCTAATTTCTTAACCAATTGTTTTCTTCAGTTAGCTTTTATGCCTCCTTTTCCATTTCCACAATTGTTCCTTTCAAGGAGTTATTTTTCTTCATTAGGGTTTTTACCTCTTTATGCATTTGACCAATTTAACTTTTTAAGGAGTTGAATGCATTTTTTAAATTATTGGTTAATTTTTCTTCTACCTCTCTAATTTGACTTTTAAAATTCTTCTTGAGCTCTTACAAGAATGCTCTTTGGGCTTAAGACCACTTTATATTCTCTTTTGAGATTTCAGATGTGAGTATAGTGTCAGTGATGTCCTCTTCTGAATTCATAATTTGATCTTCCCTCTCTCCATAATAAGATTCAGTGAACTTTGCTTTGCTGATTTGCTTTTTGCAAATCAAAGGCAGAGATTGCCTTTTATCCTGGCTTTTAAAGTTGACCTCTGCTTCTGGGGGACAGAGGGCTCTGTCCCATATTTCCTGAGCTGAGAGTGTGGGCTTTGGTTTCTGGCTTTGTATGCTGTGGCCTCTGGTTCTTTCAATTAAAAGTTGTATAATGCTACAACTTACCTGGTGTTCAGCTGGCTTGTGTGTGCCAAGACTAAGGCCAGGTGAAGTGTATCTGTTTTCCCCAGGGTTACACTGAAGATTGTAGTGTGAGGTGTGTAGGAGGGGTGATCTGGCCATACAGATGTCCTCCTCCTTTATGTCTGCACTAGACCACATGCAGGATCAAGGCCTGGTGAATTCTGTCTGCATTAGTGTCTGCCCAATTTCCCTGACTCTGCTAGGACACACCTTATGTCCTATTGTCGGCACTTGCCAACTCCATCCCTGGGACTTAGAACCTCCTGCTGCTCCATTGAGGTGGGGATTGCTGGGGCATTTCTGGTCATGCTCTTGTCCCCTTCACCCATAGAAACAGGGTCCCTTCCCTTTGTTGTCCTACTCTCATGAGCTAGCAGCCTGATATACTCCTTCTGCTGGCTCCACTATTCCTGAATTTTTCCTGGGGCAATATTCTCTGGGTATTTCAAGGTTAACAAGGGAGAATGAGAGCACTTACACTTCACTCTACTATCTTGGCTCCCAGAAGTTCAAGACAATTACAAAAATAGCTTAACTGCTTTTTTTTTTTTCTTCTGACAAAGAAGTGGGAATTGGGAAAATTCTTTTCATTAAAGGAATGGCTGGACAAGTTGTGATATATGGTTGTGAGAGAATAATATTATTCTATAAGATAGGATGAGTGTGATGATTTCAGAAAAAAATGGGAAATGAACAAAGTTCAGTGAATACAATCAAGGAAACATTGTACACAGTAACATCAATATTTCCGTGATTATCAACTCTAAAAGATTTACCTTTCATGAGCAATAGATTTATCAAAGTAGTTTCCAAAGGACGCACAATGAAAAATGCTATCCATCTCCAGAAAGAGAAATCATGTGAAGACTGAAATATACTTTGTAAAAAACCTTATTTTTATAAATTTTGCATGAGCTTTCTTTTACAACAGGCTAGTGTGGAAATATGTTTTGCATGAATTCATGTGTATTAGTGTTATTATATTGCTTACTTTCTTAAGCATGAGGGAGACAATGAAGAGAGAAATAATTTGGAACTCCAATGTAAAAAATAATGTAACTTTACATGGAATTAGGAATTATTTAACAAATCAAAAACACAATAGAATAAAAAATATGAGAAGTATGGTTTCAGAAAAAACTCAAAACACTTGCATGAACTAATGTAAGGTGAATGAAGTAGAACTATCACATTATAAACAGTTACAATAATAGCATACAGATGATCAACTTTATAGTTTTCCCGGTTTTTTTTTTCTAAATAAATAGTTTATTTTTTCCATGGGTAATTTACAATTTTTTCACTTTATCAAACACTGTGTGACTGAGTTCCATTGTTTTTGACTGTCTTTTGTCTATTACATTTCTTTTTTGGACTTTCTGTATTTTAACTCCAAGCAGTTGTTTTGATGATTATTGTTTTATAATTCAATCTGTTAACTGAAGGTTTTATTCTTCCCTAATACTCTCACTATTTCCTTTAATAACGTAAGCATAACCCCAACAGTAATAAATCTATTTTCTATGACTTACATTATTAGTCAAGTGCACTAGACATAAAGCAAGTATGTTTGCCAAAAGGAGTCAACCAAGAGCCTGCACTGAGACAAAACCTGATCCAGTTGCCTTTGCTGGTGTTTACTGCTTAACCTTGCTGAACTGCATGCACCCCAATCTGACCTAAATAAGCCTTGTATTCAACTATTCCTAGAAAACATTCTGCTTCTTTGTCCCACCTGTTTTGGGGAAAGACTGTCCATTCTTTACCCTAATACCTCCACAAACCTCCCCTTTGTGATATTCAAGTATAAATTTTCCCTGCCTCTGTAGGCTACGTGTTTCATTCTGCTTTGTATTACAGTGCCTCGGAATTAGTGTCAGATTTTCATCCTAGTGAAACTTTTCTTCTCTCAATTCACCTGGAGTTCTTCCGCATTTTGAGGGATGAGCTTTGTCTAGCCGACAATACAGTAAATCTTTTTCTTTTCAAAATTAATTTTGTTATTATTTTATCAATTTATGTAAAGTATCCCATTGGTAATTTGATACTAGCAGTGTAAATTAACTTTAAAAGTTTCATGTTTATTACATTGTCATGAGTTCACAATGAACATTGACTATTTCTCTTATTATTTAAGTTGATTTTTGATTCCTTAAGGAGTACTTTCCAATTTAATTGATATAAATTCTTTTAGAATTTGGAAGATTGATCCCCAGGTATTTTATAAATTTTGTAGCAATTTGAATTAGGGATTTCCTTCATTTGTTTTCTTTTTGCATTTTGTATAGAATTTTGGTTTTTCATGGTTTATTTTGTGTTCTTCAAATTTGATAATGATATTACTCATTTCAATTAAAATCTTTCCTACTTCCATAAGATTTTTCAAGTATGTCAACATTTCATTAGCAAGGGCAATTTTATCTGCTCTTTACCTATTTTTACATCTTTAATTCAGCATTCTTCTCATTGCTATTGTTAGCATTTCTAGAAATACATCAAATAATAATAAGTAATGTGGACAAACTTGCTCCATTCCAATACTTAACTGAAAAAATGGTAGGTTCCATTGAATCACAATTGTATACAATGCCAGCTTTTGGTCTTAGGTTGGTGCTTTTTAATGCTGTTTAGAAGGGTCTAGCTATGCCTGTACTCTATAGTTTGCTTATCGTAAAAAGTGTAGTACTTTTCCAAAGTAATCCTGAATATATTGTGATGATCATGTGCTTTAGAGTGTTTTATATTTTAATATGATTATGTGGATTACTTTCCTAACAATGCCAGTGGAATATAAGCTTTATCAATCTTATAGAATTTGAATAACACCATTGACTCACTCATTCAGTCATTCATTTCTTAAGTATTTATTAAAAATATATTATATCAAAGTCATAATTTGCCAAGTAGAGATAGAAAAACAAAAATAAAATTATCCCTTCCTTCACATAAATTATATCCTACATATATTTCTTTATGTTTATTTTGTTGGTTTTAATGTTTAAAGCAAAAAACAATTTAAAATAAAGTACATATAATCCCTGATATAAACCATCAGAGTTGAAGTATCTTCAGAGGTGACATTGCCTCAGAATCCACTGAATACTTAGTAGAAATCTATAATATCACTAATAATATCATCAGGTCTAGTCTTTTTTTTAATGTACAATTTATTTTTCAGTTCTCAACATTCACTTTCAGAAGAATTTGAATTCATAATTTTCTCCCCATCTCTCCTTACTCCCCACCCCAGGACAGCCTGACCCCATTCACCCTTTCCTCCAGTCTGTCCTCCCTAATACTTCATCCCCCTCACCTATATTTTCCTGCGGGAAAAAATACATTTCTATACCCTATTGCCTGTACATCTTATTTTCGAGTCCCATGCTAAAACTAAATATTTTGAAAATATATGTATATGTATATATGTTTTCAAAATATTTATATATGTATGATATATATGTGTGTATACATATACATATATGTGTATGTACACATGTATATCAATTATATATACAGTACATATGTGTATGTGTGTATATATACATATATGTATATGTATACATGCATGCATACATACATACATACCGTGTTACTACCAAATGGGTAAAAAGGAAATACAAAGTAATTGTGAGTTAGATAGACATATCAGGATGAATTGTGTAGGACTGACACCTGAGTAGAATTTTGAAGGAAACTAGGGTGCTATGAAGTAGAGATATAGTCAATTTAAGTAACCTCCCTAGACTATTTTCAGTTAGAGAAGTAATTTACTAGAATGCTAATCTCTAGGTGTAAGGGCAAGCAAAGTAGGATATTTTGCAATTTTTTTTTGGTACAAAGTGCCACTTATTGAATAATGTGATTAAACACCTTCCCCACCCATTAAAATTCCTGGGAAGATTTATATGAAGAACAGTACCTTTTGTTAATGAAGCACAAGTTCTCAAACATTGTGATGCCATCTGGCTCTAAAACGTATATAAAGATTCTGAGGTGCAGTTTTACTTTTTTCCTTACTGACTAGAAGTGTTTGTTTGGTCAAACAAGATTCTGGAAATGTTGGTGCTTCCCTCTCTGGTAACTATGGTCAGAGAGTTGGATCATTCTGTTGATCTATGATGTATGCATTGTTTATGTTAGACATTTGGAAGCATGTCTGTTGACTGTTAATTTCTCTGTATTTTCTATGATCAGGTGCTGATTTCTCCCCTGAACTAAGTGAATGATACATGTGCTTGATTAAAGTGATTGTTGACCCCTCAAAAGTTGTCTTTTCTTTTATAAATGCAGATCTAAGAACCTGTGGTAGCAGGACACAGTGTGTAAGTTGGAGTGCTTTCTGACACATCAGGTAATGATGATGATGAGAAGAATATTCAGTATCATTGTAATAATTCACAGATACCTACTAAACTGCTTTGATTGAGTTGTGTTCTTTGTTGAAAAAGTTGGAGAAAAGTAGTGCACATAAGGCTAGGGCTAGGTGGACCTTAGTTCAATTCCCAAAGCAGACAGAAAATCTAGCCAGATTGAAATATTTCAAGAAGGAATTCAATTCATTTAATCACTCATTTATTAAACACATGTTATATATATATATATATATATATATATATATATATATATATATATATATATATATATATATATATATATATATACCAATGCTAGACATTGAGAATAAAGATGTATGTACAAATATATATACACACACATATATATATATACATACACACATATACATGTTTATATATGCCTGTGTGTATATAACCACATATATGTATATATATATGTGTGTGTGTGTTCATATATACATATACACACACATATACATGCACACACACTCACACACAATGCATATATATGTCAGGTTTCTATCCTTTAGCAAGCTTGGATTTAATTGAGAAATCAACATAAATAAAAACAAGGTATTCAAAAGTCAAAAAGCACAAATCCACAGTCAATATTGAGGTGACAGCTAGCCTAAGCAGTACAGAAATACGTGGGTCATGAAATATTTTGATGAGGAGTATATGGCAGGCATGGGTAATGGTCTAGGCAGTTGTATGGAGATAGGAAATTCTGAAAATTTTAGTAGACCTATTTAACTAGTAACAAGAGAAAATGAAGGTCAGCAATATGAAACAAATTGAGAAAGGTAAATTGAAGTCATATTACTGAGAGTTTTAAATTTTAGTTCAAGGGCTTTTTATTCTCTACTAGAGGGAATAGAAAGCTGCTAGGCAAAGGCACAACATAAGATCTTTGCCTCGAAAAAAATGGTAATTGCATGAAGAAGGGAAAAAAGCAAATCAGTTATCTTACTGTTATAGTTCAAATGAAAGAGTATGAAAGCAATAACTATTGTGGTGATCACAAAAGTGGAAAGATGTTAAAAAAGAAGTCAGTGAAGTAGAATATATAAGACTTGGCAGCTGACTAAATACAGAGAGAGGACTGAAGCATAATGCTAAGGTTTGAAGCCGGAGTGACTTGAATACTGGTGATGCTCACAATAGGGATACTTCAACAGTATGATTATGGTGTGTAGAAGATAGGACTTTGGAAATGGGAAAGTGGCAAGGGGCAAGGGGACCTGCTCCTTTTTTTTTCTTTTTTTGAGATCCATTCAGCCTCTCCCACAGGCATATTCCAGCTGCTATGTATTTAGGAGATCATGTTGCCTGATGTTGGATTGAGAAGCATGGACTCAGACAGATCATTTTATGTCCAAAAAACATACAAGCGTCTAAAGTGTAAGAAAAAGGGATGACACAGAAATAACCTAATTTAAAAGTCTTTCAGTTACCACTGTTTGACTAAGTACTCTTCTGCATACTAAACTTCTCTTGACTATAGTGTTAAAGCCAGGCCAAAGAAATGCTCTGGCAGCACATCATCGTCTTAGTGTAATCAGGCACTTAGCAACCCTGACATCAGATGCAGGCATTCTTTGTTTGGAAACAGCGGTAGATGCTACAATGAACTACTTGATTGCTAATTTAGTGAACCAATGCTGAGAGACAAGGGGCCCCCATGCTGTGCCTAAATCCAAATGCCCTCCAACTAGAGAAATAATCTACTCTTTAAATGTTATTTTTCCCTCACTTTATAGATCTTTGCACATGCTTTTTTTTTTTTTTTTGGCAATGAAAAGGGAACATGCTTTTTGATACTGACTTGGCACAATAATCTTGATATAAAGATCTTCAGGTAAATTTCTTTAGTAAAATATATGATCTTGAGAATTTTGCAAAAGTCCTTAGACTTACTAAAGAACGCTTAGCAGGAATGTAGATAAACACCTTAGCTATTTGTATGTTGCTTTTTTGTTTTTAATCCATGGACAATTTGTCCTTCACTGTTCATCTTTTTCCTCCCAACCTTCAACTTTCTTTTTACCAGATAATTTCACCCAATATTTGATCCAAATTTATGAAAATAGTTATTGCCCTAGTCTTGACATATATTATTTTATTTAGGTAGTTACAGTTTATACTGTTTTTTAAGGTCACAGAAGACTGATAATTTGATTTAAATCACTATAAAGAAACATAATTACATGCATAAATGTAACAACTTTGTAAACAGGTGCATGAATAATGGATAAACACAAATGTCATCAAAAATATCCCCCTTTTGGACAAGAATATAACAAATAGAATTATAAGTAAATAGTGAGAACTTAAGTAATACCTAAAAGACCAAGAAAGTATTATTATAATAATGCATGAATTTTAAAAGAAATTAAGTTAAAATCTGTTAGGAAACAAGAGATTAAATCAAAAACAATTTTTCAGGGTTGCAAAAGACTGGGAAAGTGTAGCAGATGAAAATATTAGCTGAATTATATTCTTCTGATGATTTTGATAATGTGATTTTGGGAGGACTGCATTAGAAAGAATGTCTAAGACTTAAGAAAGAAAGCATTCTATATAAGCACATCTCTTAACAATTTGATGTCATTCATATTTAAAAGAAATAAAATATAGAAATCCAATTGAACTCAAGTGATTGGAAACAGATCACATGAGATATAATCTTCCATGAAAGCAATGAAAGATGCAAAATAATGATTTTTCTTCATGCAAAATTTGCATTGCTTTCTTACTAATTCCAGCAACTGGATGACACAAATATGAAAACTGATTTAATTTAATAAAGAAAATTTGTGGATATTTATATATTCTCTAATATAATGAATAATCAAAATTAATGTAGAATGTTAAAGTTGTACTTATTCATTTGTATTAGAACAGAAAGGAGACTTGAAGAGGAGATGAGTGTCTAGAAATTCAGAGCACTATTTTGGATGCCTATACTATTACTCTTCTGACTTTTCCTGAGACATCCTTAGTGTGTCAGTGACTCGACCTCTAAAGTTTCTTTCCTTGAATTTAGACTTCTCTTCCAGAATCTCCATTTGAAAAAAAACACTTGGGCCCACCAGACTCACTCCAAACCTGGTTTAGTCCCTGATTCACTAGAATATAACCTGAATTCCCAATCCTGATTCCTCCAAAAGCACACATATACACACACACAATATAAGTTATGTGACAATGAGAAAAAGATGTTCCACTTCTCTCAGGCTAGTTTTGTTGAACTGTAAATATAAGAATGATGAGGCAATGTTACTTGTTTTGCCAACTTCTCTTTGCCTTCTCCACTGTTCTTTTGAAAATAACATGAGATATCACAAACTGTTAGGTTCTTGAGGCCACATAGTTGAAATTGATATGGGGAGGGAAAAGTGCATCTTAATTTTGACATTTCATTATTTTGAATTTTACATGCATACCAGTTTTTCAGTCCTTTTCCCTTTGATGCTGAGTGTGTGTAAATCCCAATCTGAAGATTCTAAATAATGTCATGATGTCTTAAAAATTATAAATGGTGGCACTGAGGACAGCTCAACTTTAGTTTTATAGCTCTAGATGCAAAATTAGACAGCTTCGGAAGCAAAAAAATGACCATCTGTAGTGCCACAGTTGGTAAATCTACTACATGAAATCAATGATTTATTTTATGCTCTCCCTCATTTTCATAAATGTGGTTGTTTGATAAAAAACCGAGTTCAAGGGGGCACAGAATATTCATAATCTTTAATATTTTGGATAAAAATAGGAGAATAAATACATTAGATGAAAAGCAGAAGGACCGATTATTTTCAAATCTAAGTGTGGTTGTGAACAGATATAGCAATGTTATAGCATTTATATACAAACATTAAATCTACTGTTTTGTATCACTCTGGCAAAAGAGTGTGACTTAGCGAAAAACTCAGAGTTTTTTTTAGCAAGGTCTGTGTTTGAATAACAGTTCAGACCCTTGTTAGTTTTGATGATGAATAAACAGGAGTGGTGTATTGGTAATGCAATCAGAAAGGCCTTGTTTTCTAATGCTCTCCGTGAATATTACTAGATATTTGACCTTGAACAACTGATGAAACGTCTATATGTGCTTCCACTGCCTTATCTATAAAAATATGGGAAATGGACTCTGGCTTCTTCCAGGTATAAATCTATTACCATGTTTGTATTAGTTTCCTTAAGGGTTTATTCCTTAAGAGAGTTAAAATATTTGTATACATTAAGGTGCCATATAAATGTGACTTCTTATCATCAAAGACAATTAGGCTTGTAAAATGTGTAAAGAATCATACAGTAAAATCTAAAAGTCAGTTAAAACTATTTTTGGTAAAGTAAGGGGTTGATATATGTATGGGAAATGTAAAATACTTTGAAAAATAAGAATCCTATGTTAGGTATTGTAACTTTTAGGTTCTCTTTTTTGGTTGAGTGATATTCACTTGAACTCCAAACTAAGAAGCTAATCAAATAAAATGCATTTTATACCATATTCAAGTCTGCATAACTTTAAAAGTTTTTTATGTACTTAGATAAAATGTATTTACTCAATATTTTTTGGGAATTATTATCATTGAGTCAGAAGGGGTCAAACTGTCAAGTCTAAACTTTTCCCTCTTTAAGGAATAAAAGTGACTAGGGAAGTAGACTAAATTTTATTTAAAAAAAAATCATGCTCTTAGAGCAGCAATATTTAGAAGGACATATGTATAGACTTTCATTTCAATACTGGTCTCTCACGTAAGAACAGACCGGAGATACTTGTAGATACTTTTGCTTTTCACATGGCAGAACTCCAAGTTTCTCATAGAGTAATGTAGGCAGAGTTCCAAAATAATAATAAAATAAACAATTAAGTCAACATTTATTAAGTATCTCCTATATATTCAGGACTCTGTGAAGTATACTGGTTACAAAGAAAGGTCAAAATCATTCCTATATTTATGGAGCTCATAGTTTTATGGGGAAAATGAAATGCAAATAACTATCGCAATGTTATATTTGCTCTATGAATTCAAGTAAATACCAGGGAAAAGGCACTAAGATCAATGAAGATCAGGAAAGGCTTCATTTAGAAGGTAAGGATAGTACCAATGCAATATTCAAAGCACCCATAGTAGCCATGAATATCTTAGCCATTTCAGAATTGCAAAATACCACAGACTCTCCAAGTGGAAGGCAAAATCAAAACATTTATTCAGACCCAAATACATCACAGCAACAAAAATCTACACACAGTAAGAATACAGAAGATAACACAATCCCCAAGCCTTCCCCCTGCTAGTATTCCCACAAAACAGATCCATCACAATCATCACAAGCAGGCTCTCTTAAATAAAAAGACAAGCTATCACAAAATCACTCATGCTACCCAGGAGCCTGCATCTTTTCTAGCTGACTGCTTTCAAGACTAAGTTCCTCTCAGTTCTGCTCTAGCTCTGCCTCTTCCTGCTCCACTCATTCAACAAACTCCTCCCATCATAGGCTCCAAGTGACTTAATGGGCCTATTAATAAATAAGAAAGATTTTAAATTTAAATTACTATTACACTGGACCCAAAGATCTTTCATATTCATTACATAGGCTGGTAGTACAACTGGCATCAACAGAATATTAAGACATTATAACAGGGATCCCACAAAATGAGCACATAAAACAATGTTTTAGGTGGGGTTTGAGTACAAGCACCTCATTATTTCCCTTGAACAAATGGGGCCCAAAATCTTGGGGTAAGTGGCAAAGGTCTTTTCTTGCATAGCTATTTCCTGCTGAGATTGGACATAGAGTTATTCTTGCCCCAACAGGTCGCATTTGAGAGACCAGTTTGTAAGCTGACATTTAGTTTGGTTGACTTCAGGTCCAGAGGTGACACAGCAAAGGCATGCATAAAGGGTGACATCCAGGTTAAGTCCTGAGGCACCTGCATGTGGAAGGTATTAAGCCTGCAGAAAACAAATCTGACCAAAAAGGTGAACAGACAAAAAGTCAAAAAGAAACAAAGCAACAATAACCAGAAGCAGGATAGATATAGGGGCAGCCATGCTTCAGGAGTTCATGAACACATTTTCATAGCTTCATTCCCTACTGTTCACTATTTTACAATTTGCAGTCCTAGAGTCATCATTGTGGCTAGAGGTAAACCCTCTGTAATCTGAACTGGGGCCTGGCCAACCCTCCATCCACCATGTAGGTGGGATGAACCTGGATACAATGCTTCAGAATGATCTGCCAAGGCAACTCTTAACTCCCTGCTCAGTCTAAAATCAAATCTCTTGTAGTAGGTCATAAATTGGAGTGTCATCTGTTTTTCCAAAATCTACCCCTTCTCTCAATAGAGCAGCAAACAACATTTTTTTTTTCTTTCGAGAGGTAAACAATCACTTTAATCAAGCCCATGTATCATTCCCTTAGTTCAAGGGAAAAAGTCAGCACCTTGAAATTCAGAAAAAATACAGAGAAAGCAAACATCAATATATAAGCTTCCTTCTGTATGACATACATGATAGATTGACAGAGTTATATACAGTTACCAGAGAGGGAAGAACCAACACCTGGGTTTTCAAAGCCAGGAGCCACCTTAGAGGCTTCCCAGACTGTCATCTGGTCAAACTAAACACTTCCAGTCAATAAGCCCTAAAAGTCAAACCTCACCCTCAGAGAATTGTTCAATTGAATTATTTTATTTGTTTTCAGTGTTTGACAATCACTTCCATATGATTTTTTTTCCACTCCCTCCCACATTAATCCCTCCTTCCCCACTCCCTCTGTGAGACATAGTACAACCTTTTATAGGTTCTACATACACATTCTTATTGAATGAATGTTGCATGGAAGAATTGCAATGAGTGGGAGAAACCATAACACAAAACAAAAGAAAACATAATACGAAAGAAAATGGTCTGTTTCTATCCGCGATACAATTCCATAGTTCTTTCTCTGGATGTGAAACGTATTTTGCCTAAAGACTCCATTGGAAATTGTTTAAGTTCATGCATTTCAATGGAGTACTAAGACTAGTAGAAAAATTCCTCACACACTGTGATTGTTGCTTTGTACAAAGTTATCCTGGTTATGCTCCTTTCACTCAGCATCGTTTCATAAAAGTTTTTCAAGGCTTCTCTGAAGTCTTCCTGTTCAACGTTTCTCATAGAAAAATAGTATTCCATTACATTCATGTTGTTCAGCCATTCTCCAATTGATGGGCATCCCCTTGATTTCCAGTTTTGGGCCAATACAAAGAAAGTTGCTAGACATATTTTTGTACATGTGGAACCCTTTCCCATTTTTATGATCTCTTTGGCATTGGGTCCCAGGATCAATAAAGCTAGGTAACAGTGTATGCACATTTTTGTGTACCTTTGGGCATAGTTCCAAATTGCCCTCCAAAATGCTGGGATCAGCTCACAGCTCCACCAACAATAAATTAGTGCTCCAACTCTCCCCCCTGTTCTCCAGCATTAACCAACTCACTCTTTTGTCATGTAAGCCAATATGATAGATGTGATGTGATACCTCAGAGTTGTTTTGATTTGTACTTCTCTAATCAATAGTGATTTAGAGCATTTTCATATCATTATAGATAGCTTTAATTTCTTCCTCTGAAAACCGCCTGTTCATATTCTTTGACCAGTTATCAACTGGGGACTGACTTGTATTCTTGTACATTTGACTCAATTTTACATATATTTTAGAAATGAGACCTTTATCACTGACACCATTTGCAAAAATTCTTCCCAGTCTTCTGCTTCCCTTGTAATCTTAGTTGCATAGGTTTGATAAGTGCAAAATCTTTTCACATTAAAGTAATCAAAGTTATCCATTTTGCACTTCATAAAGTTTTCTATCCCTTTTTCAGTCATAAATTTCTCCATTCGTGATAAATCTGAAAAATACACTATTATTTGCTCCCCTAATTTGTTTACAGTGTAAATCTTTATACATAGATCATGTATTCATTTGGACTTTATTATTGTGTATGGGGTCAGGAATTGGTCTATGTCCAGTTTTTGCACATTGTTATCCAGTTTTACCAGCAATTTTGGTTGAATATTGAGTTCTTATCCCAGAAGCTGGCATACTCGAGTTTATCAAACAGTAGATTGCTATATTCATTAACTGCTGTGTCTTGAGTACCTACCCTATTCCACTGGTCTAACCCTCTGTTTCTTAGCTGTACCAAGTTGTTTTGATGATTTCTTCTTTAGAATACAATTTGATATCTGGCATGGTTAGATCACCATTCCCAGCATTTTTTTTTATTAATTCCATTGATATTCTGGACCTTTTTGTCTTCCAGAAGAATTTCAATATTATTTTTTCTATCTTTAGAAAATATTTATCTGGTAATTTGATTGATATGACACTGAATAGACAAATTGATTTAGGTAGAATTGTCATTTTTATAATATTAGCTCGGGCCTACCCATGAGCAACTAATGCTGTTCCACTTACTTAGATCTGACTTTATTTGTGTGAAAAGTGTTTTTTTTTTTTATTCTGTTCTTATAGTTCCTGGGCTTGTTTTGGCAGGTAGACTTCCAGATATTTTAGACTGTCTACTGTAGCTTTAAATGTGATTTCTCTTCCTATCTCCTGCTGTTGGACTTTGTCAGTAATATATAGTAAAGCAGATGATTTATGTGGATTCATTTTGCAACTTGCAACTTTGTAAAAGTTGTCTATTATTTCAAGTAGTTTTTTACTTGGTCTTCTGAGATTCTCTTAGTATATCTTCATACCATCTGCAAAGAGTGATAATGTAGTTTCTTCTCTGCCTATTCTAATTCTATTAATTTCTTTTTCTTCACTTATTGCTACAGCAAGCATTTCTAATACCATACTTAATAACAGTGTTGATAATAGACATCCTTGATTCGCTCCTGATCTTATTGAAAATAGATGTAGCTTATCCCCATTACAGTTAATGCTTGCTGATGGTGTTAGGTAGATACCGCTTATTATTTTTATGGAAAGTTCCATTTATTCCTCTGCTTTCCAGTGTTTTCAATAGGAATGAGTGTTGAATTTTCTAAAAAAAAATTTCTGTGTCTGTTGAAAAAATCATGTGTTTTCTGTTAGATCTGTTGCTGATATGATCAATAATACTGATAGTTTTACTAATATTGAACCAGCTCTGCATTCCTGGTGTAAATCCTATGTGATCATAATGTATTACTCTCATGAGAAGTTGCTGTATTCTTTTTGCTAAAATCACATTTAAAATTTTTGCATCTATATGTATTAGAGAAATTGGTCTATAATTTTCTTTCTGTGTTGTGGCTTCTCCCAGTTTAGATATCAGAATCATATTTGTATCATAAAAAGAATTTTGTAGGACTCCATGATCTACAATTTTGCCAAATAGTCCATGTAGTATTGGAATTAAATGTTCTTTAAATGTTTGATAGAATTCACTTGTAAATCCTTCTGGCCATGGAGATTTTTTCTTGTGGAGTTCATTGATGACTTGTCCTTTTCTGAGATGGGGATATTTAAATACTCAGCTTCCTCTTCTGTTAATCTGGGAAATGTATCTTTTGAAAAACAATCATCCATTTCATTTACATTGTGGAATTTATGGGCATACAGGAGGGGAAAGGAATTTCTAATTATTGTTTTAATTTCCTCTTCATTGGATGTATTCACCCTTTTCATTTTTGATATTGGCAATTTGGCTTTCTTCTTTCCTTTATTAAATCATATTGACCACAGCTTTATAAATTTATTGGGTTCTTCATAAAACCAAATCTTAGTTTTATTTACAAGTTCATTAGTTTTCCAAATTCCAATTGTATTAATCTGTCCAATTTGATGTTTACTTGGGGATTTTTCGATTTGTTCTTTTTTCGTGCTTTTGCAGCTGTATGCCCATTTTATTGATCTTCTGCTCTATTTTATTCATGCAAGTATACAAAGATATAAAACTTGCCCTAAGAACTGCTTTTGCAGTTCTATAAGATTTAGTAGGTTGTCTCATTATTGTCACTTTCTTGAATGAAGTTGTTGATTGTTTCTATAATTTGTTGCTTAACCCACTCATTTTTTAGTATTAGATTGTTTATTTTCCAATTAGCTTTTGGTTTATGTTTTCATGGCCTCTGAATACATATAATTTTTATTGCTTTATGACCTGAGAAGGAGGCATTGACTATCTCTTCCTTTTTGCACTGAACTGTGATATTTTGATGGACTAGTGTACGGTCAATTTTTTATTTGAGCCATATACAGCTGAGAAAATGGTGTATTCGTTTCTATCCCCATTCAGTTTTCTCCAGAGAGCGATCATATCTACTTTATCCGGAGTTTTATTCACTTCCATAACTTATCTCTTGTTTATTTTGAGGTTAAATTTATCAAGTTCAGAGAGGGGGAGTTTGAGGTATCCCACTAGTATAGTTTTGCTGTCTATTTCTTCCTGTAACTGCCTTAACTTCTACTCTAAGAATAGGATATTATATCTCTTGGAGCATATATGTTTAGTAATGAATTTGCTTCATTGTCTGTGGTGGAGTTTAGCCTGATATAGTTTCCTTCCTTATCTGTTTTGATTAGATCTAATTTTGCTTTTGCTTTGTCTGAGATTAGGATTGCTACCCCTGCTTTTTTTACATCAGTTGAAGAACAAGATATTCTGCTCCAAACTTTTACCTTTTCCTTTGTGTTTGCCCCCATTTCAAATGTGTTTCTGGTAAACAATATATTGTTGGATTGTGGTTTTTAATCCATTCTACTCTCTGTTTCTGTTTTATGGGAGCGTTCATCCCATTCACATTCACAGTTATGATTAGTGTCTGTGTCTTTCCCTCCATCCCATTTCCCTTTGTTTATGCGTTTAGTTCTCCTTTCTCCCTTCTCCTGTCTTCTCCACAACAGAGTTTTAATTTTTGATCATTTCCTCCCTCTATCTTCCCTACTTTTTCCAACCCTGCTCCCTTTTATTACCCTTTTCCCTCATTACTTCTTCCCTCCATTTTAAACTCCCCTCTCTTTTCTTTTCTAACCTCCTACTGTCTGCATAGCTTGCTGTATTTCTATACTTAACTGAATTTGTTGTACCCTCCTTGAATCCAGTGAGCTGAGAGTACCTTTCAATGTTCATCTCCCTCCCCTTTTTCGCTCTAGTATAATATATTTTTCACTTACCCTGTGATGCAAATTATTTTTCTGCCTCTTCCTTTTCACATCACACGTTATAGTCCCTTACCACCCTTAAATCACATTAAATCACAATCATCACAACATTCAATGTGTACCTACTCCCTCTATCTATGTATATTCTTTAATACATCATAATAAATATACAATTCTCACGGTTAGCAAGTATTATCTTCCCTTTATAGGAATGTAAACAGTTTGCCCATATTGACCAAGAAGTTTTTTTTTTTCCCTGTTCACCTTTTTATACCTCTCTAGAGACTTGAGTTTGAAAATTGATTTTTCTAGTGAATTCTGTCTTTTTTATCAGGAAGGTCTGGAAATCACTTATTTCATTTAATGTCCATCTCCTTGCATGAAATATTATGCTCAATCTTACTGGGTAACTAATCCTTGCTTGTAGTCCCAGCTCCTTTGCCTTATGCAATATTGTATTCCAATTCCTTCAATCTTTAATGTAGCAACCAGGATGGTAGAGTGATTGTAATTGTTATCTCCCTGCCCTTGTTGACCTTGATGAGCCCAGAGAATATCTCCCTGGGCAAAACCCTAGAACAGTGGGAGCTGTTGAAGGGGTAAATAGACTCTTATTACGTGAGGACAGGAAGATTGCTGAAGAAGGTCCCTCTTGTTGTGGCAGAAGGGGACCAGTGCATGATCAGAGTTGTCCCAGACAGTCCCACCTCATCAAAGTGGGAGAAGATCCTGAGCCCTAGGGTGGTGAAGTCAGCAACTTCCAACGTCAGGACTTCAGGCATGCCTCAGTAACCCAGGGGAATAAGGAAGGCACTAAGGAAGACAGGATCACCAACAGCTGAGTTTACTTATACTCTAGCTCAGCAGAGGAGACTTCCTGTGGCCAAATAATCTCTCTGCTACATTTAACAAGCTATCTGCAGGGTAACTGCAGGGAAACACAAAAAGACCTCACCTGGCCTCTGCTTTCTAACACAAGCCAGCTCACCATCAGGTGAGCTGCAGCAGTTTAGCTTCTAGCTGAAGGAACCAGCGACCACAACACACAATGCCTCAAGTTTTAGGCACAAGAACTATGGGACAGAACCCCCTGTGCCCGAACTGTAGAAATCTCCTTTAAAATTTAGGAAAAGGTCCATTATAATGACTGAGTAGCTAAGCAGAAAAGAAACTATCATATAATCTTTCTATGGGGAGAAGGACAAAAACACAAATACCAAAGAGGTTGGCATTAAAACTGTTTTCTCATCTGAAAATTCAGAAAGTAATATGAACTGGTCTGAATTACAAAGAGCCTTCTTGGAAGAGCTCAGGAAGGATTTTAAAGTCAAATTAGAGAAATCGAAGAAGAACTGACCAATGGCTTTAAAAATATGAAAAAGGAAAGCACAGAAGTATTTAAAAGGACAATTGAACAAATACAAAAGGAGTCACAAAACATATTTGGAGAAAATTACTCCTTAAAAGTAACAGTTAGATAGATGGAAAAGGAGATGCAAAAGTTAACTGAATAAAGAATATGATAAAAATTAGAATCGTTCAAGTAGAACCTAATGAAGCTATGAGACATCAAGAATCAGTCAAATCGAATCTAAAGAATGAAAATATAGAAGAAAATGTAAAATATTTAATTAGAAAAACAACTGACCTGGAAAACAGATCCAGGAAAGAAAATCTAAGAATTATTGGTCAACCAAAAAGCCATGATGAGAAACAGGGCCTGGACAATATCATCCAAGAAATCATTAAATATAATTGCCCAGAAGTCCTAGATGAAGAGAGCAAAATAGTCATCGAAATAATCCACTGTTCACCTCTTGAAAGGGACCCCAAATTGGAAACACCAAGGACTATTGTTTCCACGTTCCAGAACTAACAAGTAAAGGAGAAAATACTGCAGGCACCCAGAGAGAAATAATTCATATATCGAGGACTTTACAGTCAGGATCAAAGAACTCCTTTCTTGTCAATCCACTCTGACCCTGAGTCCACTGGCTATTCATTCTAATCTCCCAGAGGAAACCTATATTTTCACTAATTCTCACAATCCAAGGTACCAGTAAATCTCTTATCTTTTGGGTGAAGCAACTCAAAGCATCTGTGACCTCCCTCCGAGCAAAATTCTCTATTACCTCCTCAAACACTGTGGGGACCCCCTGATTCCCCTGCTTCCTTCTTAGTCCTGGATGAACCTCAGCCTCCTCACTTGTTTCATTCTCATCCCACACATGCTCCTGATCTGTGTTTAGGGCTGAATCAAGTCCAGCCTGTGCAAGAGCTGAATTCACTTTCCTATTTTTGACTTTTCACCTCCTGTGAGACCTGTGAGACCAACCAACAACAGCCCTCTCTTCTACCAGTGGAAACTCCCCAACTTCCTCTCCCAAAGGATAATTCAACACTGCAGGACTCCCGCAAACCATCCAACTCCCTTTCCATCTGAACCTTTTCCTCCAGCACCATGTCTCAGCATTCATATAAATCCCACAGTCTGTTAGCAAGACCCAGCCCCTCCTACATACCTATGACCTTTTTTCCCCTGTTTTCACTGTTATTTCATACACACATCTTTCTAAGGCTCTGGGTTCTCCTACTTTTCACAAAGCCCTCTGCCTTTATCTCATTCTCTTTCTAGGGAGCAACAAAAATCCTCCCACCCTGGGAAGTCCATTCCATTCTCTGTCTCCTCTGCCTTTCTGTCTCCAAACAGAGGTCTGATATTTTGAGATCCCATCCCTGTAGATATTTGTAGTGGCAATGCAAATACTCACAGCTCCCAAGGTAGCCATGAATATCACAGCACAATTCAGAATTGCTAAATACCACAGAATCTTTCCGTGGAAGGCACAACCAAAATATTTATTCAGACTCAAATACATCACAAAAACAAAAATTGATTCGTAATAACAAAGCAGAGGACAACACCATCTCCAAGCTTTCCTTCACTAGTTTTCCCACAAACCAGGTCCATTACACTCATCACAAGCAGACACTCTTAAAATCAAAACAACCACAAAATCACTGATGCTACCAAGGAGCCTGCATCCTTCCTAGCTCTTACTGCTGTCAAGACTAACTTCCTCTCAGCTCTGCTCTAGCCCTGCCTCTACCCATTCATCAAAAACCTCCCACCACATTCCCCAATTGATAAATGGTCAAAGGTTATGAACAGGCAATTTTCAGAGGAAGAAATTAAAGATATCTATAATCATATGAAAAAATGCTCTAAATCCCTTTTGATTAGAGAGATACAAATCAAAACAATTCTGAGGTACTACATCACATCTATTAGATTGGCAAACATGACAGAACAGAAAAATGATAAATGTTGGAGAGGATGTGAGAGAGTTGGAACACTAATTCATTGTTGGTGGAGCCGTGAGCTCACCCAACCATTCTAGAGAGCGGTTTGGAACTATAGCCAAAGGGCTACAAAAATGTGCATACCCTTTGGCCCAGCAGTATTGCTTCTAGGACTGTATCCCTAAGAAATCATAAAAATGGGAAAGGGTCCCACATGTACAAAAATATTTATAACAACACTCTTTGTAACTGCCAGAAACTGGAAATCTAAGGGATGCCCATCATTTGGGAAATGGCTAAATAAATTATGGTATATGAATGTAATGGAGTACTATTGTGCCATAAGAAATGATGAACAAGAAGACTTCAGAGAGGCCTGGAAGGACTTATATGATCTGATGCTGAGTGAAAGGAGCAGAACCAGGAGAACTTTGTGCACAGCAACGACCACAGGGTGCGAGAGCTTTTTTTGTTTTTGTTTTTGTTTTTTTTTCCTGGTAGACTTGCACTTTGTAACAATGCAAGAACTTAAAAAAAAATATTCCCAATGGTCTTCTAAGGCAAAATGCCTTCCACACTCAGAAAAAGAAATATGGAATTCATTTGCAGAATGTAGCAGATCACTTGTGTGTGTGTATTATGTTTTGATTTGTTATGTGATTTCTTCCATTTATTTTAGTTTTCTTACAGCGTGACTATAGTGAAAACATATTCAATAGGAAAGTATGTGTATATCCTATGAAGAATTGTATGCCATCTTGGGGACGGAAGGAGGTGGTGAGGGGTAGGTAGGTGGGTAAAAATCTAAGTTTTATGGCAGTGATTGTAGAACATTAAAAATTAAAAAAAAAAAAAACCTCCCACCACAGACTCCATGTAACTTAATGGACCTATTAATGAATAAGAAATATTACCCAATTCAAATTACCATTGCAATGAGACATTAGCTGAGAATTAAAGGAAGACATAGAAGCTAGGAGGTAGGGATGAGGAGAAAGACAGATATAACCAAATGAAATAAGCAGTGAAAATTTTCTGTATCAAGAGACTGAACATTTTGTTTGAAGAAAAATAAAGCAAACAGAAGTGTTACGTAATGAACGATGAGGTAGAAGTGGAATACAGTATAACAATGTGAGAAAGGTAGCAAGGAAGGAGGATTATAAAGTGCCTTGAAAACCCAAATAAAATACTTGATAGTGGGTTCTTGAGGTAATAGAAATCTAGTGGAATTCACAGAATAGAGGAATGGGATACCATGGTCAAACTTTTGATTTTGCAAGCTTAATAACTGAGTAGAGAAAGGAATGAAGGTAGGAAGAGATGAGGTAGGAAATAAGTCCATGAAATAATTCATGAGATTCTGGACAAAGGTGTGTCAATGTATACTTTATAAGAGAGTATGTAATAGAGATGTTATAAAGGGTGAAATGGCAGATACTGGCTCCTAATTGCATATAGTAGTGTAGAAAGAGTGAACAATTGATAATGACACCTATACCATAAGTAATCATGACTGGGAGGAGGGTGGCATCCTTGTCACCAATAAGAAATATTAGAAGAAGGGAAAGTTTAGTGAAAAAGATAATGAATTCTGTTTTGGAAAAATAGATCTGAGAATTACTTTTATAAACATGATAATCGAATGCTTGGGCACTGAGATGGTCATCATCACGAAGCAAAACAGTATAGAGAGAAAAGAGAAGATCCAGGACATTGTCTTTGAGGACACCAGTGTTTAGTGTATGATGTCATAGTTTAAGATCCAGCAAAGGAAACTGAGAATGCTCAGACAGGAAGGAGGCGATTCATGAGATAGAAGTGTATCAAATATCTAGAAAGATAAGATAGACAAAGAGAAGAGGATGACTAATGACGTCAAAGGCTACAGAATGTTCAATAAGCATGAATATTTAGGAAAGGCCTGTCATTGAGCACATGTATATATAAACACATAAGCACACACCTTCCATTAACTAACCCTCTGTGTTCTGGTTACCCTCATAATAACGAGCAATCTTATGTAACTGAATAATGCTAGTTCCTAATGTCAAATAAAGCCTCCTTTTTAAAACCACAACATCCTTAAGTCTCTGTGGAGCACCTGTGTGGCTTGAGAATTAAAGCCTCAGTGAGGCAATCAATCTAAGTATACTCACAGAATGCCTTTCCTTTGCATTCCTAGTATACTATGTGCTCAAGGAATGTATAAATCATGGCTTAACCTTCTGTAAAGCACTTTTAGGCCTATAATTTGATTACTGAATACCATCCTAGTGCTGCTTTCAGTTGTAACTATTATAGTGCTACTCATCTCAGATAAACTACATGAAAGGGTATTGGAGTTCATGTTCCTCACAGATAATTTTATTTGAAATGGTTCTACACTGAAATCTTATCAGATTTCTTTGCCCAGAGTTGTTCAGGAATGTCGAACGATGGGGGAGGGGAAAATAGACCACTTCCCAGACAGATTGCTATCTCTATCCTTGCTTTACATAAAATCATAGGACTTACGCTTGGTATAATATTATACCCAGTCTGCTGTGGATGTTTTAGTAAATTTAGATTCTGTAAAGAAGAAAATAAAAAGCTCTTAAAACATACTAAGAATAAGTGCAATAAAACTGAAATATATTTCTTTGATAAACCTTTTCATTTTATTGACTCATACTTGTTAGATAAGAAACGTGAAGTTATTTTATTATCAGCATATCAAAAGATATGATGCAAGTAAACAAAAAGGCGTAAGGATCATCTCATTTAATTAACAAATATTACAAAGGAGCATTGGAATATAAATAGATGGGTGCTATTGTTTACCTTACTTCCTTACCAAATGCCCAGTATACAACTGAATTTCCTAGACCTCTTTCTACGCTTTCTTTTCTATCCTGAAATCTATGATGAATTTCATCGGCAATTATATGACTCCCATGGAAAGTCATGATATATTGCTTTTTCAAATATAGCTGAAAGACTTACTGTACTTTAATTGTCATCAGAAAATGCATATGAAGGGCTGTGTTTCTGGAACTGCAGATTTTTAGATTTGGACGGACTTTTAGATGTCCTCAGAACAAACCCTCTCACCTTATAGATGAGAAAACAAGCTCAAGGAGGTAAAGGAATTTCTCCAAGATCCCATAGACAGTGAATGACATAGCCAGAATTCAGACTAATTTCCCCTTACTCCTAATCCTACAGTCTTTCAATTTTGCAGTGTTATTCCTAGTTAGGAACTCACCTGCCACGAACCACATTCTACATCTAGATAAAGGGAAGGAAGTAGCCATAATAGTAGATCAGAAAAAAAATCTATTGTGAAGAAGCAAAGAGACAAGTTTTGGTAATAGAAGGCAAAATGTACTCTGATAATTAAATGGTACGTATCATTTTTATGGTCCATAGCAAACAAATATGAGAAGCACTATTATGTGTATGTCTGTGTACACACACACACCACATATTTATACACAGACCAATCATTTATGATAGCCAAAGTCACCATGTGGCCATCAGCAATCCTTATGTATGATTTAGTGGCCCCTATTTCTATTTGAGTCTGACATAACTGGTCTATATCACCATTATACTAATGTATGCCAGTCTAGAAATTTCTCCTTTGTCATACAAATAGACTTTACAAATAGATTTCTGACTAAATTTTTTCACCAAAGGAGCCTACCTATTTCTTATTCAGCTCTCATGCTGAAGGACATTCAGTTCCTGTATAATTCTTTCCTGGAAGTAGAAATTTCCAGGTTCAACAATATGATGAAATGACCTTTAAGATATTTTCCAAGTCCAAGATATTTTCCAAGATTCCATGATTCCTCTAACATCCTTCCTTGCTGAGCATCACTTAGTATTATGCCTACCAATAAACTTTATGTGAATTCATATGGCTTCCTTTTTTCTTCTATTTTTTTTTCCTTGTAGAACAGATGCTCACTCAATTACTCTGACCCACTTTAAGAGGTTAAGGTCTCAACCCTGTCACAATAATTTATATGCCGAGCTCAATGGGTTTAAATATACTGCTTCACTTAAAATGGATTCTTCACAGACAACATTGATAAGAACTTTTCAGGTTTGTTGAAGTCATAAAATGGAAAATAATGGACTCAAAAGTTATTTATAAGGCATAGAAATAAGGACAATGTGTGTGAACCTTGTAGCAAAGTGAAAAATGAAACACTGTGAGATACCCTGGCTATAATATTGCAAGTGTTAACTTCTAGCAATATATCATTTGCTAAGCTAAAGCTACGATGTTCTGTGTAGAAATCAATACAGATAACACTTAAATCATGATGGCAAAAATAAATTCATATAGGAAATTAAGTGAACATGGTTTCTATGTTCCTTTCTACTATCATTTATATTTGCAAGCTCTCAAAGGGTTCTCTTCAGGAAAAAAAAAACCAACAAAAAACCCATAATTTTAAAATCTAATAAAACTCAATACAATTGTTTTAAAATATTTTGTTTGGAAAAGAATTGAGTGAGTGAATGTATTTCCCTACTTGTGTGAAGATGATATTACTCATTCACTTATGCTGTTAGCAGAATATGAGCCTGGACTTGTTTTTCTAAGAGTCAGTTACATAAGGCTGTTTAAATTCTCTCACTCAATCACCTTTATCACAATGTCATTATGAAAATAGCTGTTCATCTGTAGGAGAGGGTCATTCTGCATAGTTAATATTTTCCTTTTTTATCTTACAAAATTTTCTAAGAATATATCATAGATGTTAAAGTGTCCCTTTTATTCTGTTGTCTCAAACAGGGGAAGAAATTAAATTTTACCAACTACAAAATGATATTATAAATAAAATTTAGAAAAAAATATTTCTTTAACTTTCTGTAGTTTTCAAAAATCTAGTTCTATTTAATCAGTCCCTTTTATTTCATCACATGATTTTTATGAGTTGAATTGTACAACACTGTAAATCATATCAATCTCAAACTTGCACTTCTATCTTTAAGCTTGATCTGATTGACAGTCTTGACTACTGCTATTTTCAGGATTGGAAGAGTCATGCTTACAGATGGGTACACTTCTGATACTATTGCACCTGAGGTCTAATTAAAGCAGTTCTATTTAATAATCAGTCAGTGCAGTCGTTAACTCTTAACAAAGCCATATACTCTAGTTGCATTGCTAAAACAATAGCTTTAAAAGGGATTTCCCCTAAATCAGATGTATATTTTTCCCTAATATGCATAACATAGTATACATTGGGAGAGTTGCTGCAAAATTGTAGTAGAAAAAGAACAAGGCATATGTTTAGGCATATATTTGGCTACTCACAAGTTCCTTTATGGAACCTTAGTGAATCAATGTTCTTTTTTATTTTTTTTAAATTTATTTGTTTTCAGTTTTCTACAGTCACTTTGATATATCTTACATTTTACTCCTCCTTCCCCCACCTTTCCCACTCTCTCCTCTCTTCTTCTCTGAGATAGCGTGCAATCTTATATAGGTTCTACACATAGATCTTCCCTCCAACTTCTCCTTGTCTCCCTGAGTTGGCATACAATTTTATATAGGTTCTGCACATACAGTCCCATTAAACATATTTTCACCATAGTCATGTTGTACAAGAAAATTAAAATGAAGGGGGAAGTCATATAACAAAGCAAAATGTAAAACAAAAGAAAATGATTTGCTACAATCTGCAACTGAATTCCATAACTCTTTCTCTGGATGTGGAAGGCATTTTGGCTTAAACGACTACTGAGAATTTTTTAAGTCCTTGCATTGCAATGAAGATCTAAGTCTACAAGAAAAAGTCCTCATGCACTATGGTTGTTACTGCGTACAAAGTTCTCGTGCTTCGTCCCCTTTCCCTCAGCATCAGATCATGTAAGACTTTCCAGGCCTCTCTGAAGTCTTCCTGTTCATCATTTCTTATAGTGCAATAGTATTCCATGATATTCATATACCATAATTTATTCAGCCATTCCCCAATTGATGGGCATATCCTTGATTTGCAGGTTTTGGACAAGACAAAGAGCGCTGCTATAAATATTTTTGTACGTGTGGGACCCTTTGTCATTTTTATGATCTCTTGGGGATACAGTCTTCAAAACTGAATTGCTAGGTCAAAGCATAAGCACATATTTGTAACCCTTTGGCATAGTTCCAAATTGATCTCTGAAATGGTTGGATAAGCTCAAAGCTCCACCAACAATGAAAAAGTGTCAAAATCTCCCATATCCTTTCCAACATGTATCATCTTCCTTTTCTGTCATGTGAGCCAATCTGATAGGTGTGATGTTGTGTATCAGAGTTGTTTTGATTTGCATCTCTCTAATCAATACTGATTCAGAGCATTTTTTTCATATGACTATAAATAGCTTTAATTTCTTCCTATGAAAACTCTCTGTTCATACCTTTTGACCACTTATCAATTGAGAAAAGACTTGTATTCTTGTAAATTTGACTCAATTCTCAATATATTTTAGAAATGAGATTTTTGTCACAGACACTAGGTCCAAAAACCTTTCCCACTTTTCTGCTTCCCTCCTAATCTTGGTTGCATTGGATTTAGTTGGGCAAAAATTTTTCAGTTTAATGTAATCAAAATTATCAATTTTGCACTTCATAATACTTTCTATCTCTTCTTTAGTCAAAAATTCTTCCCTTATCCATTGATCTGATAAATACACTATCCCTTGCTCAACTAGTATGTTTATAGTATCATTCTTTATACCCAGATCGTGTACCCATTTGGACTTTATTCTTGTGTACAGTGTCAGGCATTGGTCTATGCCTAGTTTGCACCACACTTTTATCCATTTTCCCCAGCAATTTTGGGTAAACATTGAATTATTATCTCAGAAACTGGGGTCCTTGGGTTTATCAAACAGTAGATTGTTATATTCGTTGCCTACTGTGTCTTGACTAATTAACATATTCCACTTGTCTACCCTTCCAGCGCTAGGTCACCTTCCATAGCATTTCTTTTCATTAGTCCCTTTAATATTCTGGACCTTTTTTTCTTCCAGATGAATTTTGATATTATTTTATCCAGCTCTAGAAAATAATTATCTAATAGTTTAATTGGTATGGCACTAAATAAGCAAATTATTGTAGGTAGAACTGTCATTTTTATTATATTGGCTCTGCCAACCCATGAGTAACTGATGTTTCCCCCCTTACTTTGATTTGACTTCATTTGTGCGAGAACTGACTTGTAACTGTATTAATATAATTCCTGGATTTGTTTTGGCAGGGAGACTCCTAAATATTTTGCAGTGTCTACACTAGCTTTAAATGGGATTTGTCTTTCTATCCCTTGGCACTGGGACTTTTTAGTAATACATAGAAATGCCAAAGATTTGTGTGTGTTTCTTTTGTAACCTACAACTTTGAGAAAATTGTTTATTATTTCAAGTAGCTTTTTACTTGAAACTCTGGAATTTACTAAGTATATCACCATATCATCTTCAAAGCATGGTAACTTACTTTCTTCTTTGCCTGTTCTAATGCCTTCAATTTCCTTATCATCTCTAATTGCTATTGCTATCATTTCTAGTAATATATTGACTAATACTCATGATAATGGACATCCCTGTTTCATCCCTGATCTTACTGGACATCCATCTTGCTTATCTCCATTGCATATAATGTTTGCTGAAGGTTTTGGGTTGATACTGCTTATTATTTTATGGAAAGTTCCATTTATTCTTATGCCCTCCAGAGTTTTTAATAGGAATGGGTGTTGTATTTTGTGAAGAACTTTTTCTACATTTGTTGAGATAATCACGTAGTTTCTGTTAGGTTTTTTTGTTGATATGTAAAATAATTCTAATAGTTCTCCTAGTATTGAACCAGACCTGCATTTCTGGTATGAATTTTACCTGAACTTAATGTATTATTCTCATGATAAGTTGCTATATTCTTTCTGCTAAAATCTTATTCAAAATTTTTCCATCTATACTCATTAGAGAAATTGGTCTATCATTTTCTTTTTCTGTTTTTTCTCTCCATGGTTTACATATCAAAACCATGTTAGTATCATAAAAATGATTTTGGAGGACTCCTTCTTCCCCAATTTTCCCAAATAATCTACATAGTATTGGAATTGTGTTCTTTAATATTTGATGGAATTCACTTGAAAATCCATACGGCCCTGGAGATTTTTCCCCGAAGGAGTTCATTGACGACTTGTTCAATTTCTTTTTCAGAGATGGAGTTGTTTAAGTATTCAACTTCCTCTTCTGTTACTATGGGCAATTTATATTTTCTAAAATAGCCATCCATCTCATTTTGATTATTGAATTTATGGGCACAAAGTTGGACAAAGTAATTTCTAATTGTTGTTTTTATTTCCTCCTCATTGAAGACTAGTTCACATCTTCCATTTTTGATACTCGTGATTTCGTTTTCTTCTTTCCTTTTTTTTAATCAAATGGACCAAAACTTTCTCAATTTTACTGTTTTTTTTTTTTTGTAAAAACAACTCTTAGTTTTATTTATTAGTTTTTTAGCTTTCCTAATTCCAATTGTATTAATCTGTCTCTTGGTTTTCAATTTGTTGTACTTCGTGCTTTTTCAACTGCACGCCCTGTTTATTGATCTCTTCTTTCTCCTTTTTATGCATCTAGGCGTACAAAGATCTACAGCTTCCACTAATAACAGCTTTTGCATTATTCCATGGCACTTGGTAGAGTGTATCATTATTATCATTCTCTTGAATGAAGTTGCTGATTATTTCCGTGATTTGTTTTTTGACCCACTCCTTCAATAGGAATAGATTATTTAGTTTCCAATTAATTTTTGGTCTATCTTTCCATGGCCTTTCATTCCATATGATTTTTATTACTTTATGATCTCAGAAGAATGCATTGAGTATCTCTGTCTTTCTGCACTGGATTGTAAGGTTTTTATGCCCTAGTTCATGGTCAATTCTTGTATATGTGCCATGTACTACTGAGAAAAAGATATATTCCTTTCTATCCCCATTCAGTTTTCTCCAGGGATCTATCAAACCTATCTTATCTAGAGTTTTATTCACCCGCTTAACTTTTTTCTTGATTATTTTAAGGTTAGATTTATCAAGTTCAGGGAGGTGAAGATTGAGGGCCTCTATTAGTCTAGTTTTGCTTCCTATGTCTCTCTGTAACTCCCTTAATTTCTCCTCTATGAATTTGGATGCTATACCATTTGGAGCATATATAGTCAGCAATGATATTGCTTCATTGTCTATGGTGTCTTTTAGTAGGATATATATTCCTTCCTTATCTCTTTTCATTACATCTATTTCTGCTTTGGCTTTGTTTGAGATTAGGAATGCTACCCTAGCATTTGTTACATCAGCTGAAGCACAATATATTCAGCTCCAACCTTTTACCTTTACTCTGTGTGTATCCCCCCATTTCAAATGTGTTTCTTGTAATTGACATATTGTTAGATTATTGCTTTTAATCCATTCTGCTATCCGTCTCCATTTTATGGGAGAATTCATCTCATTTACATTCATAGTTACAATTACTATCTGTATCTTTTTCTCCATCCTCTTGTCCACTGTTTATGCTATTAGTTCTTCCTTCCCCCTTCCCTTGCAGTAGAGTTTTAATTTTTGACCACCTCCTCTCAAGGTTTTCCCTTCCATCCTTCAGCCCCCCTCCCTTTTCCTGCCCTTTAACCTTAGTACTTCTTCCCTCCCTTTAAGTCTCCCCTCCTCTTGCTTTCCCCTTTCCCTTCTACTGACTATAGAACTAGTTAGATTTATACAGTTAATAACATTTGTTGTTCCTTGAACCAAATCAAAGGAGAGTACCTCTCAAACAATGCTCAGCTCCCTTCCCTATTCCCTCAACTGTGATATAATTTGGTGCTTCTTCCTGTGATGTAATTATTATTTTCTGTTTCCTCCTTTTGACATCTCCTGTTACAGTCCTTTCACATGTTTAAATCAGGTTTTTATCTTTACATAATTTACTTTATACTCCTTCCCTCTATCTCTGTATATC
Organism: Notamacropus eugenii; assembly: GCF_028372415.1. NCBI lineage: Eukaryota > Metazoa > Chordata > Mammalia > Diprotodontia > Macropodidae > Notamacropus > Notamacropus eugenii. The sequence goes on from NC_092877.1 coordinate 244,231,761, forward strand.
CCTTTTGTATTTTATAATAGACGTACAATTCTCAAGATTAACAAGTATCATCTTCCCTTATAGAGAGGTAAGCAGGTTGCCCAAATTGATTAACAAGTTTTCTTTTCCCCTGTTTACTTTTTTATTCCTCGTTTGAGATGTGCGTTTGAAGATCAAATTTTCTATTGAGTTTTGGCCTTTTTATCAGGAAGGTATGGGATTCCCTTATTTCACTGAATGTCCATCTCCTTGCCTGCAATATTTTGCTGACCTTTGCTGGGGAACTCATCCTTGATGATAGCCCCAGTTCTTTTGCCTTGTGGAATGTCATATTCCAATTCCTTCATTCTTTTAATTTGGAAGCTGCAATGTTCTGTGTGATCCTGACTGTACCTCTTCTATATTTGCATGGTTTCTTTCAAGCTCTCTGTAGTATTTTCTCCTTCACGTTATAGTTCTGTAATTTGGCAACTATATATCTTGGTGCTTTTAGTTTGGGATCCCTTTCTGGAGGTGAATGGTAGATTGTTTTGATGACTATTTTGCTTTCTGGATTTAACACTTCGGAGCAATTTTTCTTGATGATTTCTTGGAAGATATTGTCCAAACACTTTCTTTTCATCATGGCTTTCTGGTAGGTCTATAATTCTTAAATTTTCTCTCCTGAATCTATTGCCTATGCCAGTTGTTTTCCCAATTAGATATTTTGCATTTTCTTCTATCTTTTCATTCTTTAGGTTTTTATGGACTTATTCTTGATGTCTCATGAAATCATTAGCTTCTATTTCTCCAAATTGTTTTTTTCAATTAACTTTTGCATCTCCTTCCCCATCTGTCCAATAATTCCTTTTAAAGAATTATTTTCTACAGTTAGCTTTTGTATTTATTTTTCCATTTGTTCAGTTTTTCCATTTAGGTTTTCTGCTTCCCTTTCCATATGTTCTATTTTCCTTTCAATGAACTGTTCTCTTCAGTGAATTCTTTTTTCTTACTTTTAAAATCATTGGCCATTTTTTCTTCTGTTTCCTTCTTCAGCTGTTGCAGGATTCCTCTTAGTGCATGTGAGCAGTTCATAGTCCCTTCTGATGTTTCAGACGGGAGTACAGTCTCAATATTGACCTCTTTGTTATTCTTCTTTTTTTTTCTTGTCCCCAAAGAAAGATTCTATGGTCCTTTCATTCCTCCTTTGCTTCTTGCCCATGATGGTGAGACTTTGTGTGTTGTGGCATCTGGTTCTTTCTGCTAGACTCTAAAAACCTGGTGCTGACCTGGTATGAGAAAGCAGAGGCAGGCTGGATTCTTTTTCCCTGGATTAACCCTGGAGCTACCTTGTTAAGTGTGGGATAGTGGTAGTGTGGGATAGTGGTGGTGTGGTCATGGGAGATCTCCTCAGCTGAGTTAGAAAAAAGGCAAGCTCAGGGCTTGGTCATCCCAGACTGCTCTAGTGTCTTCCAATTTCCCCTGGAGCACTGAGCCACCTAGGTCCTGGTGCTGGTTCCCAGGTTCCACTCCCCACCCCCAGGACACCTGTAAGACGAATATTCCTTAGAGATCTTCCTAGCCTCTGGTGCTAAGACATTGTTTGCTCCTTCTCCTGATCCCATTATTACAGGATTTTTCTGTGAAAATATTATATGGTTCGTTCCAGGTCAACAAGGGGAGGGGGAGTGAGCATTTACCCATCACTATGCCATTTTTGCTCACGGAAGTTCAAGTAGTTGAATTACAGGCATTTCATCTGTGGCCTGAAAGTCCCAGGCACAGTTTCTGCAGATACCTGGGTCTCCTTCTGCTGCTTGGACTTTCTTGACTCTCCTTGCCCTTTACTCTGAGCCACTATCCTGCCATGCTGTTGCTTCCTCCAACCTCTACAGGTCTTTTCCTCCTCAGCCATACCACTGTAGGGATGCTGTGCTGTGTGCTGTATGCTCCTCCACCCTGTGGAATAGATCCTTCCTATCAACTTTCTAGTCTGTCCTGGGCTGTGAATCTGTAACAGTCTGTCTCCTATTGCATTCTGTACCTCCAAAATTTGGTCAGGCTTTCTTTTTAGAGATTTCTGAGGGAGATTATCTAAGAGCTTAGGCAAGTAGTTGTTCTCAATCCACCATCTTGGCTCCACCCCAATCAATATTCTTTACCTCTTGAAAATCATTCTTGGGGGAAGAGCTAAGATGGTGGAATAACAGCACGGACTTGCTAGTACTCTTCCCACAAACACAGTCAAATACTTGTAATAATGACTCTAAACAAATTGTGGAGCTACAGAACTCAAAGAACAAAATAGTGAAGCAAGCCTCCACCCCAAGACACCCTGGAAAGTCACCAGAAAGGGTCTTTCACAGCCACTAGGAGCAAAGCACCATGCAGTGTGGGCCACTTGGTCACAGATAGGACCTATGCAGACCTTCGGATACTGAATATCAGGCAGCTTTGACAGTTTCCAGACTTCACAACCCCAAAATATTGAGGAAAAATTAAAAGGTCAGGGGAAAAAAATCTGTGGGACCTGTGTGAGAGAAAAGACTGATAGAGCCCCAGGTGCAGGGAAATAGCAGAGGAGGCATCTGTGAAGCTGGAGCCTGCAACAGAAACATCAGGAGCAGCAGCAGTGGCAGTGACTGTTTCTGGAGCTCTATGCACACAGACTGTGGGAGGGATCAATCAGCTCAGAGTACAGCCCCTTGAATCAAAGAACTACCTGGACAAAGAACTCAATAGCCCAGAAAGTAGCTGGGAAAATGACCAAAAACAAGAAAAAGAATCAAATTAGGCAATGATATTTTGGTGTTCCTTGTCACAGAAGTACAGAAACAGAAGACAACAAAGTCAAAGCTTCTATACCCAAAGTCTCATAGAATATATTTATTGGCTTCGGGTCATAGAAAAAATAAAAAAAAATTTTGAAAATCAAGTAAGAGAAGTACAGAAAATATTAGGAAGAGAAATGATAATGACATAAGACAATCATGAAAAAGAAATCAACCGCTTACCAAAGGAAACCCCAAAATGCTAAACAAAATCACACTAAAAATAGACTAACTCAAATAGCAAAAAAGATTAAAAAAATCAATGAGGAAAAAAATGTCTTAAAAAGCAGAGTTGGCCACATGGATAAGGAGCCCATTAAAGAAAATTATTTATTTATTTATTCATTCATTTATTTATCTATCTATCTATCTATCTATCTATCTATCTATCTATCTATTTGTTTGTTTATTTATGTAACTTTTAACATTCATTTTCACAAAATTTTGGGTTACAAATTTTCTCCCCTTTTATCCCCTCACCCCCCCAAGCACCAAGCATTCTAATTGCCCCTATGACCAATCTGCTCTCTCTTCTATCATCCCTCTCTGCCCTTGTCTCCGTCTTCTCTTTTGTCCTGTAGGGCCAGATAGCTTTCTATACCCCTTTACCAGTATTTCTTATTGCCTAGTGGCAAGAACATTACTCGACACTCGTTCCTAAAACTTTGAGTTCCAACTTCTTTACCTCCCTCCCTCCACACCCCTTTTCTTTGGAAGGCAGGAAATTCAATATAGGCCAAATCTGTGTAGTTCTGCAAATGACTTCCATAATAGTTGTGTTGTATAGGACTAACTATATTTCCCTCCATCCTATCCTATCCCCCATTACTTCTATTCTCTTTTGATCCTATCCCTCCCCACGAGTGTCGACCTCGAATTGTACTCTCCTCCCCTTCCCTCCCTTCTATCATCCCCCCGACCCTGCTTGTCCCTTTATCCCCCACTTTCCTGTATTGTGAGATAGGTTTTCATACCAAAATGAGTGTGCATTTTATTCCTTCCTTTAGTGGAATGTGATGAGAGTAGACTTCATGTTTTTCTCTCACCTCCCCTCTTTATCCCTCCACTAATGAGTCTTTTGCTTGCCTCTTTTATGAGAGATAATTTGCCCCATTCAATTTCTCCCTTCTCCTCCCAATATATTTCTCTATCACTCCTTGATTTCATTTTTTTTAAGATATGATCCCATCCTCTTCAATTCACTCTGTGCACTCTGTCTCTATGTATGTGTGCATGTGTGCATGTGTGTGTGTGTAATCCCACCCAGTACCCAGATACTGAAATGTTTCAAGAGTTACAAATATTGCCTTTCCATGTAGGAATGTAAACAGTTCAACTTTAGTAAGGCCCTTATGACTTCTCTTTGCTGTTCACCTTTTCATGGTTCTCTTCATTCTTGTGTTTGAAAGTCAAATTTTCTTTTCAGCTCTGGTCTTTTCATCAAGAATGCTTGAAAGTCCTCTATTTCATTGAAAGACCAATTTTTCCCCTGAAGTATTCTACTCAGTTTTGCTGGGTAGGTGATTCTTGGTTTTAGTCCTAGTTCCTTTGACTTCTGGAATATCCTATTCCATGCCCTTCAATCCCTTAATGTAGAGGCTGCTATATCTTGTGTTATCCTGATTGTATTTCCACAATACTTGAATTTTTTCTTTCTAGATGCTTGCAATATTTTTTCCTTGACCTGAGAACTCTGGAATTTGGCCACAATGTTCCTAGGAGTTTCTCTTTTTGGATCTCTTTCAGGCGGTGTTCTGTGGATTCTTTGAATAGTTATTTTGCCCTGTGGTTCTAGAATCTCAGGGCAGTTTTCCTTGATAATTTCATGAAAGATGATGTCTAGGCTCTTCTTTTGATCATGGCTTTCAGGTAGTTCCATAATTTTTAAATTGTCTCTCCTGGATCTATTTCCAGGTCAGTTGTTTTTCCAATGAGATATTTCACATTATCTTCCATTTTTCCATTCTTCTCGCTTTGTTCTGTGATTTCTTGCTTTCTCATAAAGACCTTAGCCTCCATCTGTGCCATTCTAATATTTAAAGAACTATTTTTTTCAGTGAGCTTTTGAATCTCCTTTTCCATTTGGCTAATTCTGCTTTTGAAAGCATTCTTCTCATTGACTTTTTGAACCTCTTTTGCCAATTGAGTTAGGCTAGTTTTCAAGGTGTTATTTTCTTCAACATTTTTTTGGGTCTCCTTTAGCAGGGAGCTGATCTGCTGTTCATGCTTTGACTTCATGTCTCTCATTTCTCTTCCCAGCTTTTTCTCTACCTCTCTAACTTGATTTTCAAAATTCTTTTTGAGCTCTTCCATGGGCTGAGCCAACTGGGTGGGCTGGGACACAGAAGCCTTGATTTCTGTGTCTTTGCCTGATGGTAAGCATTGTTCTTCCTCATCAGAAAGTAAGAGAGGAAATGTATGTTCATCAAGAAAGTAACCTTCTATAGTCTTATTTCTTTTCCTTTTTCTGGGCACTTTCCCAGCCAGTGACTTGACCTCTGAATATTCTCTTCACACCCACCTCGCCTCCTTATCGTCCCAGCTAGCGTTTGGGGTCTGAGAATCAAATGCTGCTTCCAGTCTCAGGGCTTTGGGTGGGGGCAGGGCTGCTATTCAGTGTGAGATTAAGATCAGGTGCTGAGCTTGGGGCAGAGCCGCCTCTCAGGCTCAGTTCCCTCAGGGGGTTTATGCACAGACCTTCCACAACGGATCCAGGCTCCTCCCCCCTTGGGGAGCCCTGGTCTGCAGCTGCCTCTCAGCTTCTACTTCCCGGGGGGGCCTGAGTTATGGGGGCACCCCACTCCCATCTCGACCTGCCAAAGAGACTCTCTCACCGACCCCCGTCACCTGTTAGTGGAGGGACTTGTACGGCCGCTGGAGATCCCGTCCCTGAAGCCTGCTCCGATCTGTTTCTCTCGGTGCCGCTGCCGCGGCAGGTCTGGGCTGGGCTCCGCGTCTGCAGTGCCACGGACCTTTTGCGAGAGGTTTGCAGGTCCCTCTGTGGGTGGAGGGACCCGCGTGGCCGCTGGAGATCCTGTCCCTGAAGCCCGCTTGGATCTTTTCCTCTCGGTGCCGTGGGCCCTGCAGGGCTGTCCTCAGCTCCCAGTCCCGGCGCCCAGTCCGCAGCGCGAAGGACCTTTTGCGAGAGGTTTGCAGGTCTCTCTGGAACAGAAATCTCCCTCACTCCAATGTTCTGTGGCCTCTGGGTGCAGAATTCGCCAAGAAAATAATTCTTTACGAATTAGAACGGAGTAAATGGAAGATAATGACGTCATGAAAAATTTCGAAATTATAAAACTAAGCAAAGCACTGAAAAAGGAGCAGACAATTTAAACTATCTCATTGGAGCAACAACTGACTTAGAAAATAGATGTAGGAGGTCATTCGGTGATATAGACAACTTTCAAGAATTCATCGTGAGGAAAAGGCCAGATCTGTATTTAAAAATTTGATTTTCTAAGACTAGAATCAAGAGAAGCATGAAAAAGTAAACAGAAAAAAGAAATAATAAAAGACTTTGTAAAGCTGAACTGTTTACATTACCACATGGAAAGAAAACATTTAATTCTTGAATATTTTCTCAGTATTTGGGTAGTTGGAGAGATTGTACATACATACATGCTCACACATACACATAGATAGATAGATGGTACAGGGTGTGTTATATAAGAAGAGATGACACACACACACACACACACACAAATAAAATAAAATAAAAATTAAGGGGTGAAGGAGGAAAATCCTGGGAAGAGAAAGGCAGTAACGGAATAGGGCAGTCTATAACTCATAAATGAGACAGGAAAAATCTTATTCAGTGGAGGAGATAAGGGTGAAGTGGAGAGGGGGAAACAGAAAGCTACTCTCCCCATAGGTGGCTGAAGGAGGGAATAACATGCTCACTAAATTTGATACTAAAATTTATAAACACCACGGGAAAGTAGGAGAAGAGGCGACAAGTGGAGCGAGGGGAATGTTAGAAGAGAGGGCAAATGGGAGAAGCAAGTCACTAGAAATAAACAGTTTCAAGAAGGGACAAGGTCAATTGTAGGGGGGAAAAAAGGAGGGACCGGATAGGTCAGAGGGCAATAAAATTAGTATTACACAACACGATTACTATGGAAGTCTTTTGCAAAACAATACATATTTAGTCTGTACTGAGTTGCTTGCCTTCTCAGTATGGCTGGGGAGGGAGAAAAGTTGGAATTCAAAGTATTAGAAAGGAATGTTGAGAATTTTTATTGCACATAATCGGGAAATAAGAACTAGAGGGATAGGGTTATGGAAATTTATCTTGCCCTGCAAGAAAAGAGACAAGATGGGGATAGCAGAGGGGTGGGGTGTGATGGAGGGGAGGGTACTTTGAGGGAAGGAGTAATTAGAATGCAAGGTATTAGGAAGCAGGGGGAGGGGAGTGATGGGGAGAAAAATTGGACATGTTAGAAAGTGAGGTAAAAGCAATTGGTATTAAAACAACAGACTGAATTAATTACTGAGAGTGAATCAATGACATCTTTAGTTTGGAGAAAAGAATTTCAGTCTAAATTTCCTAGAGGAAGGTAATCTCAGGTAAAATTTGGCATTGATGGAAAAGTCCAGTTTTTAATGGTAAATTTGATTTTATGATTGCCATTTAATCAGGAATCAGAACATGTATAGAAAGGCATGCAAGTCACTTAAGACTTGCCTCAAAAGATGTTCCTTAGCCAAAGTGAAACTATAATCATATTTGAAACCTGATTATTGTAACTTGCCATTTTTACATGTTATAGCACTATTAATGACTGTTCTTCTGAGTCTAACTCCAGGTAATGGTAGGAAGAAAAGCGATCTGATCCTCCAATCCATGATGCCATGAGATGCTGGTTTGAACTGCATAGGTGATCTCAAGGGAAGTGTGGGAGAGTGGCTGTTCAGCATGGGCTGAGGTGGGATTCTCCTGACTCATTTTCCCCACTGACACCTGGAAGACTTTAAGCATGACTGAATGCAAGTGGATAATCTAATCCTGCCTGGAATTGACATGAAGTTGGGGAGATACTGTATCCCTGCAATACCCTTACGATTGGTGGCAATTTCTTATAGTCAAAAGGTTTGTAAGCTTAATACCACATCTATTCAATTATAGACCATGGGTAGGGGAACATCCGAGATTCTCTAACATTAAGTTATTAGGCATAGGATTTTAGACCAACAACAATAAGTTAGGGTCCTTTAATTCTTAGTAATACTGTGGAGACAATTAGGTTAAGAGCTTGTGAAGTTAGCAACATAAATATTATTTGTGTCTCAGTTGGTTAATGTTTCAAAAAAATTTCTTTTATGTTCCATATTGTAAATGCTTTAAAAGGAAGTATCACCTGACCAAAAGTAGGAATTACTTTATCTGTTATAAACTGTGTTAAAAATAAATGATATAAAAAATGCTGTTGACTCATTTTTCATGATTTTCTTGCATCACTCTCATTTCTGTTCCTAATTTTTCTCTACTTGTCTTACTTGATTTTCAAAACCATTTTTGAGCTCTTCCATGACCTGAGAGCAATTTACATTTTTATCTTGAGGCTTTGGCTATAGGAACTTTGAATTTATTGTCTTCTTATCGTTGTATATTTTAATCTTCCTTGTCATCAAAGTAAGATTCCATAGTCTGAGGTTTTGTTCTGCTATTTGCTCATTTTCCCAACAAATTGCTTGACTTTTTAGCTCTTTGTTAAGGGAGGATTCTGCTTTAAAAGTGCATTATCCCAAGCTTCAGGGTTTTTGTGGAGCTATTTTCAGAGATATTTCTAGGGACCTATAAATTTTTAGTTCTTCCAATGTTTTATGATCATAGGAGTGATGTTTAATTCACTCTTGGTCCGTGCTTTGTTCTGTGTGACCATAAAAATTCCTTCCTGTCTTGGGACTGTGAGGAAGACTGCCTCTTCACTGCTCTCACAAACTCCACAATTCCAGCATTCCTCTTCCCCCCAGACCTGACACTGAGGACTGCAATCCAAATATAAGAGAGAACTAAGCAACAGAATCCTGCCTTAGTGCTGGCAAAGAGATACTTCCAATACTATTCTTATCCGCCCCTTGATTACCCACCATCTGCAGGATGAGAACTCTGAAATCAGCTGCTGCTGCTTTTGCTGTCACTGGCACCATCACGCTGGACCTGGGATTGAAGCCAGACCATAATCTTCTCTCATCCAAGTCCCGCAGACCTTTCCTACTGACCTTCCAATTTGTGGATTGAGAAGTCTGGAAACTATCATAGCTACCAGTGATTCAGTACCCTGAGCCTGAATGTGTCTCTGCTCCTAGATGATTTTTTAACGAATTGGATTTCTGGGATCAAAGTGTAAACTAAGTGCAGAGAAATTATACAAGACAAAGTAAAATTTTAACAGTCAACCTGTAAAACCAAAATAGGGACAGTTAGGTAGCACAATGAATAGACTTCTAGACCGAATCAAGAAGACCTGATTTTGCATGCAGACTCAGACACTTAGAAGTGTGGCCTGGACTAGTCACTTAACCCTATTTGTCTAACTTTTCTCTTTTATAAAAAAAATAAAATGAAGAAGGAAATGATAAACACACTCTAATACTTTTGCCAAGAAAATTCATAATGGCATCAAAAAGTATCACACACGACTAAAGAACAGCAACAACAACACCTAGTATTTTAGATTTTGTTATTTGTTAATTGTTTTCAATTATGTCTGAATATCTAACTTTCTTTGAGTTCTAACAAAAGCATTGCCTTCTACAGTAAGCCTTCCCCAATCCTCTTAATTCCAGTGCTTTCCTTTTATTAAATATTTCTTACTTATTTTGTCTACAGATTGCTTTGCATATATTTATTGTCATTTTGTTGTATATATTACATTGTAAGCTTCTTGTGCTCCTTTGCCTCTTTTAATATTCCAGATTTAGTTTCATCCAGGGTGACTGCTAAGATGGAGGAGAATTGTTTATTACAAATCCATAGGAACCCAATGTCCTTGGAAAAAAACAAAATATGCTCTAAGAATAGTGTAATTACACCTACATACATAAACTAAGAAGACAAAACACACACCCAATGTGAAAATCTCACTTAGTTGTTATCCTTTGTGGTCACAGAAGAGCAAAATAAAGTCACTATGTTGTGGTGAAGTATACTGTGTCTGACTGTGGCTGATCACACCAGTAAAGCTGAGAAGGCTCTGTCACAGGTCAGACAAAAATAGTCCATATGAACATTCTGAGTGGAGATTTCTCAAAATTTTCAGCTCATGTTCCTTTTGATCCATACTTTCTGATCAAGGATACAGCAATTTTTCTTTACTCATAGAGCACAGAACTTTCTTTGGTACAGACATACCATGCTGGGTGGTAGTGGCCAATGTCTCCCATATCTCACAATAGATTCCAAAGTTCTTCAGAGAGAATTTGAGATTGGCTATATATTGCCTCTTCTGATTTTGAGACCTTGTTTTGTATGAGTTCTTCATAAAATATTTTTTTAAGGAATCATAAGTGTGGAATTAAAACAACGTGGCTAGCCCATCAGAGTTGCACATTTTACTGTAGAGTCTGAACTCTTGGCAATCATCAGAATCTTCCTAGGATTATCCAAATGTAATAGATTCAGTTTCCTGGCAATGCACTGGTATGCCGTCCAGATATGACAGGCATACAACAATGAGGCCTGCAAAATAACTCCATAGACCTTCAGTTAGGTGGTAGCCTAACACCTCTTCTCTCCCACATTTTCCTTCATAGGTTCCCAATTGCTGAGCTAGTGACTGGGAAATCATCACCTTCATCAGCTGTGTTATATCCCTGGAAAGTATACAGTCAAGGTAACCTCACTATACAATACCATACAATTTAAATACTTAAATATTTCATTTAGCACTATCATAACTAAATCTCCTGAAAGCAAGGTAATGGGCACAAAAAATCTGACACACTGTGATACAGCATTGAACTGTGGGTTTTCATCATTGTAGCAATTTTACTTGAGCCTTCCTTAACACCCAAAAGAGCAGCAGACATTGATTCTCCCCAAATACACCAGTTAAAGTGAGATTTAGTGTAGGAGAAGAGTACATAAATGATTGGGCTAGACAGATTATAATATCTGCACTTTGCTTCAGCTTAATATCCCATTTTCCATTTAGTGACTTCTCCAGTCCATTTTACTCTCTACCTACTTTGGTAAATGACTTTTCCCTACCTGGAACTACATTTTCTAAACCATACTGAAGTTATGAAATTTCATATAGCACTCTTTCTAAACATATGTCTTACTTCCTTGGTAAATTATTTCTCTAATTATTATTTCATTATATACCATTGGTGTTATATTCCCTTGTCTTTAGAATCAGTCTCCTCAAAAGTTACCTGGTCCCTTGGTGTTTGCCACCTGAATCACTTACTTCACCATATCACATGATTGTTCTAATACCCAAAGTAATTACAAAGTCATATCTCATTTCACTACCTAGTATCTCATCCTGCTCCTCTCATTGTCTGTTCTGTTCTTTTTCAATCTGCATCCCTAACTCCAATTCAAATTTTCCTTCACGTTCTTGAGTCCAGGGGTTGGGAACCTGACACATGTGACCTTCTAGTTCCTAGGATAAAGTCTTTTGACTGAGCCCAAGTTTTACATAACAAATGCTTTCTTTAAGGGGGTTTCTTCTGTGAAGTTTGTATTCAAAGGGTCTTACTTGAGGACCTAGAGAGCCATATATGGTCTTGAGGTAGCAAGTTCCCCACATATTTTTGACAATTAACAAAACAATGAATTAATAAATTTAATAAATTAAATAAGGTAATGCTATTTTGTAGCATTTAACAATTTTCGACACAATGAAGTTTTCACAAATGGCTATTATAAGCCAGATTGAGTTGGATTAAGGATACCCCTAGATAGATCTCTCTATGTCTTTTATTTCTACATAACCTATCATTCCACCTATCTTATCTGTATCCTTATATTATCTGTATCTTTGTAGGATATATATGTGACCCAATACTTCTTCACGTTAGTGGATGGTGGCTTACTACCCAATGTTCTTCCAAGTTCCCTTACCAATATGTCCAAGGCCTGTTCCTTAGTAGAACATACACTCAATCAACATTTCTTAAAAACTTAATATGTACTAAATACTTTGTAGGTGCTTGAAATGCCAAAAAACCTAAAAGGCGGACAAAATTCTGTTAAAAAATGCATGTATAATACAATGTGACTTTAAAATTGCATTTTAAAATTCACAATTTAAATCACAGAAGTGAAACCACTATCAGAGGGATATGGAAATGTCCATAGCTGGACCATTGTAAGGAGCGTAATATATGAAAGGACTGGATATGCAGAAAAGAAACAGATTTATAATGCTTTAAAATGCATCAAAATTCATAACTGATTAAGAGACTAATAGAGAGCTGATGAAGTTTACTAAGTATGTAGGTGACACAGTCAGAACAGAGTGTCATGAACATGGATTTAATATCACAGTTAAAAATAATATGTGAATGAAACTATGTATCGACTATTATAGACTCGGGAGAGACTTAAAGTAGAGGTAAATAAGAAGGGTAATAACATTTTTCATGTAATAAAAGTTGTGAGTCTGAAAGAGGGTGGTAGTCCTAAGAGAGCAAGAAAAGCAATATGCTGGTCTTTCAAATATATTGTAGAAAATTAAAAAAAAAATTTGGCAACTCATATGTGACTTTAATGATTGATATCAAAACTAACATGAAGATTGAGAACCTGTTTGACGAATAAAAGATGATAATATCTTCGATGGTGATAGAAACTTCAAAGGAGGAGTGCATGCTGGAAGAAAGATGTCTATAGATTATCCAGGTCAAAATGTCCAGTAAGAAGTCAATCATGTAGGACTGGAGTCCAGGAAAGTTAACTGATATGTCAAAGAAAGATAACTGGTAGGTGGATGTTAATTAAATCAGTCAACATCCTACTTCAGGAAGAAAAGACAGGAGGGACCAGAGTAGAGATCTAGACATGGGTAAGTCCATAAAGGATATGGAAAAGAGAATAATCAGGCAGGTTTTAAGATATATTTTGGAGAGCAATGCCATAAATACCCTGAGGAGAGAGTAGTAAACACTCTTACCTAAGAGTGGAGGACACTACAGCACAGGCCACAAAAAGCACAGCTCACTCCAGCAAACTAGGAGCAAGAATTGGGAGAGATTGAATCGGTAGCAGCAGTGGCAGCAGCTGCTTCTGTAGCTCTTAACTCACAGATGGTAAGGGAGTCAAACGTAGTCAGAAGGATATTACAGGGGTATTTTTGCTAGTGCCAAGGCAGGTTCTGTTGCTTTGTCCATATTCAGATCCAGGTTATAGTCTTGGGTGGCAGTCCCAGGGTGAGGATGAGCACTATGATAGCATAGAGAGGGATCCTCATTATAGTTTCAGGACAAAAAAGAGCTTATGGTTGCTTAAAAGACCAAAGCAAAGACACTCCTTAGATCGTACCACTCAGAAGAACTGAAAACTTAGAGGTCCCTAGAAATATCTCTGAAATCAGTTGTACAAAACCTCTCTAGCTTGAGACAGTACACTCTCCACATGGAAGCAGAGTATGCCTTAACAAAGAGTCAAAAATCAAGTAAAAAGGAAAATAAACAGACAATGGAAAAATGGCTCTGACTATAGAAAACTCTAATGGTGACAAGGATGATTAAAGCACACACTAAAAAGAAAAAAAAGCCAAAGTTCCTATATCCAAGAAAAGTAGGAATTGATCTCAGATCACGGAAGAGCTAAAATGATTTTGAAAATAATATAAATAACCTGGAAAATAGATTCAGGAGAGATAATTTAAGAAGAAATTATTGGATTACCTGAAAGACATGATCAAAAAAGAGCCTAGACAACATTTTTCAAGAAAATATCAAGTAATGCTGTCCTGATATTCTATAATTAGAGGGCAAAAGAGAAATTGAAAAAAGAATTCACTGATCATCCCATGAAAGAGATATAAAAATGAAAACTTCCAAGAATATTAAAACAAATTCTAGAGTTCGCAGTCAAGGAGAAAATGTTGCAAGTAACCAGAAAGAGAAAAAAATGAAGTCACAGTCAGGATACCTCAAGAGTTTTCAGCTTCTACATAAAAGATTAGAGGGCTTGAGAGTATGATATTCATTAAGTCAAATGAACTAGAATTAAAACCAACAATTACCTAAACAGTGAAACGAGTATAATACTTCAGAGTAAAACTGCATATTTAATGAGATAGAGGGACTTTCAAGCATTCATGATGTAAAGAACGGAGGTGAATAGAAAATTTGACTTTCTGATATGAGATTCAAGAGAAGGAAAAGAGAGGCGAACAGTAAAAGGAAATCATAAGGGACTTAATAAGGTTAAACTCTTTGTATTGGTAAATAGGAAGATGATATTTATATAAAAACTTTGTCATTGTTAGATTAATTAGAAGGGATATATATATATATATATATACATACATACATATTCCTTCTAATTAACCTAACAATATATATATATTCCTTCTAATTAACCTAACAATATATATATATATTCCTTCTAATTAACCTAACTATATATATATATATGTGTATATATATATACACATATATATATATATATCCCTTCTAATTAACCTAACAATAAGTTATATATGTGTGTGTGTATCTACAGAGAGAGGGAGAGAGAGAGAGAGAGAGAGAGAGAGAGAGAGAGAGAGAGAGAGAGAGAGAGAGAGAGAGAGAGAGAGAGAGAGAAATAGGGCACAGGTGTGAGACAAATATGAAGGGATGATATTTTAAAAATAAGATTGAGGGGTGAGAGACAAATGTATTGGGAAAAACATAAAGGGACATTCGGAATAGAATATATTATTTCACTTGAAAGAAGTAAGAAAAAGTCTTTTATATTTGGAGGAGTGTAATGGTAATTTAAATGGGGATATCTTTCCCATTCGTTAATAAGCCCATGTGACATGCCTAAGTCACACGGAAATCTGAGTAACATGGTATCTGTGGTGCGAGGAAGTTGCTGAATTGGTGGAACAAGAAAGGTGGAACAGGAAGAGGTGGAGCTAGAGCAGAGCTGAGAGGTAATTAGTGAGAGAGCAGTCATATCTGAAGGATATAGGCAAGCCTTCAACTTGCTCTGAGTGTGCAAAGGGCATTTTGTTTAAGGGAAGCCTGTTTGTGATTTCTTTAAGGGAAGCCTGTCTGTGGGAAGCCCCAACAGAGGGAAGGCTTAGGGCTGGTGTTGTACTTTGCATTGTTGTTGTGTATAGAGTTTTCTTACTATGATGGATTTGGATTTCTAGTGTCTGAATATTTTGATTCTATCTTACTTGTGGAGATCCTGTGGCGTTTTAGAATTCATAATTGCACTGGGATATTCAAGACCACAACAGGTGTTGTGAATATATCATTTGGTCCTATAAATAGTGTTCAGGATGGGATAGTGAAACATGAGACCTCTATTTGGAGACCGAAAGGCAGAAGAGATAGAGGAAGAAATGGATGATGTAGAGTGGGAGAATTGGCCTTATTCCTGCCTAGCAAGAGAATGGGCTAAAGGCACAGGGCTTTGTGAAAACTGGGAACCAAGGCTACACAAGAGAGAACCCAAAGACTTAGAAAGATGATCGCAGGGAATACCAGTAGAACAGGGAAAGATATGGCAGGGGTGTGTAGGAGAGGTTGGGTCTTGCTAAAAAGCTATGGAATTATATGAAAAAGCAGAGAAAAGCTGCTGAAAGAGAAGGCTCAGATGGAAAGCTTGTTGACTGGTTTGCATGAGAGACTTTTTTATGCTTCAGCATTCAAACTTTCCTTTAGAAGAGCAAGCTGGAGAGTCTCAAGTGGTAGGAAAAGCTATTGGTAGTTTAGCTTACAAAAGGAAGCAAAAAAAAAAATAACAAGAGAAAGGATGCATGGGCAGTTTCTCAGGCAGAAGCAAAACAAGAGAATCAATGGGGCCACCCAGTGTTTGAGGCGGTAACTAAGGATTTTACTCAGCAATAGGTCACAGATATTTTGAATTATTCACCCAAAGTATGGCAGAATTTTTGGTGTCTTTGATGGTGAGAGTCAGTGACAAAGATAAATTTCCTTCAGAGGGAAGAACAAATAGCCAGTGGATTCCAAGTCAGAATATGTTGACAAGAAAAGAATTGTTTATTGCTCTTTTGAGAGCACAGGTAGATTTTGGAGGAACAGATGGCATTCCCAATGAATTATATAAAATGTATCGAGAAAAGAGACTTGATTTTAGACTGAGCAGAGAGATGAGAAGTATCTCTGCGGATCTTCCTGAAATAATGTATCCAATGTTGACACACCTGAAGGGGGAATGGAAGGTTGGCCAGGCCCCAGATCAGTTTAAATAAAGTATACCTCTTGCCAGAATGATAATGCCCAAACTACAAATTAGAAAAGAGTAAACAACAGTGAATGAGGCTATGATAGTGGGTTTATGGACTCCAGAAGCATGGCTAACCATGTATTTACCCTGCTTCTGCTTATTTTTTCCTTGTTCCTTTTTTGTTTTTTTTGCCTGGTCACCTTATTTGTCAGATTTGTTTTCTGCAAGCTTACCTTCCACCATAAGAGGCCTGATAGCTTAAATTGGATGCCACCCCTGTCTATGACTGTGGTATGTCACCCCTGGACATGGTATCAATCAAACTCTCGATGCCAGGTAAAGAACTGACCTATCAAATAGGACCTCTTGGGGCAGGGACAGCTCTACACGCAATTTCAAAAGGAAGTAGCTATGGAAGAAGAGATCTTCACCCTTTACCCCAAGATTTTGGGCCCCATTAATTCAAAGGGGAATGATGGCATACGTGTGCTCAAGACCCACTCTAAGGTATTTCTTAATGTGCTTATTTTCTGTGATCCTTGCAATATTGTTTTAAAGTTCTATTGACACCAGTTGCCTATGATGGTGTTTTATATGCTTATTTTCTGTTATCTCTGTTAAAGTTATGTTGATACCAGTTGCCCTACCCACTGACCTATGTAATTAATGCAAAAGAGCTTGGGGCTGCATGTAATGATAATTTAAAATGGAAAGATCTTTCTCATTCATTCACAGACTCATGTGACCTTCTTGGTTCACAAGGAAGCCTGAGTCACTTGGAGACTGTGGTGGGAGGAGTTTGCTGAATGGGTGGAATAGGAATGTTTAAACAGGAAGAAGCAGAACTAGAGCAAAACTGGGAGAAATTTGATCATGAAATCAATCAGAGTTAGGAAGGATGGAGGAAGGCAAACTGCTTGCTAATATGAGTGGAAAAGTTTACAATTTTGTTCAAGAGTGCTTACTTGCGATTTCTTTAATGAAGTTTTTTTCCAGGGGAAACCTAGTGAGGGGAAGACTAAGGAATAATGCTGCTCTCTGCATTATTATTGCATATAGGTTTTTTAATTTTTTTTTAAATTTATTTGTTTAAATTTTAACGTTCATTTTCACAAAATTTAGCTTTCCAAATTTTCTCTTCATTTCTCCCCTCCTCCCACCCCTAAACGCCGAGCATTCTAATTGCCCTATCACCAATCTGCCCTCTCTTCTATCATCCCTCCCTTCCCTTGTCCCCATCTTCTCTTTTGTACTCTAGGGCCAGATAACTTTCTGTACCCCATTACCTGTACTTCTTATTTCCTAGTAGCAAGAATAGTACTTGACAGTTGTTCCTATAACTTTGAGTTCCAACATCTCTTCATCCCTCCCTCCCCACCCATTCTCTTTGGGAAAGCAAGCAATTCAATACAGGCCATATCTGTGTAGTTTTGCAAATAACTTCTATAATAGTCGTGTTCTGTAAGACTACCTATATTTCCCTTCATCCTATCCTGCCCCCCACTGCTTCTATTCTCTCTTTTGATCCTATCCTTCCCCAAGAGTGTTGACTTCAGATTTCCCCCCCTCCCATTGACCTCCCTTCCATCATCCCCCCAACCCTGCTTATCCCCTTCTCCCCCACTTTCCTGTATTGTAAGATAGGTTTTCATACCAAAATGAGTGTGTATTTTGTTTCTTCCTTGAGTCAAGTGTGATGAGAGTAAACTTCATGTTTTTCTCTCACCTCTCCTCTTTTTCCCTCCACTAAAAAGTCTTTTGCCTTCTTCTTTTATGAGAGATAATTTGCCCCATTCCATTTCTCCCTTTCTCCTCCCAATATATTTCTCTCTCACTGCTTAATTTCATTTTTTAAGATATGATCCCATCCTACTCCATTCACTCTGTGCTCTTTGTCTCTGTGTGTGTGCGCGTGTGTGTGTATGTAATCCCACCAACTACTCAGATACTGAAAAGTTTCAAGAGTTACAAAAATTGTCTTTCCATGTAGGAATGTAAACAGTTCAGCTTTAGTAAAGTCCCTTATGACTTCGCTTTGCTGTTTACCTTTTCATGCTTCTCTTCATTCTTGTGTTTGAAAGTCAAATTTTCTTTTCAGTTCTGATCTTTTCATCAAGAATGCTTGAAAGTCCTGGATTTCATTGAAAGGCCATTTTTTCTCCTGAAGTATTATACACAGTTTTACTGGGCAGGTGATTCTTGGTTTTAGTCCTAGTTCCTTTGACTTCTGGAATATCCTATTCCATGCCCTTCTATCCCTTAATGTAGAAGGTGCTAGATCTTTTGTTATCCTGATTGTATTACCACAATACTTGAATTGTTTCTTTCTAGCTGCTTGCAATATTTTCTCTTTGACCAGTGAACTCTGGAATTTGGTCACAAAGTTCCTAGGAGTTTCTCTTTTTGGATCTCTTTCAGGTGGTGATCAGTGGATTCCTTGGATACTTATTTTGCCCTCTGGTTCTAGAATCTCAGGACAGTTTTCCTTGATAATTACATGAAAGATGACGTCTAGGCTCTTTTTTTGATCCTGGCTTTCAGGAAGTCCCATAATTTTTAAATTATCTCTCCTGGATCTATTTTCCAGGTCAGTTGTTTTTCCAATGACATATTTCACAATATCTTCCATTTTTTAAATTATTTTGGTTTTGTTTTGTGATTTCTTGGTTTCTCATAAAGTCATTAACCTCCATCTGTTCCATTTTAATTTTGAAAGAATTATTTTCTTCAGTGAGCTTTTGAACCTCCTTTTCCATTTGGCTAATTCTGGTTTTTAAAGAATTCTTCTCCTCAGTGACTTTTTGAACCTCTTTTGCCAATTGAGTTAGCCAATTTTTCAAGGTGTTATTTTCTTCAGCATTTTTTTGGGTCTCCTTTAGCAAGGTGTTGACCTGCTTTTTATGCTTTTCTTGCATCTCTCTCATTTCTCTTCCCAGTTTTTCCTTCATCTCTCTAACTTGATTTTCAAAATTCTTTTTCACCTCTTCCATGGCCTGAGCCCATGGAATATTTATTCTGCATGTTTGGGATACAGAAGCCTGGACTTCTCTGTCTTTCCCTGATGTTAAGCATTTTTCTTCCTCATGTGAAAGGAAGGGAGGAGATACTTGTTCACCAAGAAAGGAGCCTTACGTGTTCTTATTTTTTTTTCCTTTCCTGGGCATTTTCCCAGCAAGTGACTTCTGAGTGTCCTTTCCACCCCCACCTTGCCTCCAGATCCTCCCAGCCAGCGCTTGGCATCTGAGATTCAAATGCTGCTTCCCAGCCTCAGGGCTTTAGGCAGGGTTAGGCCTGCTATTCAGTGTGAGATTAAGTTCAGGTGCTCAGGTGGGGGCAGGGCCACCACATGGGACTCAGTTTCCTCAAGGGGTTTATGCGGAGACCTTCAGCAATAGATCCAAGCTCCTGCCTGCTTTGAGAGCCCCTGTCTGCTGCTACCTCTGCTGCTGCCTCCCGAGGGGGCCTGAGTTATGGGGACACCCCACTCCCCTCTCGACCAGCCAAGGAGACCCTCTCACTGACCTTTGGAACCTGTGGTTGGAGGACCTGGGCAGCGACTGGAGATTCTGTCCCTGAAGCCTGCTCGGATCTGCTCCCCTGGATGCTGGGAGGCCAAGGCAGGTATGGGCTCTGCTCTGGGTCTGCTGCGATGGACCTTTCGCATCAGGTTTTCAGGTCTCTCTGGAACAGAAATCTCCTCCACTCAGTTGTTCTGTGGATTCTGCTGCTCCCAAATTTGTTGGGAGTTCTTCTTTACAAGTATTTTATCTTTGTACTCCTCCATCTTGGCTCCTGGATGCGTAAAGGTTTTTGTTACTATGATAGATTTGACTTTCTGGTGTCTGAATAAATGTTTTGGCTCTATCATCCATGTGGAAAGTCTGTTTTATTTCGTGATTCAGAACTGTGCTTGGATACTTATTGCTGCCATAGGCACTGCTAATATTGCCTTGGCACTACAAGGGGAAGACAGGAGTGGGTGAGAGAGAGTGAGTGAACCTTACTCTCATCAGAATTGACTCAGAGAGAATGATATACACAGTCAATTGGGTATTGAAATCTATCTTACCCTACAGGAAAGTAAGAGGAGAAGTGGATAAGGGAAGGGGGTGTTAGAAGGGAGGGAAGATTGGGGGAGGGAGTAGTCAGAAGCAAAATATTTTTGAGGAGGAAGAGAGTCAAAGGAGAGAGAGAATAGAATAAATGCAATGAAGGAGGAATAATGTGTAAGGAAATAAAGCTTTCTATAGTAACTTTGAAAAAAATGAAGCAAGTTTCTTTGATAAAGGTCTAATTTCTCAAGCTTATAGAGAACTGAATCAAATGTTTCAAAATAAGAGAAATTTCCCTATTGGTAGTTCATCAAAATAAGTTACCATTTTTCAGACAAAGCAATCAAAGCCCTTATAACCTTATGGAAAAATACTTTTGAATGGAGAAATGTAAATTAAAACAATTCTGAGGTACTACCTAGTTCCTGTTAGATTGACTAATAGGACAGAAAAGAAAACTGGCAAATGTTGGAGAAGAAGGGATAAAAAATAAAACATTAATGCATTGTTTCTGGAGTAGTGAACTGATGCGTGCATTCTGTAGAGCAATTTGTACTATGTCCAAAGGGCTACAAAACCATGCATTTCCTTTCACCTAGAATAGCACTACCACATCTGTATCCCAAAAGATATTTTGAAAAAGAAAAAGGGTATCCCTGTACAAAAATTATTTATAGCAACTCATTTTTGTGGGAAAATTTAGAAATTGAGGGGATTTCCATCAACTGAGGAAGAGTTGAACACATTATGCTATGTGATTACAATGTAATATTATAGTACTTCAAGAAATGATGAACAGAATGCTCTCAGAAAAATCTGAAACCCTTTTATGGGCTGATGCAAAGTGAAATGTGC
Source organism: Notamacropus eugenii (assembly GCF_028372415.1). NCBI lineage: Eukaryota > Metazoa > Chordata > Mammalia > Diprotodontia > Macropodidae > Notamacropus > Notamacropus eugenii. The sequence continues at coordinate 244,252,820 of NC_092877.1, forward strand.
TCTGTACAAAGCAATAACAAAACTGTAAGTGAATCAGATGTTAATAACTTAGCTATTCTCAGGAATGCAATGATCCAAGACAACTCTGAAGGACTTCTGGTGAAAAATTCTATCCATTCTCAAAGAAGGAACTGACAGTGTATGAAAACAGATTAAAGCATACTTTTTTTTCAAACTTTCTTTTTCTGGAGTTTTTTTTTTTAATGTTTTCTTTTGTAACATGACTACTATGTATATGTTTTGTATGATTACACAAATTTAACCTCTATCAAATTGCTTGCTTTCTCAATGAGAGGGGTGGGAAGGGAAAAGCAGAGAGAATTTGAATCTCAAGGTTTGAAAATGATTGTTAAAATTTCTTCTACATAAACCTAGAGAAAATAAAATATTGAATTAAAAAAAAGTAAAAAGTGGAATCATATTATAGTTAACTTTCTGAAACTGTATAGCTAAAATTTAAAATTCAGTTTTTAATGTGAATAGCATTTTTGACTTTTATTTCACAGAAGACAGAGTTAATTACATTAATGCTTTGGTCTTCTAAGGTAACATATAAGTATTACCCAGAATTCTACTTTATTTTCATGTTTTTTCATATATCTAAGACATAAGATTATCACTAGTGGAAATAGTAGGATCTGCTGACAGTTTTTGTTTTGTTTTTGCTTTGGGATGGGAAAGAATTGAGCGTTTTTGAGAAAAGTAGCTGTTTGTTGTAGGATATAAGTAGAATCAAGATCAAAGTATGTGTAGAACAGAGGTGTCAGTCATGTGACCTGTGGACATGGTGTAGTTCACAACATGTTTGACAACAACTGAAGGAGAAAATATTGAATAATAAATACAATTATCCAAGACTTAGGTGAATTATAAGTGTTCTCTTAACTAGCTTTATGGAAATCACTATACAAACTCAGAGAGTGATTCTAGAAATTTCACCTGCATGCAGGTATTTCTCAGAATATTTACTGGGGAAATCTCTGTTTCCATTCTTATCTCTCATATCTGATCAATTTTCTACATTCATATATCAGCGACCTTTGTCCTGTCCTTCATCATTTCATTTAAAGTTTTGCAGTGGCTTTCCAGTTGATTTCCCTTCTTCAAATCTTTTCTCTGTTCAATCCATCATCCGCATATCTTGCAAGGCTATTTCCCTTAAGAATAGATAAGATCCTATTATTTCCTTATTCAACAAACTTTAGGGATTCCCAATTGATTCTAGAATAAGATATAAACTCATTTATTTAGCTTTTAAACCTATTAACAAGCTTGAAACTACCTTACAACACCATCATATATTTTGTCTCTCCCAGAACTTTTAAATTTAGCCTAAAGCATTCTCTGCAGATTACATGCAATAATCCATTTTTGTACTCTGTGCCTTGGCTATCACTCATGTCTGGAATGAATTCACTCTTCACCTTACCTCATAGAATCCTTCTCTTATTTCAAATTGCAGGTATGACATTATTGTCTACATGGAACCTTTCATGATCTAAAATGCTAGTGACTTCTCTTTCAAACTATCATATATTTTGCTAATTTGAATTCATATTAGTTGTCTTTAAAACTTTGATTCACAAGTAATTGCTTCATATTTTGAATGTATTTATATAGCCCTCGTTGTCTTCCCATTAGTAATTACATTATTGAAACAACAGACTGTTTCATTATTTGTATTTATGCTCCCAACACAACGCTGTTTCTGTCATGTTATAATCACTTATTTAATACTTTCTAAGAGATTTAACTGATTCATTGAGAAGGAGTAAAAAATCAAGATTAAAACTCTCACAATACAGTGAAAGTTTCTCAGTAGTAAGGCAAGATTATCTCTTGTCTTTGACAGAGTTCTAGAAATACTAGTGATAATAATGGGAAATATTGAAGAAATGGAAAAATAAAAATTTTGAAGGAGTAGACAAAATTCTGCCTATTTGTCAGAGAGATGATGGTTTCCACAAAAAAAAGAATCATCAGAAAATATAAATAAGACAAGAAATTTAATGACATATTAAGGAATGAAATAAAATTTTCAAATCCATAATCTTTTATTTTAGCAATAAAATAATCATAGAAGAAATAATATGAAGTGTCAATTCTATTAAAATAACTACAGAATATGAAACTCTAGGTAACTAATCATCCAAGAATAATTAAGACAAATAGGTGCAATTCAGAAGACCTCTAAAGAAATTAAGAATGACTTAATTAATTGGAGAGATCTTCAACGTTAATGTTTGAGACAGACCAAGGACCTCCAAAGGAAAATTTTTCTAATGAAGGAAAGCACTACCTAAATTAGTTTATTTATTATCTATACCAACATAACTGCCAAAGAGGCACTATTTAGGGTTAACAGAGAAAGGAAATGAATGAGGATGAACCAAATGTCTAGAATATTATGGGAAATGCTTGAAAAAAATAAGAATGAAGAAAAAAATTACATCTAGAACTAAAATTTTGGATTCGTGAAATAGCTAAAGATTTTAAGTTTTAGTCATTAATATTATTTTCATTTTTAACAAAATATTCCCAAGAAATAATAGAACAAAGGAAATCATATTTTTATGTATTCACATAATTAACACTTCACATAAAGAATGCGCTATTGTACAGCTAAAAGAAACTTAGAAAGAATCACTGTTTCCCCCCCTCCCTCCCCAAATGAGATAGAAGGTGATTTAGAGGGTTAGGTTTTGGAAAAATATTTAGAAAAATGCTTCCTTCCTCCATATGTTATGATGTGTAGTGTTATTTCCTCTTGGTATGGAAAGTGAAGAAATGATATTAATATAGTGAAAATTGAACAGGACTTTTAAAATGATTTGTTAAGGACTTGTTTATTCATGCAAAATTGGAATCTAAAGTCATCTGTTTCCTACATTACTTGAAGCTAATCTTACAATTTTACATGTATGTTCCAAGAATAGTTAACTGGTCTTTAAAAGTAAAATAGAACCTGATTGGTGGAGTAAAAGCAGGAATTTTCTTGAGCTTTTCCCCAAACCCCTCAAAATACCTGCAATAATTAATCTAAATACATTTTATTGCAGCCAAAGGCACAAAATGTCAGAGAAAAGCAAATTTCCAGCCCAAGACAATGTGGGAGGTTGACAGGAAGGTCTGCTACACCTGGTTGGGAGAGGAGCATAGTCCAACATCAACCACGCTGGCATAGACAAGGTTGGAAGAGGAATCAGGAGAATGATTCACTTGCAGGTGTGGCAGTTGGCACACTTATAAACACCAAAGCACCAAGAACAACCTGTACATTCAGTGGCAAAATTCTGTGAGATCTGTCTGAGAGAGGAACAAGGTCTGGTTCCAGCACCAGTGTGATGTTGGGCAGCAGCAACATCAATGGCTGTTTCAGGAACTGTCAGCCCACAGAATGTGGGGGAACCCAGCAGATGATCAGAGGTGGATTGAAGGGATCTCTTCACTGGCACTGAGGCAGAATTCTCATGCTTTCCCCATGCTTGGATCTGGGTCACAGTCCTAGGTTGCAAACCTAGAGCAGGAAGGAATGCTTGCATGGGGGAGCTTGTCTTGCAGTGAAGAAGGAATCCTTCTCACAGTTCCAAGGGATAAAAAAAAAAACAGTGCTTGTGCTCACTCACAGACAAGAACACTAACCAGGACCAGATCACCACTCGTGATCATACAATGTTAAAAGAATTAAACATTTCCTGGTTCATAGAAGTACGTCCAAAAACAGTTACATAAAATCCCTGAAACTTGGGACAGTACAATCCTTCCCCACTGGAAGCAGACTCCTACATTGAAAAAAGATTTAAAAAGTCCAATCACTGGCTGGAAAAGTGAGTAAAGTGGAAAAAAAAAACTCAGACAATAGAATCTTAATTTAGTGAAAAAGAAGATTAAAACATACAACCAGCAGAAGATAACAAAGTTAAAACTCTTACATTGAAAGTCTCCAAGAAAATATGAGTTGGTCACAGACCATGTAAGAGGTCAAAAAGCATTTTGAAAATCAAATAAGAGAAGTAGAAGAAAAATTTGAAATGGAAATTAGTGTCATGCAAAAAAAAAATTATGAAAACCAGACAACAGCTTGCTAAAAGAGACCCAGAAATGGTGAAGAAAATTACACCTTATAAATAGACTAAAGCAAATATGAAACTTGGTGCAAAAAGAAAACGAGGAGAAAAATGCCTTGAAATGCAGAACTGGTCAAATGAAAACATAGGCCCAAAAGCTCACTGAAGAAAATAATTTCTTACAAATTAGAATGGAGTAAATGTAAGCTAATAACTTTATGAGAAATCAAGAATTTATAAAACAACAACAAAAAAATGAAACTATAGACGACAATGTGAAATATCTCATTTGGAGTACAAATGACCTCAAAAATAGATCCAGAAGAAAGAATTTTAAAAATTATTGGACTGCCTGAGAGTCATGATAAAAAGGATCCTAGAAATCATCTTTTAAGAAATTATCAAGGAAGGGGCAAAGTCAAGATGATGGAGCCACAATCAGGAATTTCTAGAGTGCTCTCCTCAAGCCCACTGAAATAACTGTAATAAATGCCTCTAAACATATCATGGAGCTTCAGGACCAACAGAATGCTAAGGAAATTTAAATCTCCAGCCCAAGACAACCTGGAAGGTAGCTGAGAAGTTATCTATTGCATAGTACTGAGAGCAGAGCATAGTCCAGTGTGGGCCTTGATGGCACAGAAGGGACATGAGCAAGCTCTCGAGGGACTGAATCTCTCACACCTGTGGGCAGGTTCCAGACTCTTCCATCCCAAAACACTGAGAACAAATGGAAGGTCAGTAAAAAAAGAAAAAAAAATCCTATGGGACCAGCAAAGGCAGGGCAAGTGCAGAGGAACTCAAAATAGCCATAGCACCAAGAGCAGTTGCAATGTGGGTTGACTGAACAGCTGACAGTACACCTCAACTCCCTCTGGAAGCAGAAAACTATCTTGACAAAGAGTTCAAAAGCCATGTAAATGGATGGGGAAATGAGTAAAAAAGAAAAAAGAATCAAACTTTAGAATCGTACTTTGGTGACAAAGAAGACCAAAACATATAAACAGAAAACAACAAAGTCAACGCTCTCCCATCCAAAGCCTCCAAGAAAAGTATGAAGTAGTCGTATTGCATGGAAGAGTTCAAAAAGGATTTTGAAAGTCAAGTAAGAGAAGTAGAGCAAAAATTGGGAAGAGACATGACAGTGATACAAGAAAATGATGAAAAAAGAGTCAACTGCTTGCTAAAGGAGACCCAAAAAATGCTGAAGAAAATAACACTTTAAAAATAGACTAAATCAAATGAAAAAAGAGGTCCAAAAATACAATGAAGAGAAGAATATGCTAAAAAGCAGAATTGGCCAGATGGAAAAGGAGGTCTAAAAGTTAAATGAAGAAAATATTCCTTAAAGATTGGAATGGAACAGATGAAAGGAAATGACTTTATGAAAAATAAAGAAGTTATAAAACATAATCAAAAAAATGAAAAACTAGGAATGCTAATTATCTCATTGAAAATGATGACCTGGGAAACAGATGCAGGAGAGACAATTTTAAAAGTATGGGAATACCACAAAGGTATGATCAAAAAAAGAGCCCAGATAACATCTTTCAAGAAATTATCAGGGAAAACTCTTCCGATTTTCTAGAAGTAAAGTAAATATTGAAAGAATCCACCAATTGCTTCCTGAAAGAAATACCAAAAGGAAAATTCCTAGGAATATTGTAACCAAATTCCAGAGCTTCCAGGTCAAGGAGAAAATATGGCAAGCAGCAAGAAAAAATGTGAGTATTGTGGTTATACTATCAGAATAACACAAAACCTAGAAGCTTCCACATTGAGGGATCACAGGGCTTGCAATATGAAATTCCAGAGGTCAAAGGAGCTAGAATTAAAACCAAGAATCATCCACCTAGTCAAACAGTAGAGTACTTCAAGGGAATAAATTATCATTCAATGAAATGGTGGACTTTCAAGCATTCTTGTTGAAATGACCAGGATTGAATGGAAAATTTGGCTTACAAATTCAAGAATCATGAGAATCATAAAGAGGGAGAAAGGAAAGAGAAATCATAAGAGACTTACTAAAGTTGAACTGTTTACATTCCTATAAGGAAAGATCATATTTGTAACTCTTGAGACTTTTCTCAGTATTATGGTAATAGGAGGGATTATATACACACAGACAGAGAGCACAGGGTGAGTTGAATAGGAAGGAATGATATCCAAAAGAAATAAAATTCATAGGTGAGAGAGGAATATATTAGGAGGAGAAAGGGGGAAACTGAAAGGGGCAAGCTATTTCTCACATAAAGGAAGCAAAACATGAGTTTTCAATGGAGGAGAAGAAACGGGAGTTGAGAGGAAAAAAATGAACTTCATTTTCATCACATTTCACTTAACGGGGGAATAATATGCACACGCAATTTGCTATGAAAATCTGTCTTATAAATCAGGAAAGTAGGGTAGAAGAGGTTAAGAAGAGGCTGGCGGTATGAGAGAAGGGAGGACAAATGGGAGTGGGGGAAACTAGAAATAAATATTTTTGAGGAGGGATAGGGTCGAAAGAGAGAACAGAATCAATGGGAGGCATAAGATGGAAGGAAATATAGTTACTTTTTAACATGACTTTTATGAAATTCTTTTGCATAACTACATATGTGTAGCATATATCCAATTGCTTGCTTTCTCTGTGGAAATAGGTGAGGAGAGAGGGAGAGAATGTGGAACTCAAAGTTTTAAAAACGGATATTAAATTATTTTTTTACAAGCAACTGGAAAATAAAACATACAGTGAATGGGTATAGAACTCTATCTTGCCCTACAAGAAAATAGTGGAGATGGGGATAGAGGAAGGGATAGTTGTCATAGAAGGGACGGCAGATTGGGAAAAAGGTTAATCAGAATGCACTCTGTCTTGCGGTGGGAGGAGGGAAGAGATGGGAAGAAAATTCAAAACAAAATATTATGGAAATGAAAGTTTAAAACGAAAAATAGATCAATACATTTAGAAAAATAAAAAAAAAATTATCAAGAAAAACTGCCCTCATATTCTAGAAACATAGGGTAACATAGAAATGGATACAATCTGCCAGTGATCTCCTGAAAAAGATCCTAAGAGGAAAATTCCTAGGAATATTTAGCCAAATTTCAGAGTTCATAATTCAAGGAGAAAATATTATAAGCAGTCAGAAAACACAACTTGAGTATTCTGATAACACAAGCAAGAAAGCACAAGATTTAACAGCTTTTAAATTAACTGATCATAGGGCGTGGGATACAGTATTCTTTAGGTCAAATGAGGTAGGATTAAAATCAAGAGTAATCTACCCAGCAAATGTGAATATAACCCTTCAAGAGAAAACATGGATATCCAGGGAAATAGAAGATTTTTAACCATTCTTGATGAAATGAGTAGAACTTAATAGAAAATTTGGCTTTCAAATACAAAAATAAGGAGAAGCATGAAAAGATTCATAGGAAGAAGTAATAGTAAGGGACTTCTTGAAGTTCGATTCTTTACATTCCTGCACGGAAATATATTTGTAACTCGTGAGATCTTTCTCAGTATTAGAGCAGTTGGAGTGAATATCTATATCTATATTGATATCTACCTATGTATCTATCTGCATATATATATATATGTAATTTGTGTATATGTACATAAATAGGCATATATGGTCATATATACACCAAGACATACATATACACACATATATGTATATATGCATACATATATATATTTATATGTAGATGTAGATATATGAAGGGATGATATCACATTAAGGTGTGAGAGAGGAATATATTGGGAGAAGGAGAAAGAAAGAGATAAAATGAGGTAGTATCTCGTAAAAGACGCAAGAAAAATCTTTCACAATGGAGGGGAAGAGGGAGGAGGTGAGAAAGAATGAATTAAACTTTCATCAGATTTAGTTTAAGGAGGGAATGGCACACACAATTAATTTGGTATGAAAATCTATCTTACCTTGCTGGAAAGTAGGGGGAACGGGTTAAGGGGGCATGATAGAAGGGAGGGAAAATGGGAGGAAGGGGCAATCAGAAGCCAACACTTTTGAGGACGGATTGAACCAAAGGAGAGAACAGAATAAAGAGGGGAAGGGGGCAGGCCACAATGGAGGGCACTATGGTTAGTCTTTCACAACATGAATGTTATGGAAGCGTTTTGCTTGACTAGACATGTATAACCTATTTTGAATTGTTTCTATGTAAGTGGGGGTGGGTAGGGAGAAAGGAAGGGAAGGAATGTGCAACTCAAAGTTTTAAAAATAAAAGCTAAAATTTCTTTCTATATGCAACTGGGAAATAAGACATACAGAAAACAATATAGAAATTTATCTTGCCCTACAAGACAAGAGGTGGAAAGGAGAAAACAGAAAGGGGTGTGTGTGTGTGTGTGTGTGTGTGTGTGTGTGTGTGTGTGTGTGTGTGTGTGTGTGATAGAAATGAGGGGAGAGTAGAGTAAGGGGACAACAAGAATGCATGTTGTCATGAGGTGGGGGAAGAGGAGAGATAGGGAAAAAATTGGAACTCAGAAAACTTGTGAAAGTGAATGTTGAAAACAAAAATAAATTAATTTATAGAAAAACATAAATGTCTTGAAAGATAGTAGGAAGAAGAAATAATTTCAAGTGATACATATAATATTGCAATGTATTCACAATAACAACTTCTATTTTCAATTTATTCATCTAATCATTTATAAAGTAAGCTTTTTGATAGAGGAAACACTTTTCAATTTTTAACTTGAAGTATTTATTTTATTATATTTCAAAGTGAATAGATTTAATTTCATGAATATTTTGCTTTTTAAAGGTAAAACAAATCTAGAATTTCACTTTCTTTTAATCTATTGTACAACATCTAACAAGAATAATAGGAAAAAAAGAGATGAAACTAATTCATGAGCACTTTGCACCATATCATTACTTTCCTTAAAAGAACAAAAGTAACTTATTTTAATTATTGCTACTCACTGTTAACGACAATAATAGTTTCATGTCAAGATGTTAGTCATAATGGATCATTTTTCTACCTTTTTATCTCCACTTTTCACATATAATCAATCATGGGCACTCAAATTCAATATAAAATACATTTTCTACTTTAAAAAATATATAGACATAGATATATACCTATATAGAGATAGACAGAAATAGGTATATAGATGTACACACAGATAAATAGGTGGATAGATATGTTCGTAGATATAGTAAAATTACTAAGGATGCATAATGGTTTCATTACGTTTTTAAATTATTTAGATCAAACAAGATTCTATATCAAGAAAAGTTTTCCTAAACAGTTCTGTTTGGGAGTGTGTGTGTGTGTGTGCATGTGTATTGCGTGTATATTTATACACACTTGCATACACATACATACATATGTGTATACACACATGCATATATGCTCCTTGTACTTCGCAGTCAGACTGCAAAATTTTGGTAATATCAATCATCTGCAATACAGTTGTGATTAAAAAAAAACCCTTAAATAATAAATATGTCAGATATTACAAGAAATTTATGATAAAAAAACAGGGACACATTCAGCCATAAATATGACGGTAAAATAAGATTGTATAAAGCAAGGTTGTAGATTAGAAACTGGGTATACAACCAAGAACAGAGTTATGACATTTGAAAAAAGTAAGGGGATAATACTACCACCAAAACATAACAGTCTGGGGCCATTACCCACTGAAATCAACACTGTCTCACTGAGAAATACATCAGTTATGATCTTAGTTATGAATGTCAACTTTAAATATAATACTTATTTGCCAAATTTTAAGAGATAGTGTGGTTTGCTTTTTCTTATCATATTGTTCAGAGATTTCAATGATTCTTAATTTTTATTGGATATTTTGAAGGTGAGTGTATTTTTATGATATCTTTCATTTTCTTCTATTTTCCATTTTTTTGATTGTGTGTTTTTTATATTTTAAATAATTTTTTGTTTTGAAATTCTTTCTCTCTCTCTCATCCATCCTCACTAAGAAGGCAAACGATTTCGTATAGCTTCTACATGTGTAAGTCTTGCAAAACATTTCTAAAAATGATGCTGTAAAGAAAGCAGACAAAAATTCCATGAAAAATAAAATTTTAAAAAGTATGCTTGGATCTGCATTCAGATTCCTTCAGTTCTTTATCTGTACATAGGTAGTATTTTTCATCATTAATCCTATGGAATTTTCTTATCAGTGGTGGGGAACCTGAGGCCTTTAGGGCACAAGCGGCCCTGTAGGTACTCAAGTGATGTACTTTGACTGAATCCAAACTTTACAGAATAAATCCTTATTTTGTTTAACTTATGTGACTTAGATTTATATTGGATCTAGTCAGCAAAGTTTGATGATTTCTTCTAGACTCATTCAGCATCACAGAAATAGGAGCATTGAGGATGGTGGGAGTAATCTAAGACTGAGCTTTGGCAGGACAAAATCAGAGGCAGGAAAATGGTGCAATGAACATAGGCAAAGAACACAATGAAAAGCTGAACTGACTCAGTAAGGGATCAAGATTGGCGTAGAAGTGGTGTTCACTTGCTATGAGATTCATGGTTTAGAAAAGAAGGGAGGTAAAAGGATTTAAGGTAACTGTGAGGACAAGGATGATAATCTGAAATTGCAAAGCAGAGGGAGAGGTGAAAGAACAGTGGGTTTTGATTAGATAATGGAATTGAATGCTCATGAACATGGAAGTATTGAAATTCATGCATTTCAAGACTATGGACATTCCCATGTTTATCTTAGGAAGTTATAGAAAATGTGTTAGTTGAGGAATTGCAGGGTTTAGGTATTTTTAGGCTGTATCAATAAATTTGTTGGACTGCCCTTTATGAGAGCAGGAGCTAGGGAAGAGAGACAGACTAAGCTTGAAACTGACTCATTGAGGAAGAAGGAGGATGTCATATAGGTAGATGCAAACATAATAGTGGTTCATTCTAGAAGAGTGAACGTATCCAACAGGTCAAAGAATACAGGTCAGTAGGTCCAAATATCAGTAGAAGCAGGAAGCAGTGAGAGCTCCAGTGGCAATGCTAATAACACAAGTCAGCCACATGAGCTCCAGTGAAATATTTGGTGGTCATTAGGCCTTCCCCTAGCTGTATGCTAGGGGAAGCAACCATGTCATAATTGAGGGGAAAAGCCCCAGAAAAATAGGTAATGTAGTTAGCAGGAGCCAAGGTACATGGATTGTTTTTTTGTCTTTTCTATTTATGACAGTTTAAAACTGATGAGCCCCTCCACACATTTGACAGTATAGTATTCAGTGGTCATTAGACAATTTCTCAGTAAGAAGGGCTTAGATCAGCAACAAAAGAGCTTATTTTCTGGCAGTAATGGAGAGGTGAAAATATCTTCTAAGTTTCCACAAAAAAGTAGACTAATTCCTTGTAGGCATTTAATGAATTGCTTTTATAAGAGTCTTAGTTCTAAATTTTCTTCCACTCCCTCCACTCACTCCTCCCTAAGATGGCATGCAATCTGATGTAAGCTATGCATGTATGATCATATTAAACATATTTCCATGTTACTCATGCTGCGAAAAAAAGAATCAGAACAGAAGGGGAAAACCATGAGAAAGGAAAAATAAAAAAAAAAACAAAACAACAACAACAACAAAAGAAAGCCAAAATACCATGCTTTGATCTACATTCAGATTCTATAGTTCTTTCTCAAGGTGTGGATACCAATGTCCATCATGAGTCTTTTGAAGTTGTCTTAGGTGCTTGCATTGCTCAGAAAATTCACGTCTATGAAAGTTAGTCATCACACAATATGTCTGTTACTATACTCAATATTTTCCTGGTTCTATTCTCTTCACTCAGCATCAGTTCATGTAAGTTTTTTCAGGTTATTCTAAAGTCAACCAGCTCATCATTTATTATGGAACAACAGTAGTCCATTGCATTCATATACTGTAATTTGTTCAACCATTCCCCAACTAATGGACATTCCTTCAACGTCGATTTCTTAGTCACTGCAAAAACAGCTGTTATAAAGATAATTATATATGTGGGCCCTTCTCCCTTTTTTGTGGTCTCTTTGGGATACATACCTACAGGTGTTATTATTGGATCAAAGGGAATGCAGTCTCATAGCCCTTTGGGCATTATTCCAAATTGCTCTCCAGAATGGTTGGATCAGTTCACAATTGCACCAACAATGCATTAATGTTCAAATTTCCCCATATCTTTTCCAACATTTATAAATTTCCTGTTTTGTCGTGTTAGTCAGTCTGATAAGTGTGATGTGGTACCCTAAGAGTTGCTTTGACTTGCATCTATCTAATCAGTAGGGATTTAGAGTATTTTTTAATGTGACTATAATTAGCTTAAATTTATTGCTCTGAAACTGTCTGTTCACATCTTTTAATCATATATCAATTGTGGAATGACTTGTATTCTTATACATTTGACTCACTTCACTATATATTTGAGAAATGAGACCTTTATTAGAGACGCTGACTGCATAATTTGTTCCTCAAGTTTCAGTTTCCCTTATAATCTTTTTTTGCATTGGCTTTGTTTGAGCGAAACCTTTTTAAATTTAAAGTAAACAAAATTATCCATTCTGCATTTCATAATGTTCTCTGTCTCTTGTTTACTCATAAATTCTTCCCTTCTTCATAAATCTGACAGGTAATTTATACCTTGCCTTCCTAATTTTCTATAGTTTCACCCTTTCTGTGTAAATCCTGTGCCCATTTTCACCTTATTTTTTGTATACAATGTAAAATGTTCGTCTATGCCTAGCTACTGCCATGATATTTTACAATTTTCCTAGAAGTTTTTGTCAAATAGTGATTTCTTATCCCTGAATCTGTAGTCTTTGGGCTTATCAAACCCCATTCCATGGATCCATTACTCTTCTTCTTAGCCAGTATCAAATAGTTTGGATGATTACTGATTTGTAATGCAGTTTTAGATCTTCTATGATTAAGACACTTCCCTTGCATTTCTTTTCGTTAATTTCCTTGATATTCTAGATGTTTTGTACTTCCAGATGAATTTTGTTGTTTTTTTTAGCTCCATTAAATATTTATTTAGTAATTTGTAGTATTAGTCTTTCTATCCCTGAAGCAATCCCAAGGGAGCATGAGATCCTGGCTGTAAGGGAAGAGAATACTAGAGGACAGGAGGGGTAAAGAGAAAATTTCCTTGTTCAGTGCATCAGTCACAATTTATTAAGCCCTTACTATGTGCCTGAGCAGCTAGGTCACACAATGGATAGATTGCTGTACCTCAAATCAGGGAGATTCATCTTCCTCAGTTCAAACCTGGCCTCTGACTCTGAGTACCTGTGTGACCCTGGGCAAGTCACTCAATTTTGCCTCCATTCTTCAACTGTAAAATGATCTGCAGAAGAAAATGTCAAATTACTCCAATGTTTTAGATAAGAAAACACCAAATGGGGTCACAGAGGGGACATGATTGAAACAACTTTACAATAACATGTTTCAGGCATTGTGCAAAGTTCTAGAGATATAAAAAGAAGCAAAAGACCATCACTGCCAATAATGAGATTAAAATACAATAGAGGAGAAAACACATACTATATAGGAAAGCAGGAAATAATTAGTATAGGAATTATAGAATTAGGATGAGTTTGGAATGACTGCCTGTAAATTATGGGATTTTAGTTGGGCTTAAATGAAGCCAGGGAAATTAGTAGGTATAGGTGAGGTGGGAGACCATTCCTAGTATGGATTATAGAGAAAATATTTGTAACTAAGAGATGGAGCCCCTGGGAGGCCAGTATGAGGAGACAAGGTTATTAGGGACTTTGTATGCCAATCAATACATTTTATATTTAAGTAATAGGGGGGCCACCATAATTAATTGAGTAGGGTAGTGACATAACTAGAACTGTGCATTTTAAAAAAATCACTTACATAACTGAAAGAATTGGAATGGAAAGAAACTTTGAGGCAGGCAGACATACCAGCAGACTATTTCAATAGTTCAGTTATGAGGTGACAGAGGACTGTACTAGAACTATAGGTGTGTCACAAGAATTAAGCGGCCATATATAAGAGATGATACAAAAACTGACATCAATAAGCTTTGGCAACAGATTAGATGTTAGTGAGATATAGTGAGAAGTCAAAGCTAATTCCTAGATTCTGAACCTAAGGGACTGGAAGGACAATGTTATCCTTTATAGTATTAGAGAAGGTAGGGGGAAAAGTGTTTAGGGAGAAAGACAAAGAGTTTTGTTTTAGGAATATATAGTTTAATATGTCTACGGCAAATACAAGTTCAGTTGTCTGAAATGCATTTGGAGATATGAAGTTGTAGATGAGGTGAGAGATTATGGCAGGATAAGCAGTCATGAGAAACTTCAGTACAGAGATGAGTCTTAAATCCATAGGATCCAATGAAATAACCAAGTGAAGTAGTATAGAAGGAGAAAGGAAGAAAGGCTGGGACTGAACCCTGAAGTACGCCTACAGAGAATATGAACTAAATGAGGATATAGTAAATGAGAGGCTGGCAAGGAATGATTGAACAAAAAAGAGGATAACCAGAAAGGACTGTTCTCCTCAAAACTGAAAGAGTAAAGAAAACCACGGAGGAGAGGATGAGCAAACTTGTCAAAGGCTGCATGAGTGTCATGGAAAAATATGTACTGAAACAAGTTGTTGCATTTGGAAATTATGAGATCATTGGAAACTTGTGGATATGAGATTTAGTAGAATGATAAAATCAGAAGCCAGATGCTAAGGGATTAAGAAGAAAGTGAGAGGAAAGAAGAGGCATCTATTGTATATGAAATTTTCAATTAGTTTAGCTACAAAGGGCAGGAAAGATAAAGGTTGATAGCTGAAATAGAAAAATCAAGCAAGGATATGTACATGCAAATATATATATATATATGCATATATATACATGCATACATACTCATACACACACATGCACGCACATACACATATATGTATGTATATAGATAGATAGATAGATAGATAGATAGATAGATAGATAGATAGATAGATAGATAGATAGATAGATAGATGTACCCATACACATATGTGTGTGTGGAGGGGGTACAGGTATTGTTTTCCAGAATGTTGAAGACATGGTTATGTTTGTACGTGGTAAGGAAGGTGCCAATAGGCAGGGAGAGATTGAAAATAACTTACACTGTGCCAGTGACTGTGGCACAATCTGTTGGAGGATCAGTTGAAATGGGATTGTTTGAGCAAGTAGAAGGGTTAACTTTGTTATGGAATAAGGACACAACATCATCTGAGATAGAAGGTGAAAGACGAGACAGGTTTACAAAGTTTCTGCATGTTAGAAGATGAGGAAGAAGAGAAAAGAGAGAGGTTATGCTAAACAGTCTCAATTCCCCCCCCCCCATAAATTATGAAGCAAAAATCTCTACCGATAGATTTGAGTAGGGTGAGATGTGAGGAGAGGTTGGAAAAGTTCCCATTGAGAATTAGATAGTGAGTTGATAAAGGAGGTATAGTAAGGATTAATTAGAAACAGTGAGAATCAAGTTGAGGATGTGTAATATAAATTTGTAGTGGACTCAAACAGAATCACTGTGATTTTTCCACCTGCATTCAGTTGCACATATATAGGAGCAAAATGAGTAAATAATGAGAGTGATACAAACATGATCAGGTGTAATCATGGTAAAGATAAAGGGGTAGAGATTTATAAGAAGAAGACATTATAGAGTTGAGTTGTGTTATCAAGGGGACAAGATGGGGAAAAGAGGAGAGACTGACTGGTACAGAGAATATGGCCAAGGAGAAAATTGAGGGGTAAAGAGTTGGGAGGTCATGGTGCAGATGAAGAGTGGAGTTTTATTTTATATTGAATAGAGAGTGAAAGCCAATAGTTTATGGTTGGATTTGAACCTTTTGGAATTCTGGAACACAGAAGTGGAACACTTATGACTGATGCAAGATCAAGTGTATAAACAACTTCGTGTGAGACTGAGGTGAAAAAGAGAAGTTTTCCCTTTCTTAGTGAGAAGATTGAGGAGCTGAATGGTGTGGGTATTTGAGGAAGAGATAATAATGCCTCCTACTATAAGGGTAGTATGTGGGTACACTTTGGGGAGGAGGGAAAATATTGTGAACCAGGTGTAGAACTCTCAGAAAGCAAGGTTGACAAGGTGGTAGATATAAATAGCATGAAACTCAAAGGATGAGATGTTAGTAATGGAGGTAGGCCTGAATGAGGCAGTGGGGGGAAAGGCATATTACAAATCCTCTGCCTCAACGAGGGAGCTTAGAACTATGAGTGAAGGTGCAGTCAGCAGTGGAAAGGGTAGTCAGGAAATCTGTGTCATCAGGGTATTGTGGAAGAGGGAGGGATGATGTTTCAATAATACCTAGTACATGGAAGGAATGGTAAAGGATAAGAATAAGGCTGAAGGCAAGTTTGCTACCTATGGAACAGATGAGGTCTCAGTGGAATGGCTGAATGGTGTATGGTAGAACCTTTGGTGTAGGAGAATTGAGAAGGTTGGCAAGAAGGTATTGGGTGGGAGTAAGCAGTAAATTGCTGTAACTTTTGCTTATACTCCTCCAAATAATCATAAAATAGAATAAAATCCTGAAACAGTAGAGCCAACAGAAAGATGGTGTGGACTTTACTCAGGAAACTAGGAGTATTGGCGAGAAAGTCCATCTCACTCAGGGAAAAGGGGAATTCATTCCAAGACAGGAAAAGTCCCAGCAAGACCCACCTCAGCTAACCAACGGGAGATCCTGAGCTCCAGTGTTGCCACCAGAACTCCCCACATGACTTATCATAATTGGGGTGATCAGTAGAATACAGCTCCAAAACCAGTATGAGTATCAGTGTAGACCTGGGGGGACAGGTGTCCTCCAGCTGCCTGACTTCCATGTGTCTCAGTACATTCTAGGATAGATATGCCTCTTCCTAGATGGACCTCACTGTGCTTCAGTGCAGGCAAGGGGAAACAGGCATCCTTCAAGGGCCAGATACTCACGTGCTTCACTGTAGTCCCCATTCACAGAAAAAAACCCACCGGACCTCAGAACATAATTGACACCACCACTAGGACCCCAGGTCAGCACCAAGTAATGTCAGACCCCAGCAGCCTCCAGCATCACTAACCACACCTCATCCAACTTCTTCAGCATAATACCAGACATGAAAGTTCCCTTCTCCCTGGACCTCAGAGCAATATCAGCACTGCATCAGGTAAGAACTCAGAGCCTACAGCCCTTGCAAAAGAAGCCTGAGACATACCACTTTCATCCTGGGATCAGAGATAAAATTTAAAAGAAAGGGAAAAGACAAAAAAGACAAAAAGATAAATTTTATTTTTTTGTGTTTGTTTTTTAATTTATTTATTTATTTAACTTTTAACATTAGTTTTAACAAAATTTTGGGTTCCAAATTTTCTCCCCTTTTGTCCCCTCCCCCCACGCCAAAACACCAAGCATTCTAATTGCCCCTATCACCAATCTGCTCTCTCTTCTATCATCCATCTCTGCCCTTGCCTCCATCTTCTCTTTTGTCCTGTACGGCCAGATAAATTTCTATACCCCTTTCCCTATATTTCTTATTTCCTAGTGGCAAGAACAGTACTCGAGAGTTGTTCCTAAAACTTTGAGTTCCAACTCCTTTACCTCCCTCCCTCCCCCCCCTTCCCTTTGGAAGGCAAGCAATTCAATATAGGCCAAATCTGTGTAGTTTTGCAAATGACTTCCATAATAGTCGTGTTGTATAAGACTAACTATATTTCCCTCCATCCTATGCTGTCCCCAATTACTTCTATTCTCTCTTTGATCTTGTACCTTCCCATGAGTGTTGACCTCAAATTGCTCCCTCCTCCCCATGCCCTCCCTTCCATCATCCCCCCACCCTGCTTATCCCCTTCTCCTCCACTTTCCTGTATTATAAAATAAGTTTTCATACCAAAATGAGTGTGCATTTTATTACTTCATTTAGTGGAATGTGATGAGAGTAATCTTCATGATTTTCTGTTTTTCTCTCACCTCCCCTCTTTATCCCTCCACTAATAAGTCTTTTGCTTGCCTCTTTTATGAGAGATAATTTGCCCCATTGCATTTCTCCCTTTCTCCTCCCAATATATTTCTCTGTCACTGCTAGATTTCATTTTTTTAAGATATGATCCCATCCTCTTCAAATAATTCTGTGCACTCTGTCTCTATGGGTGTGTGCGTGTGCAAGTGTGTGTGTGTAATCCCACCTGGTACCCAGATACTGAAAAGTTTCAAGAGTTACAAATATTGTCTTTCCATGTAGGAATGTAAAAAGTTCAACTTTAGTAAAGTCCCTTATGACTTCTCTTTGCTGTTCACCTTTTCATGCTTCTCTTCATTCTTGTGTTTGAAAGTCAAATTTTCTTTTCAGCTCTGGTCTTTTCATCAAGAATGCTTGAAAGTCCTCTATTTCATTGAAAGACCAATTTTTCCCCTGAAGTATTATACTCAGTTTTGCTGGGTAGGTGATTCTTGGTTTTAGTCCTAGTTCCTTTGACTTCTGGAATATCCTATTCCATGCCCTTCTATCCCTTAATGTATAAGCTGCTAGATCTTGTGTTATCCTGATTGTATTTCCACAATACTTGAATTGTTTCTTTCTAGCTGCTTGCAATATTTTCTCCTTCACCTGAGAACTCTGGAATTTGGCCACAATGCTCCCAGGAGTTTCCCTTTTTGGATCTATTTCAGGCAGTGATCTGTAGATTCCTTGAATACTTATTTTGCCCTCTGGTTCTAGAATCTCAGGGCAGTTTTCCTTGATAATTTCATGAAAGATGATGTCTAGGCTCTTTTTTTGATCATGGCTTTGAGGTAGTCCCATAATTTTTAAATTATCTCTCCTGGGACTATTTTCCAGGTAAGTTGTTTTTCCAATGAGATATTTCATGTTATCTTCCAATTTTTAATTCTTTTGGTTTTGTTTTGTGATTTCTTGGTTTCTCATAAAGTCATTAACCTCCATCTGTTCCATTCTAATTTTGAAAGAACTGTTTTCTTCAGTGAGCTTTTGAACCTCCTTTTCCATTTGGCTAATTCTGCTTTTGAAATCCTGCTTCTCTTTATTGGCTTTTTGAAACTCTTTTGCCAATTGAGTTAGCCTATTTTTCAAGGTGTTATTTTCTTGGGTCTCCTTTAGCAGGGTGCTGACCTGCTGTTCATGCTTCTGTTGCATTTCTCTCATTGCTCTTCCCAGCTTTTCCTCCACCTCTCTAACTTGATTTTCAAAATCCTTTTTGACCTCTTCCATAGCCTGAGCCCATTGAGTGGGCTGGGATACAGAAGCCTTCATTTCTGTGTCTTTCCTTGATGGTAAGCATTGTTCTTCCTCATCAGCAAGGAAGGGAAGAAATTCTTGTTCACCAAGAAAGGAACCTTCTATAGTCTTATTTCTTTTCCCTTTTCTGGGCATTTTCCCAGCCAGTGACTTGACTCCTCAATATTCTCTTCACACCCACTTTGCCTCCAGATCCTCCCAGCCAGCCCTTGGGGTCTGAGATTCAAATGCTGCTTCCCACCCTCAGGGCTTTGAGTGGGGGCAGGGCTGCTATTCAGTGTGAGATCAAGTTCAGGTGCTCAGGTGGGGGCAGGGCTGCCTCTCAGGCTCAGTTCCCTCAGGGGGTTTATGCAGAGACCTTCAACAATGGATCCTAACTCCTCCCTGCTTGGGCTTCCCAGGTCT
Source organism: Notamacropus eugenii (assembly GCF_028372415.1). Lineage (NCBI taxonomy): Eukaryota > Metazoa > Chordata > Mammalia > Diprotodontia > Macropodidae > Notamacropus > Notamacropus eugenii. The sequence continues at coordinate 244,272,529 of NC_092877.1, forward strand.
GCTTCCGCCTCCGCTGTTGCCTCCTGAGGGGGCCTGAGTTATGGGGGCACCGCAGTCCCCTCTCGACTAGCCAAAGCGACCGTCTCACTCATGTCTGTCATCTGTGGGCAGAGGGACCCACGCAGCCACTGGAGATTCCATCCCTGAAGCCCGCTCGGATCTTCGCATCTTGGTGCTGCCGCCACAGCAGGGCTGGGCTCTGCTCCGCGTCCACAGTGTGACAAACCTATTGAGAGAGGTTTGGAGGACTCTCTGGAACAGAAATCTCCTCTGCTCCACTGTTCTGTGGCTTCTGCTGCTCCAGAATTCGCCAGGGGTTCTTTTTTACATATATTCTATGGGTTGTGGGTTCTGAGCTATGTGTATGTGCATCTTTCTACTCCGCCATCTTGGCTCCGCCCAAAAATATAAATTTAAAAACAAAAGAATCTGAGAGTAGGTAAAAACAACAACAACAACAACAACAAAGCATTGGAGGACAGAAAGTTGTTATGGTGACAGGGAAGACAATGACCAAACTCAGAAGAGAACAACAATGTCAAAACACCTGTGAACGTCTCTCCCACACATAAATACACACACACACTAACACAGGAAGTGGTCTCAATGCCAGAAATACATTATGAAAGACCTGAAAAAGGAAGTTAAAAATCATATGAGAGGTAGAAGAAAATTAGGAAAAGAAAAAAGATTTTTGCTAGAGAAGTACCACAAAAAGATGCAAAAGCCTGGAAAGCTCCTAAAAAAGGAAAGATTGGTCAAATGGAAAAGGAGATGGGAAAAGTGCACTGAAGAAAACTATTACTTAAATTATACAATTGGCCAAATGGAAAAGAAAGCATGAAAAGTAATTGAGGAAAACAATATCTTAAAAGTTCAACTTGGGCAAGTGGAAAATAATTATTATGAAACATCATGAATTAATCAAAAAAAAATAAAAAGAATGAAAACAACACAAGAAAATGTCACATACTTCATGGGAAAAACATTGACCTGGAAAATAGATCCAGGAGAAACAATATCAGAATAACTGGACCACCTCAAAGTCATAATGAAAAGGAGGATCTACAAAGCATTTTTCAAGAAATTACCAAGGAAAACGCCCCTGTAGTCCTGGAACAAGAGGGCAAAATAGATCTTGACAGAATTCACAGATCTCCCTAGTAAAGACATCCCAAAATATAAACCCCAAGCAACATTATAACCAAATTTCAAAACTATCAGGTCAAGGAAAAAATACTGCAAGTGACCAGAAAGAAAAAAGTCAAATACTAAGGAGTCACAATAAGAATCACATAGGATTTGATGGGTGCAACATTAAAGGGTTGGAGGTCATGAAAATGATATTCCAAAGGCCAAAGGAGCTAGTACTACAACTAAAAATCATTTTACTGGCAAAATTAAGCATGATACATCAAGGGAAAGCATGGTCATTCTACAAAATAGAAGAATTTAAGCTTTCACAATAATAAGACCAAAACTTAATAAAAAAAATTTGAAATCCAATATCAAGACATATGTGAAGCAAAAACAGGCAAAATGGGAAAAGCAGGAGAGGAGTAGAGTAAATAAAGATGAGGGGCGGGGACTGACAGAAGAGAGATCAAATCAGGGGAGGTAGTAGACAGAAGCAAATCACTGATGAAGTGGGAAAGGGTGAAAACAGAGAGAGGAAAAATGGGAGGGAGAATGGAATGGAGAAAAATATGCAGGTAATATTCATAACTGTGAATATGAATGGAGGGAATTCTCCCATGTAGTAAATAGCAGAGGAAATCAAAAGCCAGATTCCTGTCATATGTGATTTACAAGAAACAGACTAGTAAAGGTGAGGGACTGGGGAAGAATCAGTTATGCTTTAGTTGAAGTAAAAAAGAAAAACAGGGGTAGCAATCCTGATCTCAGGCAACATAAAAAAAGAAAATTAAACCAAATTAAACAGATAAGGAAGGAAACTGCTTCTTATTAAAAGGCACTGCAGATAATGAATTAATCAAATTAGAAGAGCAAGGCATAGTCTAACTTTGAGATCCATGGGTAAAGGAATAATCCATGATGAAACAATATAGGTGTGTGTATGTGTATGTATATATATGCATGTATGTGTGTATATACACATATATGATGAAACAATATGTACATGTGTATATATGTATATGTACACACATACATATATATGTATATATATATAGGTATAATATATACATATATTATACCTATATGTATATACATATATATGTATATATATAAAAGTGTTTTAAATCACCTTTGATTAGAGAAATTCAAATGAAAACAAGCTAATATGCGTAACATGACAAAAAATCAAAAATATTAAATGTGGAAAAATTTGAACCCTAATGCAATGTTGGTAGAGTTGAGACCTTGTTAAACCCTTCTATAGAACAACTTGGAACTATGCTCAAAGGGTAACCAAACTATGAACTTCCCTTTGATACAGCAATACCAATACTACATATGTATACCAAAGAAATCATAAAAGGGGGAAAGGACTTACATGTGCAAAATATTTACAGCACTCATATTTGTGGTGGCAGAATATTGGAAATTGAAGCATTCCCCTCAGTTGGGGTATGGCTGAACAAGCTGTAGTATATGAATGTAATGGAATGCTATTTTGTAATAATACACAATGCATGGGAAGCTTTCAGAAACCTAGAAATAATTGTACAAATCGATGCTGAGTGAAGTGAACAGAGCCAAGAAAATGCTGTGAATAGTATCAGCAACATCATACTTTGAATGACTTTGTTTTTCAAAGCAACACGATGATTCAAGATAAGTATAAAAGTCTCACAAAAGAAAATGCTGTCCATATCCAGATAAAGAACTAGTGGATTCTGAATTCAGATTGAAGTATATTTTTCACTTACTTTATTCTTTTCCGTGCTTTCCTTTCTTTTATCTATTTCTTCATTGTGTTTCTTAAAATGTGGAGATTCTGAAAATGTGTTACAGAATAGCATAAGTATGAACTATATCAAAATACCTTCCATTTTCAGAAGAGTGGATGGGAAGAGAAGGAGAAAGAAAAACTTGGAACTCTAAATAATGTAAAAATGACTACTAAAATTTTTCTTGATATATAATTAGGAGAAATTAGATACTATTTAGAGCAAAAAATGAAGTATAGGAATAATAATTTCTCAAAAAATGGGAGAGGGAAGAAGAGCCAAGATGGCAGAGTAGAATAACAGACATGCGCTAGTTCTACTCCTATAGCCCATAAAATATCAGTAAAAATGACTCTAAACAAAAAATATAGAGCAGCAGAGGCCACAAAACAACAGAATGAAAGAAATTTTTAGCTGAAGGAAGAATGAAAGGCCGACAGGAAAGGTTTTCACACTGGGTACAGAGTGGACCGCAGACCATCCTTTGCTCCACAACCCATTCTTGGCTTCATGGCATTACGTGGACAGGACTGGAGCAGGCTTCAGGACACTAAATAATAGGAGGCAGCTGCGGGTCCCAGATTTCTCAACAGAGAAAAGCCAAAGACAGATTTGAAGATCAGTGAGAAAGTTCTTTCACTTGGGTGAGAAAGGAACAGGGTCTGGCCTTAGACCAGACTCCAAGGCAGCAGCAGCCACTGTTGCAGCAGAACACTCGGCCTAAAGACTTTGGGGGAATCGAGCTGTTGATCTGGATATAACTACTGAATGGAGGTACTGGGGTGAGGAAGAGCAGTTGTGTAGTGGAACTGGTGGAAGCTCTGGAGAGGGAATTCTGCTGGCAGATCCTGGGCAAAAAAACTTGCGGTTTCTTCCAGACCAGAGCACAGGCTAGGACAGGAGTAACTCCTCTCCCTTCAATGGGCCAACTTGGAGGAATTGAGAACTTACAGATCCCTAGAGTATACCCTCCACTTGACAAAGGACTCAAAAGTCAAGTAACTGGCTAGGAACATGCCCAGAAAAGGGAGAAAAGAAGACTGCAGAAGGTTACTTTCTTGGTGAATAGGTTTTTCTTCCATCCTTTTCGATGAGTAAGGACAAAGTATGCCATCAGAGGAAGACACAAAAGTAACAGCTTCTGGACTTAAAATCTCCAAAAATTATACATTGGTCTCAGCTTATGGAAGAGACCCAAAAAGATTTTGAAAATCAAGTTAAAGAGGTGGAGGAAAAGTTGGGAAGAGAAATGAGAGCAATGCAAGAAAATCATAAAAAGGGCGTCAACAGTTTGCTAAAGGAGACCAAAGTATGCTGAAGAATATAACACCTTTAAAGAGAGACTAACCCAAATGGAAAAAGAGGTCCAAAAAGCCATTGAGCAGAAGAATGCTTTAACAAGCAAACTTCGTGAAATGGAAAAGGAGATTCAAATGCTCACTGAAGAAAATAGTTCTTTAAATTTAGAATGGAACATTTGTGAACTAGTGACTTTATGAGAAACCTAAAGGCAAAAGAATAAAAAAATAGGAGACAATGTGAAATATCTCTTTGGTAAAATAACTGCCCTGGAAAATAGATCCAGGAGAGCCAATTTAAAAATTATGGGACTAGGGGTGGAGCCAAGATGGCAGAGTAGATAGACACATATAGGCTAGCTCAGAACACACCACCCATAAAATAACTATAAAAAAGAACTTCCCAACAAATTTTGGAGCAACCAAAGCCACAGGAACAACGGAGCAAACGAGATTTCTGTTCCAGAGAGCCTGAAAACCTCTCACAAAAGGTCCTGGCGCTGTGGACCTGGAGCACAGCTCTGCCTTGGCCACGTGGCGCTGAGAGGAGCGAATCTGAGCAGGCTTCAGGGAGGGGATCGCCAGCGGCTGCGGGGGTCCCTCCACCCACAGGTGACAAGGGTCTGTGAGAGGGTCTCTTTGGCGGGTCGAGAGGGGTATGGAGTGCCCCCATAACTCAGGCCCCCTGGGGAGGCAGCAGTGGAGGAGGGAGCAGACCTGGGCACCCCAAGCAGGCAGGAGCTTGGATCCATTTTTGAAGGTCTCTGCATAAAACTCCTGAGGGAACTGAGCCTGAGAGGCGGCCCTGCCCCCACCTGAGCACCTGAACTTGATCTCAAACTGAAGAGCAGCCCTGCCCACACCAAAAGCCCTGAGGGTGGGAAGCAGCATTTGAATCTCAGACCCCAAGGGCTGGCTGGGAGGATCTGGAGGCAAAGTGCATGTGAAGAGAATATTGAGAAGTCAAGTCACCGGCTGGGAAAATGCCCAGAAAAGGGAAAAGAAATAAGACTATAGAAGGCTGCTTCCTTCGTGAACAGGTATTTCCTCCCTTCCTTGCTGATGAGGAAGAACAATGCTTACCATCACGGAAAGACACAGAAGTCAAAGCTTCTGTATCCCAGCCCACCCAATGGTCTCAGGCTATGGAAGAGGTCAAAAAGGATTTTGAAAATCAAGTTAGAGAGGTGGAGTAAAAACTGGGAAGAGAAATGAGAGACATGCAGGTAAAGCATGAAAAATAGGTAAACACCCTGCTAAAGAAGACCCAAAAAAATGCTGAAGAAAATAATACCTTGAAAAATAGGTTAACTCAATTGGCAAAAGAGGTTCAAAAAGGCAATGAGGAGAAGAATGCTTTCAAAAGCAGAATTGGACAAATGGAAAAGGAGGTTCAAAAGCTCACTGAAGAAAACAGTTCTTTCAAAATTAGAATGAAACAGATGGAGGCTAATGACTTTATGAGAAACCAAGAAATCACAAAACAAAACCAAAAGAATTAAAAAATGGAAGATAATGTGAAATATCTCATTGGAAAAACAACTGACCTGGAAAATAGACACAGGAGAGATAATTTAAAAATTATGGGACTACCTCAAAGCCATGATCAAAAGAAGAGCCTAGACATCATCTTTCATGAAATTATCAAGGAAAACTGTCCTGAGATTCTAGAACCAGAGGGCAAAATGAGTATTCAAGGAATCCACAGAACACCGCCTGGAAGAGATCCAAAAAGAGAAACTGCTAGGAACATTGTGGCCAAATTCCAGAGTTCCCAGGTCAAGGAGAAAATATTGCAAGCAGCTAGAAAGAAACAATTCAAGTACTGTGGAAATTCAAACAGGATAACACAAGATCTAGCAGCTTCTACATTAAGGGATCAAAGGTCATGGAATAGGATATTCCAGAAGTCAAAGGAACTAGGACTAAAACCAAGAATCACCTACCCAGCAAAACTGAGTATAATACTTCAGGGGAAAAATTGGTCTTTCAATGAAATAGAGGACTTTCAACATTCTTGATGAAAAGACCAGAGCTGAAAAGAAAATTTGACTTTCAAACACAAGAATGAAGAGAAGCATGAAAAGATGAACAGCAAAGAGAAGTCATAAGGGACTTACTAAAGTTGAACTGTTTACATTCCTACATGGAAAGACAACAGTTGTAACTCTTGAAGCTTTTCAGTATCTGGGTATTGGGTCGAATTATACACACACACATGCACACACACATGCACACACACATAGAGACAGTGCACAGAGTGAAATGGAGAGGATGGAATCATATCTTAAAAGAAATGAAATCAAGCAGTGAGAGAGAAATATATTGGGAGGAGAAAGGGAGAAATGGAATGGGGCAAATTATCTCTCATAAAAGAGGCAAGCAAAAGACTTATTAGTGGAGGGATAAAGAGGGGAGGCGAGAGAAAAACATGAGGTCTACTCTCATCACATTCCACTAAAGGAAAGAATAAAATGCACACTCATTTTGGTATGATAACCTATCTTACAATACAGGAAAGTGGGGGAGAAGGGGATAAGCAGGGTGGGGGGGATGATGGAAGGGAGGGCATGGGGAGGAGGGAGCAATTTGAGGTTGACACTCATGGGGAAGGACAGGATCAAAAGAGACAATACACGTAATGGGGGGCAGGATAGGATGGAGGGAAATATAGTTAGTCTTATACAACACGACTATTATGGAAGTCATTTGCAAAACTACACAGATTTGGCCTATATTGAATTGCTTGCTTTCCAAAGGGAAGGGGTGGGGAGGGAGGGAGGAAAAGAAGTGGGAACTGAAAGTTTTAGGAACACCTCTCGAGTACTGTTCTTGTTACTAGGAAATAGGGAATACAGGTAACGGGGAATAGAAAGTTGTTTGACCCTACAGGACAAAAGAGAAGATGGAGACAAGGTCAGAGACAGATGATAGAAGAGAGAGAAGATTGGTGATAGGGGCAATTAGAATGCTCGGTGTTTTGGGGTGAGGGGAGGGGACAAAAGGGGAGAAAATTTGGAACTCAAAATTTTGTGAAAATGAATGTTAAAAGTTAAATAAATAAATTAGAAAAAAAAAAGAATGCTTTGGGTAGAGGAGTGAAAAAACCACACACATGCTAGGAAGACTAGTTTGGAATTTTGTGGAAGATGATTGGAGAAAGGAGATATTTATGGATAGAAGCTCTTGCAGTAGTTGAAGCAAAACTCCATGAGTATCTGAAATAGGGTAGTGGTTTTGTGAGTTGTAATGGTAATTTAAATGGCAGGATCTTTTCCATTCATTAACAGGCCCATGTGACCTTCCTGGGTCACATGGAAATCTAAATCACATGTATATGATTTTGTTTAAGGGAACCTGCTTGTGATTTAAGGGAGCTTGTTTGTGGGAACCCTACCTTGGAGAAAGCTTACGGCTGGGGTTGTCCTCTGCATTGTTATTGCGTATAGATTTTTGTTACTGTGATGAACTTGGCTTTATGGTTTTGGAATAAGTGTTTTGGTTCTGTCATCCATGTGGAGAGTATGTTGTATTTTATGATTCAGAATTGCACCAGGATATTCATGGCCACCATAGTTACTGTGAATATTGAGTTGGCACTACATGAATGGAGGGAAGAGTGGAGTAAATAGACATCTATATGCATATATGTGCACACACATATATAAATACACATGCATACACACATATACACATATGTTATGCCCATATATGTACACATATGTGTATGTGTATACACACACGTGTGTGTGCATATATGTATATATGTGTGTATAAATATATAGTATAGTATGGTACATATATATGTGCAATACAAGTAATTCGACCTGAATTTCTTTCTAGATATTGACGTAATAGCACTCTGGGGTGATGTAAGTACATTTTTACTGATCTATTAACCTAGCCATTCTGAAGGTAATGTTTGGCTCAATATTAATAATTCTGAAACAACTTAAGAAAAATTAATTGAAAGAAATTTCAAATTCTTTTGACAAACATAACTGTCACTTTCAAAAAATAACACAAAGTGAATTAAAATGAATCCAATTTCAAAATCCACCAGTGACCTAAAATTCTTAAAGAGATTGGAATGCTTGTGGTTCTTTTTTGGATAACATGCATTAAATTATTAAGATCACAATTAAATATATATTTAAAAAGCCTAAACCTTTTTAAAAGTAACTTTTTAAAAGTAAAAGTAACTTTAAAAATAGAAGAAAAAAGTAAAAGTGTTAAGTTGCATAATTATTTTAATACTACATGGAAAATGCATTTGTTGCCTTTCTGAGCCATAATTTGAAATTTATTTCTTAATTATAGATGTTGATTTACTCTTCCCATGGCAAATGCATTTTTCCTTGGAAAACTAAGTTTTAGAGAAATTCTGTTGGATTATTATCAATTAAATATTATATGCATTTATTAAACAATGTTATATAAAAGTAGCTCTTTCTAGCAATTATTAAGTGATTAGAAAGCATGGAGAATCTATTAATGGCACGACAGTCACAAATTCTAGTTCCTTTAAAGGTAAATCGTTCCTGTTTGTGTTCAAAACCTTTGAGAACCCACAAATAATTGCCAGAAAGTACAAATTAATTGACATAGTCCTTCATCATAGTGAAAATAAAATTGTTCGTTTTCAAGGCTGAGAACTAGATCTCAAGCAAAAAGCAAATATTTAAGTAATTTTTCACATTTTTTAAAGGCAGAAACCTCTATAACACCTTGAACTCAGAAGACTTTCTAAAATAAGCTGTGCTTTACTCAAGCACAAGAAAAAATACTTAACTCTATGGTGGATGCTGAAGTACATGTATAATTATTTCTTAATAAATTTTAACAAACCTCCACAGAATATATGTATCTATCACATTATGAATACTTGTATTTAATTATTTATACAAATATTATTTCTCCCAATAAAAGGAAAACTATTTTAGGAAACGGCATTTTTTTGTCCTTTATCCTTTCAATGATTCTGTGGGCTCCTTGTTTCTAGATCTCCCTCAAATATACAGACTGCAAACAATCCAAGACAAATCAATATAATGAGGGTCCTACTAGACTCAGATTGTCCACTTCTCATCCTTTCACATTCATCACATAACCTTTCCATTGAATCTTCCTATCATATCCTTCTTACATGTCAGTTTTAATTCTTGGTCTCCTTTAAAATTCTTAACTGGTTATGATTTGTAGCCTGAGAACAAAAGCATATCTTTCTATTATCTTCTATATCAGAGTCATTTTTAATCTGTTGCAGAATGTTGTATTTCATGTTTCACTGTCATGTAGCTATATCTCTAAAATGCTGGAATTAAAAATATAAATATCAAGTAATAACCAGCATGACTGTGAATTAGACATTATCTCCGTCCCCCTCCCTCTTCTTTCTTTACTCCATCTCTTTTATCTCTGTCTCTATTTCTCTCTGTCTTTGTCTCTGTCTCTCTCTCACTTTGATTTTTAGCCATTTGCCTGTCTCTATCAGACATATAAACTATTGTACTTTGCTTCTTTATGATTTCAGTGAAATTACTCTATTAAAAATGAATGTATTATCATCTATAGTTGGTTATATATGAAATAACTGAGGAAACAAAAGTTTGAGGTTCTGAGTATATTAATTTATTAAGAAATGTATACCTATTGCATAACAAATTGGGTCCAACCTCCTCAGTTTGACTCTGAACCTTAAATACAATAGAAGAAGATTTTTGTGCGAGAAACATAACTGTGAGAAAATCCCTTGCATCAATCTTTTTTTCTGAAAGGATTTCTGGTCAGCATAACATAGGTCCTTAGTTAAATTTCTCTAAGCAACACGTAGACATAATCCAGCTTCCCAGTCACACAGGGTTAGGTTCATATAAAGAAGTAAAATTTTTCACAATTCTTGTAATTGAATAAAATTTTCTCAAAGGGCAGAAGTTGGATTGGACCAATAATTGAATAGCAAGGGAACTGAGCTAGATTCAGAATTGAGTCACAAGATGCAAACAGTATGGTTTATTCAATTACCACAATTCCCCCCAATTCTCCCCCTCTTTGATTCGCAGTGAAGAGATTAGCCCCTCATCCCATGGATCACTTAACTATAAACCCAATTCAAAAGATTATTTTTTTATTATTATGCTCATGATCACTATTAACATTATGTACCAAGAAAAGAGTATTAGGAAGCACCCTCTCACAATGTTTAGTACTGCAGTGAACACATAATCAAGAACTATAATGATCATATACAAGCTCTGCTAAACATAGTCTATAGGGAAAATAAGTCAGGTTACAGATCAAAATACTTAGAGAGCTCAAAATGACTTAATTTTGGGAGGGGATATTTATAGGCAGCAAGTATGGTGACCAAGAAAATTCAACAACAAAAAAAATGCCATGAAACGAAAGACCAGGGTAACGCAAGGATGATCATCAGTATTAAGTAAGTTTATCTCCTTATATCCTAATAACCCACTGCCAAGGTGTATTTGATCATCACATTTTCTCTTGAATCTTAGATGTCTCATTTACTCATCTTGTCCCTAATAATATGTTCTCTTGGACCTTCTACAATTGGCCTCATTCACAAGACAATTCTGAGGGAAACTCTGCTTCTCTGGCTTCATATCATTTACAGAGTTTTCTAGGCAATTATGGTCAAATCTGCCAATAACAATTTAGTATAATCTATTAAATTTTCTAATTTCTATGGTGAAAACCATTTTAAGCCTTATTATTCTGGTCCTACTAGGAACAGAACTAAAAGAGTAAAACTAAATTTGAAACCCATAACTGACCTGGAGACTTGAGAGAATTTCATGTTTTTATTTATCATTTGATGTTTTTATCTTTATCTGAATCCTGTACCTTCTTTAAGAATCTTAAAATAAATATAAGAAGGTCTAACTCGTAAAATGATTTCTTTTGTCTTTTAAAATTATGGCATATGGAGACCAGCGTGAGGAGCGCAGACTGGACCAGCATGAGGAACACAGACTAGCATGAGGAATGCAGACCAGAGTGGAGCATCAGGGACAAGATCCGGAGCAGGCTTCAGGAATGCCACCAGCAGCAGTTCCCAGATTCCTCAATGCACAAATGCCACAGACAGTTTCAAAGGTCAGTGGGAGGACTCCTTCACCCAGGGAAGGGGAACACAACCTTGACTTTCTGAAGCAGGTACTGCATTCACAGCTACCATTTTCAGAACCCTCTCCCTAGAACTCCTGGGGGAATTGAAGGACTGATTGAATCTCAGCCTTCAGTGGCAGCCCTAGGAGACCGCCACCTAAATTCTCTAGGATAATTGAGCCAGTGATCAGATTCTCAGCACTGAAATCCACTCAGGGGTGAGGAGGAGCACTGGCTTTGGAGCTGGAGGCTATTATGGTGAGGGAACTCAATTGCAAATTCTAGGTAGAAAAGTTTTTGTTTGCTTCCAGACCAGTGTGCAGGTCAGGAGAGAAGTAAACATCTTTCCCTCGATTTTGCCACCTTGGAGGAACAGAGGATGTACAGGTCTCCAGAATATACCCTCCTCTCTACAAAGGTCTCAAAAGTCAAGCAACTGGTTGGAAAAATGCCCACAAGAAGGAGAAAAAAGTAAGACTACAGAATGTTACTTTTCTGGTGAACAGGTATTTTCCACCATCCTTTCAGATGAGGAAAGACAAAGCATAATATCAGAGGAGGACAAGGCTTCTGCATCCAAAACCTCCAAAACAGATATGCAATGGTCTCAGGCCATGGAAGAGCACAAAAAGGATTTTGAAAATCACGTAAGAGAGGTGAAGGAAAAAGTGGGAAGAGAAATGAAAGCGATGAAGAAAATACTGAAATACAAGTCAACAACTTGCTAAAGGAGACCCCAAAAATGCTCAAGAAACTAACACCTTTAAAAATAGTATAACTCAATTGGAAAAAGAGGTCCAAAAAGTAAATGAGGAGAAGAATGCTTTAAAAGGCACGATTAGCCATATGGAAAAAGAGTTTCAAAAGTTCACTGAAGAAAATTGTTCTTTAAAAATTGGAATGGAACAGATGGAAGATAATGACTTTATGAGAAACCAAGAAATTACAAAACCAAATCAAAAGAATAAGAAAACAGAAGATAATATGAAATATCTCATTGGAAAACAACCGATCTGGAAAATAAATCCAGGAGAAACAATTTAAAAATTACAGGACTACCTGAAAGCCAAGACCAAAAAAAGATCCTAGACATTATTTTTCATTAAATTATTAGGGAAAACTTCCCTGATACTCTAGGAGCAGAGGGGAAAATAAATATTGAAAGAATTCACATTTCGACTCCTGAAAGAGATCAGAAAAGAGAAACTCCTAGGAACATGTGGCCAAATTCCAGAGTTCCTATGTCAAGGAGAAAAATATTGCAAGCAGCCAGAAAGAAACAGTTTGAGTATTGTGGAAATACAATCAGGATGACACAAGACATAGCAGTGTCTGCATTAAGAAGAGCTTGGAATATGTTATTCCAGAAGTCAAAGGAACTAGGATTAAAACCAAGAATCACCTACCCAACAAAACTGAGTGTAATACTTCAGGGGAAAATATGGTCATTCAATGATATAGAGGAATTTGAATCATTCTTGATGAAAAGACCAGAACTGAGTAGAAAATTTATCTTTCAAACACAAGAATCAAGATGAGCATGTAAAGGTAAACAGGAAAGAGAAAACAAAAAGGACTTTCTAAAGTTGAGCTGCTTAAATTCCCACATGGAAATATAATATTTTTACTCTTGAGACTTTCCTCAGTGTTTGGATAGTTGTAGGGAGTACACACACACACACACACACACACACACACAATACAGAGTGAGTTGAATAAGAAGAGATGATAAAAAATAAAATAAAATTGAGGGGGAGAGAGGAGTATACTGGGAGGAAAAAGGGAGAAATGGAATGGGGTAAATTATTCATTCATCAAGGAGGCAAGAAAAAAGTTTCTTCAGTGGAGGAGAAAAGGGAGGATATGAGAGGGAAAAAGGGAAGATTACTTTCTTCACATTTGGCTTGAGAGAATGATTCGCTCATTCAATTTTGTAGGAAAGTGTAACTTCTACTACAGAAGGATGGGGGAGAAGGGGACAAATGTAGTGAGAAGGATGATAGAAGGGAGGGCAAATAGGAGAAGGGAGTAATCAGAATTAAATACTTTTGGGAAAGGCCAAGATCAAAAGAGAGAATAAAATAAATGGGAAGAGGACAGGATGGATGGAAATATAGTTAGTCTTAACCAACATGACTGTTATGAAAATTGTCTTCAAAATTACGCTTATACTGCCTATATTCAATTGCCTGCGTTCTTAGTGGGGATGGGTGGGGAGGGACTAAGGGAGAGAAGCTGGAATACAAAGTATTAGTAATGATTATTGAGAATTGTTTTTGCATGCAACTGGGAAATAATAAATATAGGTAATGGGATATAGAATCGTATCATGCCCTACAAGAAAAGAGAGAAGAAAGGGATAAGGGAAGGGAGGGTTGTGATAGAAGGGAGGGCATTTTGAGGGAAGGGATAATCAGAATTCAAGGTGCTATGGGAGTGCAGGGAGGGGAGAGATGGGGAGAAAATTTGGAACTCAAAAATTTGTGGACATGAATATTGAAGATTAGAAATAAATAAACATTAAAAAATAAATAAAATTATGACAGATCAGGGCAGAGTGAAGATGGTGGGGTAGAAAAATGCACATACTCTACCTCTTTCCCTACAGCCCATAAAATACCTGTAAAAATGAGTGTAAACAAATTCATAAGCAGTAGAAACCAGAAAAAGAGAGAGTGAAAGAGATTTCCAGCCCAAGGTAGACTGGAAGACTGAAAGGGAAGGTCTATCACACAGGGCACAGAAGGGAGCACAGCCCATTGGACCTAGTCCAGCCTTGGTCCTTCCTGAACTAGCAGGAACAGGAACTGAAGTGACCTTGAGGGCAGAATCCCCAGCAGCAGAAGTAGTTTTCATATGCCTCCACCCACAAAGAGCAAAGGCATCTTCAAAGGGGAGTGGGAAAGCTTTTTACAACTGGGTGAGAACAGGGTCCTCTCCTAGCCCTGGCCCCAGGTGATCGCAGCAGCATCAAGAGCGTCCATTTTGGGAGCCCTCAGTGTAAAGCCCCTGGGGGAATTGAGACTCTTTTCTGAATCTCAGGACTGAATGGCAGCACAGAGGTGAGGAGGAGTGCTGGCTGGGGTGGTGGAGCTAGTGGAGGCTCTGGAACAGGAATTCTACTTGCAGATCCTGGGCAAATAAAGTTTGTTACTGCCCACACCAGAATGCAGACCAGGAGAGAAGGAAATTCCACTCCCTTGATTATGCCATCTTGGAAGAACTAAGAACTTACAGGTCCCCAGAGTATAACTCCCTCTAGAAAAGGAATAAAAAGTCAAATAACTGGTAGGGAAAATGCCCACAAAAGGGGAAAAATAAGATTACAGAAGGTTACTTTCTTAGTGAACAGGTATTTTCTTCAAACCTTTCAAATGAGGAATAGCAATGCTTACCATGATAAGTCTCCAAAATAAATATGCAGTAGTCTCAGGCCATGGAAGAGCTCAAAAAGGATATTGAAAATCAAATAAGAGAGGTGGAGGAAAAATTGTGAAGAGAAATGAGAGCGATGCAAGAAAATCATGAAAAACAAGTCAATAGTTTTCTAAAAGAAACCCAAAAAAATGCTGAAGAAAATAATGCCTTTAAAAATACGTTAAGTCAATTGCAAAAGAGGTCCAAAAAGTCAATGATGAGAAGAGGGTTTTAAAAAGCAGAATTAGCCAAATGGAAAAGGAGGTTCAAAAGTTCACTGAAGAAAACAGTTCTTTAAAAACTAGAATGGAGCAGGTGGAAACTAATGACTTTATGAAAAACCAAGAAGTTACAAAGCAAAACTGAAAGAATGCAAAAAATGGAACATCATGTGAATTATCTCGTTATAAAAACAACTGACCTGGAAAATGCATCCTGGAGAGACAATTTAAAAATCGTGGAACTGCCTGAAAGTCATGATCAAAAATAGAGCCTAAACATCCTCTTTCAAGAAATTACCAAGGAAAATTGCCCTGACATTCCAGAACCAGAGGACAAAATAAATATTCCAGGTCAGTTATTTTTCTAATGAGATATTTCACATTATCTTCCATATTTTTCATTCTTTTGGTTTTGTTTTGTAATTTCTTGGTATTTCATAAAGTTATTATATTCCATCTATTCCATTCTAATTTTTAAAGAACTATTTTCTTCAGTGAGCTTTTGAACCTCCTTTTTCATTTCACTAATTCTCCTTTTTAGAGCATTCTTCTCCCCGTTGGCTTTTTGGACCTCTTTTGCCAATTGAGTCAGACTATTTTTAAAGATGTTACTTTCTTTGGCATATTTTGGGTCTCCTTTAGCAAGCTGTTGACTCACTTTTCATTATTTTCTTGCATCGCTCTCATTTCTCTTCCCAATTTTTCCTCCACCTCTCTTACTTCATTTTCAAAATCCTTTTTGAGCTCTTCCATGGCCTGAGCCAACTGTATATTTATTTTGCATGTTTGGGAAGCAACAGCCTTGACTTTTATGTCTTTTCCTGATGGTAAACATTGTTCTTCCTCATCTGAAAGGATGGGAGAAAATACCTGTTCAAAAAGGAAGTAAATTTTTATAGTCTCATTTTTCCCTTTTTTTTGAGCATTTTACTAACCAGTTACCTGACTTTTGGGTCTTTTGTGAAGAATAGAGTATGATCTGGGGACCTGTAAGTTCTCAGTTCCTCCAAGGTGACACAATCAAAGGAGAGTAGTTTGCTCCCTGTCCAGACTGGGCCTGTGATTCAGATGAGCTGTTCAGTTCCCCTAGGGACTTGAGGTGGGGACAGGGTGACCACTCAAGGCTGAGATTTAGATCAGATGCTCAATTCTCCCAGGGGCTTTAAGCTGAGTGCTCCAACAATGTTGGTTGTCTGCTGCCTGCCTGTGGCCACCGTAGCTGCTGCCTGCTGCTGCTGTTGTTGAAGCCACAACCTGAGTCCAGGGCTAGGGGAGGACCCTGATCTCTTATTACTGATGTGAAAAAACCCTCTCACTGAACTTTGAAGCTGCCTTAGTAGCCTGTGAGTTGAGGTATCTGAGAACCTCCATTGCTGCTGGGGATTCTATCCCTTAGGCCTTTTCAAATCCTACTCCTCCCAGTGCTGCCTGGCCCAGGCTGGGCTGTGTTCCACTCCACTTCTGGTGGGACAGACCTTTCCCGTTGGCCTTCCAGGTCACCCTGAGCTGGAAATCTCCTCCATTCTGTCATTCTGTGATTTCTGTTGAAAATTCCATTTCAATAATAATTACCACAGACAATGAACTATTTTAAAAAACAAATTACAGCAAGTCTCTCTGATAAAACCTTATTTCCCAAATATATTGGAAACAGTAAAATTTATTTAAAAAGTGCTATTCACAATTTATAGTCAAAGGATATGAATAGGCGCTATTCAGAGGAAGAAATTAAAACTATAATCATAGGAAAAATGCTCTAATTAACTGCTATTTTTGTTGTTTCTTCATTTTCAAAGAGACCAAATGGAATCACAGGGTGATGTCTTGACTCATGTGTAAATTGGATTTACAGAAGGAAAGGATTCACACAATCATCCACATCTCTCACTCTTCCACAATTATTGAAATCCAGTGGTAAGGCAAAAGTCAAAACAACTGGAAATGGAAAGGGATGAAGTGGATGATGATCTTGGTTTCTTCCATGACTCACTGAGTTCCAAAAGTTCCACACCATTTACTCCAACTTCTTTTATGAGTGCTGCACCACATTGTTCTCATAAGCTTATTCTGCCAGGTTAAGTTATCACATGTTGGTGTAGACACTCCATTAATTCACTAGCAAGTTTAAGACTTGCCAGTTGCACTAAACCTGATTTTACTTGTCTGTCAAGATGTTTTACCACCGTGTGACTGTTGTTTGTGCTACGGCTTCTTGAAGTCTCTTGCGAGACTTGTGTGCCAGGTATGCAACAAATGTGTACACTCTTATAAATCACTATTGATAAGAGAAAAACAAATTAAAACAAATTTGAGGTTCCATTTCACCCCTATCAGTAATGGATGAGAGAAAAGAGGTAATTATTTAACTGTTGGCTGAGAAGTTAACTGGTCCTACCATTCTGGAGAACAATCAGCAAATCTACAAATATAGCCAACGGACTATAAAAATGTTCATATCCTTCACTTTTTATCAGTTATAGAAGGGTTGCCATGTTGTTGTTATTCCTGTTGTTGTTTTCTGAAATCATAACTTCATTATTTCCCACAGGATAATATTATAATTACCATTACAATCATATCCCACAATTTGTTCAAACATTTCCCAATGGATGAGCATCCTCTTAGCATCTAATTCTTTGCCACAGCAAAAAGAGCTGCTACAAATATTTGTATGTGTATTTGTCTGTGTGTGTGCATAAGTGATGAAGGATTCCAAGAAGGGAGTTGTTTTTCTAGTAATTGTTTAGACAGGTGGTGCCATCAATAACAACAGGGATATAGGTTTAGAAGCAAGGAGATTGAGCATACTTTTGGAAATGCTGAATTTAACTGAAAGATGGAGATATCCTTATACAGTAGATATTTCATGACGAGAGTTCAAGACGAAAATATGAATGAAAAATTTTGCGTGTAGTTTATCTTTCACACTATTGTTCATGTTACATAAAAGAATTGCAGCAAATGGAAGAAACCATGAGAAAAACAAAACAATACATAACAAAACAGAAAATAGCTGCATTCTGCATTCTGACTCCAATTCTTTCTCTGTATGTGGATGGCATATTGCATCCTGACTCCTTTGCAAATATTTTAGGTCCTTGCATTGTTGAGTATGGCTAAGTACATCAAAATCAGTCTTTTCACTCAGTGGCTGTTATTGTGCATTATTTTGTCGTGGTTCTGTTTACTTTACTCAGCATTAGTTCATATAAGTCTTTCCCAGTTTGTTTGAAGTCTGGCTGGCCATCATTTTTTATAGCACAGTAGCAATCTATTCTATTCATATACAGCGATTTGTTCAGCCATTCCTCAATGGATGAGTATCCCTTCAATTTCCTGTTCTTGGCAACCACAAAGCAAGCTTCTCTAAATAATTTTGTACATGTGGGACCCTTTCTCATTTTTATGATCTCTTTGAAATATAGTCCAAGAAGCCATATTACTGAGTCAAAATATATGCACATTTTTATAACCTTTGGGGCATTGATACAGACTGCTTTCAAGAACGGCTGGATCAGCTCACAGCTCCACCAAGAATGAATTAGTGTTCCAACTTTTCCACATCTTCTCCAACATTTAGCATCTTCCTGTTTTGGCATGTTGGCCAGATAGGTGTGATGTGGTACCTCAGAGTTCTTTTTATTTACCTCTCTCTAATCAATGGTGATTTAGAGCACTTTTGTTTGACTATAGATAAATTTAATTTCATCCTCTGACAACTGCCTGTTCATGTTCTGTGATCATTTATCAGTTGAAGAATGACTTGTATTCTTCTACATTTCACTTAGTTCTCTATATATTTTAGAAATTATGCCTTGTGTCACAGACACTAGTTGTAAAACTTCTTTCCCAGGTTTCTTCTTACTTGTTAGTCTTGTTTGTGCAAAAAATTTTCAATTAGTGTGATCAGAATTATCCATTTTGCACTTCATAATGTCATTTGTCAGAGCTTACATTGTTACAATTAAGCATAATGTATTTATGACAAGAAGAGATATACTTAGACTCAAAACATTTCTTATCAAACCTTTCAGTTGGGATACCTAGGTTGTAACAGCGTTGAGTGTAAATGTTCATTCTACTTATTATTCTTTATCTGAAAAGTATTTTGAAAAAGTATTAACCAAATGATTAAAAGAAATTAAGTTTTATTTTTGGTTTCCTTGAATAATTAACAATTACATTTAATTTTTATTGTAACTTGCAATAATTTTTAAGTCACAGATATATTTTAGGCTTACAGTTGTGAAAATTAAAGTTGAAATTTCATTCAATTCCAAATGTGCAGTTTTGAGTTACTGGGCTAAGCCTTGGGATCACAAGTGAAGTTTAAAAACCATACCTTGCTTGACATCAATAAGCTAAAATTGTGGTGGATTTTCCATGTCAATGAATAGCTATACTATAATACACATAAAATATAGCTATATATTACCTGTATACTGGTAATACTTAAGAATTTGTTCTGAAAGAGACAACACAAACTCTTATTTTAACGTGCATTATTAACATTTTCCCCACAATGTTGTAAGTTTAAACAGACAAAAATACTAAAAATCTAGCATTGGTTTTTAGTGTTTGACATTTCTAAGAAGTTAATGTTCAGAAGATGGTGGAGTGAAAGCAACGACTCACCTAAGCTCCTGGACAAACTCCTCTGGATACCTCTGAAAGGAGAATCTGACCAAACCTTGGAGGTGTAGAATCCAATGGGTGACACACTTGGACAGATTCAGAGGCCAGGTTAGACTGGAAGGTCCACGGGAAGGATCTGTTCCGCGGGGGTGAGCCCGCAGCGCACAGAGCAGTGTGGTCAGTGCAGCTGGGCGGAAGGGACCTGAGAAGCCTGAGAATGGCGGGCAGAATCAGCGGAGTAGGAGACCAGCAAAAATGAGCTGGTGAGAGTCGCTGAGCGCCAGATATCAGTGCAGCAGCCCTTGAAACCTTCAGCCTGAAGACTAAACTTCGGTAAGTCAACTACTTGAACTTCTGGGAGCCAGGATGGCGGAGTGATCAGTAAATGCTCTCTCCTCCCCCCTGATGACCGTGAAAGAACCATAAAATATTTCTCCAGAAAAATCCTGGATCAGTGGGAACAGCAGAAGGGGGCAAATAGTCTCATAACACCAGAGGCTAGGAAAATAGCAAAGGGAGATTCTTCCTACTGTGGCGGAGGCGATCAGGAAGGACAGAGGACCCAGGGCAGAGAAAATTCGCACTGAGACCCAGGCAAGCCTCAGCGCCAGGAGAGGAGCCCCAGGAGGGGTGGGAACACGCATTAGCATCTAGGTGTGCCTCAGCCCTCCAGGGGAAAAGGGAAGACAATAGGGAAGCTGGGATCACCATCCCCTGAGCTTGCCTTTGCCTCAGTTCAGCTGAGGCGATCTCCTGTGACCAGACCACTCCTCCCAAACAATTAACAAGCTAACCCGAGGGTTGATCTGGGAAACAAAAAACAAAAACCTGCTTTTAGCTTTTTCACACATCAGCTCAACACAAAATTCTGTACGTTCTGATTGAAAGAACCAGAAGCTGCAACACTCAGCCAACATCATGAATAGGAAAAAGCAGATGAAAAGTGAAAAAACCATGGAATCTTTCTATGGGGATAAGGACCAAAAGACAAACACCAAAGAGGTCAGAGCTGAGACTGTACTTCCACCTGAAACTTCAGAAGGGACTATGAACCTCTTGCAAGCAGAGATAGCTTTCCTGGAACAGCTGAAGAAGTAAATACGAGAAAAACTGGCCAATGATTTTAAAATTATAAAAAAAGAATTCACTGATGAGAACATCACTCTGAAAAGGAAAATTGAACAAATGGAAAAGGAAGTTCAAAAATTAACTGGAGAAAATAATTCCCTAAAAGGAAGAGTTAATCAAATGGAAAAGGAAACCCAAAACCTAATTGGGAAAATTGATCAAACGGAAAAGGAAACACAAAACCTAAATGGGAAAATTGGTCGAATGGAAAAGGAAGTACAAAAATTAAATGGAGAAAATAGCTCCTTAAAGGGAAAAATTGGTCAGATGGAAAAGGATATGCAAAAGTTAACTGAAGAAAACAATACGATGAAGATTAGAATTGGGCAAGTAGAAACTAATGACTCAATGAGGCAGCAAGAATCAGTCAAACAAAATCTAAAGAATGAAAGGATAGAAGAAAATGTAAAATATTTAATTAGAAAAGCAACTGACCTGGAAAATAGATCCAGGAGAGAAAATTTAAGAATTATTGGCCTGCCAGAAAGCCATGATGAAGAAAAGAGTCTGGACAATATCTTCCAGGAAATCATCAAGGAAAACTGCCCAGAAGTACTAGACTCAGAGGGCAAAATAGCCATCGAAAGAATCCACCGTTCCCCTCCCAAAAGGGATCCCAAACTCAAAACCCCAAGAAATATCGTTGCCAAATTCCAGAGCTATCAAGTGAAGGAGAAAATACTACAAGCATCCAGAAAGAAAAAATTCAAATACCAAGCACACACAGTCAGGATCACACAGGACCTTGCAGCTTCTACATTAAAAGATCGAAAGAATTGGAACCCAATATTGTGTAAGGCAAAGGAGTTGGGACTTCAACCAATTATCAACTACCCAGCAAAGTTCAGCATAACATTTGAGGCAAGGAGAGAGGCATTCAACGAAATAAGGGATTTCCAGGGCTTCCTGACCAAAACGCCAGAACTCAATAGACAATTTGATCTTCAAATGCAGGTCTCAAGAGAATCACAAAAACGTAAACAGGGGGGAAAAACAAAAACAAAAACTTGTTACTCAATTAGGGCAAACTGTTTAACACACTATCAGGGAAGACGATACCTGTTAATCTTGAGAACTGTGCAGCTATTATGATAAAAGGGATATACATAGAGGGAACAGGTATAAAGTAAATGACGTCATGTCAAAAATATGATTTAAGTATGAGAAGGGATTGTAATAGGAGGTGTGAAAAGGAGGAAGCAGAAAATGGCAAATTACATCACAGGAAGAAGTACAAAACTATAGTAGAGGGAAGGCTGGGAGGGAGATGAGCATTGTTTGAGAGGTACTCTCATCTGATTTGTTTAAATGAGGGAACAATAATCTTAAGTAGATAATCCTAACTATCTCTGTAGGTAGTAGGAGGTGAAGGGGGAAGAAAGGGGAGGGAGGCTAAAAGGGAGGGAAGAAGCAATAAGAGTAAAGGGGACTAAAAGGAAGGGGGGCTAAAAAAAGGAGGGGAAGGCTGCAGGAGGAGGGGGAGAAAAGTGAATACTATTGAGGAGGAGAAGGGAAACGGGAGAGTTAAAAGCACAAATCGTGGGAAAGAGGATGGAGGGAAATACACAGATTGTAATCATAACTGTGAATGTGAATGGAATGAATTCTCCCATAAAACGGAGACGGATAGCAGAATGGATTAAAAGCCATAATCCAACAATATGCTGCTTACAAGAAACATATTTGAAACAGAGGGATACACACAGGATAAAGGTCAAAGGATGGAGCAGAATATATTGTGCTTCAGCTTATGTAAGAAAGGCAGGAGTAGCAATCCTAATCTCAGACAAAGCAAAAGCAGAGATAGATCTAATCAAAAGGGATAAGGATGGAAACTATATCCTGCTAAAAGGCACCATAGATAATGAAGCAATATCATTACTAAACATGTATGCTACAAGTGGTATAGCATCCAGATTCTTAGAGGAGAGGTTGGGGGAGCTGAAGGAAGAAACGGACAGCAAAACTATACTGGTGGGGGACCTCAACATCCCCCTCTCTGAACTCCATAATTCTAACCTCAAAATCAACAAGAAAGAGCTGAAGGAGGTAAATAAAACTCTGGATAAGGTAGATATGATAGATCTTTGGAGGAAAGTGAATGGGAATAGAAAGGAATATACCTTTTTCTCAGCGTTACATGGAACATATACAAAAATTGACCATGTACTAGGACATAAAAATCTCACAATCCAGTGAAGAAAGGTAGAGATAATCAATGCATCCTTCTCAGATCATAATGCATTAAAAATTACATGTAATAAAAGGCCATGGAAAGATAAACCAAAAATCATTTGGAAACTAAACAATCTAATCCTATAGAAGGATTGGGTTAAAGAAGAAATCATAGAAACAATCAAAAATTTCATTCAAAAGAATGACAGTAGTGAGACAACATACCAAATCTTATGGGATACTGCAAAGGCAATTATTAGGGGAAGTCTTATATCTTTGAATGCTTACATAAATAAAATAGAGACAGAGGAGATCAATGACTTAGGCTTGCAGTTGAAAAAGCTAGAAAAAGAACAAATTGAAAATCCCCAAGTAAATATCAAATTAGAAATACTGAAAACCAAAGGAGAAATTAATAAAATTGAAATTAAGAAAACTATTGAATTAATAAATAAAACCAATAGCTGGTTTTATGAAAACCTAATAAAATTGATAAAACTCTGGTCAATCTGATTAAAAAAAGAAAGAAGAAAATCAAATTACTAATATTAAAAATGAAAGGAGTGAACTCACCTCCAATGAGGAGGAAATTAAAACAATAATTAGAAACTACTTTGCCCAAATTTATGCCCACAAATTCGATAATCTAAACGAGATGGATGAAAATTTTAAAAAATACAAATTGCCCAGATTAACAGAAGAGGAAGTTGAATACTTAAACAATCCCATCTCAGAAAAAGAAATTGAACAAGCCATCAATGAACTCCCTAGGAAAAAATCTCCAGGGCCAGATGGATTCACAAGTGAATTCTATCAAACATTTAAAGAAGGGTTAATTCCAATACTATATATAATATTTTTGAAAACTGGGGAAAAAGGAGTCCTCCCAAATTCTTTCTATGATACAAATATGTTTTTGATACCCAAACCAGGAAGAGACAAAACAGAAAAAGAGAATTATAGACCAATTTCCCTAATGAATATAGATGCAAAAATTTTAAGTAAGATTTTAGCAAAACGAATACAGCATCTTACCACGAGATTAATACATTATGATCAGGTAGGATTCATACCAGGACTACAGGGCTGGTTCAATATTAGGAAAACTATTAGCATTATTGATCACATCAACAACATTGCTAACAAAAACCACATGATTATCTCAATAGATGGAAAAAAACTTTTGACAAAATACAACACCCATTCCTACTAAAAACACTGGAGAATGTAGGAATAAAGGGAACTTTCCATAAAATAATAAGCAGTATCTATCTAAAACGTTCAGCAAGAATTATATGCAATGGGGATAAGGTAGCTGCATTCCCAATAAGATCAGGGGTGAAACAAGGATGTCCATTATCACCACTATTATTCAATATGGTACTAGAAATGTTAGCTGTAGCAATTAGACAAGATAAAGATATTAAAGGAATAAGAATAGCCAAAGAAGAAACTAAGTTATCACTCTTTGCAGATGATATGATGATTTAGTTAGAGAATCCCAGAGATTAAAGTAAAAAATTACTTCAAATAATAAACAACTTTGGCAAAGTTGCAGGTTACAAAATAAACCCACACAAATCTTCTGCATTGCTATATATTAGCAACAAATCCAACAGCAAGAGATTGAAAGAGAAATCGCATTTCAAGCTAGGGTAGACACTATAAAATACTTAGGAGTGTACCTGCCAAAACAAACCCAGGGATTATATGAACCCAATTACAAGACACTTTTTGCACAATTATAGTCAGATTTAAGTAAGTGGACAAACGTTAGTTGCTCATGGGTAGGCCATGCTAATATAATAAAAATGACAATTCTACGCAAATTAATTTACTTATTTAGTGCCATACCAATTAAACCATCAGACAATTTTTTTTGTAGAGCTGGATAAAATAATATCAAAATTCATTTGGAAAAACAAAAGGTCCAGAATATCAAAGGGACTAATGAAAAGAAATGCTTGGGAAGGTGGCCTAGCGCTACCAGACCTCAAATTGTACTATAAAGCAGCAATTATCAAAACCACTTGGTATTGGCTAAGAAACAGAGAGGTACACAAGTGGAGTAGACTTGGCACTCAAGATGCAGCAGGCAAGGAATATAGCAACCTTCTGTTTGATAAACCCAAGGACCCCAGCTTCTGGGATAAGAACTCACTGTTGGACAAAAATTGCTGGGAAAACTGGATAACAATGTGGTGGAAATTAGGCATAGACCCATACCTGACACCGTACACAAGAATAAAGTCCAAATGGGTACATGATTTAGGTATAAAGATTCATACCATGAATAAACTGGAGAAGCAAGGAATAGTGTATTTATCAGATTTATGGAGAAGGTAAGAATTTTTCACTAAAGAAGAGATAGAAAGCATTATGAAATGCAAAATGGATAATTTGATTACATTAAACTGAGAAGTTTTTGCACAACCAAACCCAATGCAACCAAAATCCGGAGGGATGTAGTATATTGGGAAAGAATTTTTACAGCTAAGCTCGGGGATAAGGCCTCATTTCTAGAACATATAGAGAACTGACTCAAATGTATAATCACACAAGTCATTCCCCAATTGATAAATGGTCAAAGGATATGAACAGGCAATTTTTGGAAGAAGCAATTAAAGATATCTATAATCATATCAAAAAATATTGTAAATCACTATTGATTAGAGAGATACAAATCAAAACAATTCTGAGGTACCACATCACACCTATAAGATTGGCAAACATGACAGAACAAGAAAATGATAAATGCTGCAGAGGATGTGGGAGAGTTGGAACACTAATTCATTGTTGGTGGAGCTGCGAGCACCTCCAACCATTCTGGAGAGGAATTTGGAACTATGCCCAAAGGGCTACAAAAATGTGCATACCCTTTGACCCAGCAATATCGCTACTAGGACTGTATCCCCAAGAGATCATAAAAATGGGAAAAGGTCCCACATGTACAAAAATATTTATAGCAGCACTATTTGTAGTTGCTAAAAACTGGAAATGGAGGGGATGTCCATCCATTGGGGAATGGCTGAATAAATGATGGTATATGAATGTAATGGAGTACGATTGTGCCATAAGAAATGATGAACAAGAAGACTTCAGAGAGGCCTAGAAGGACTTATATGACCTTATGCTGAGTGAAAGGAGCAGAACCAGGAGAACTTTGTGCACAGCAACAACCACAGTGTGCAAGAGTTTTTTCTGGTAGACTTGGAATTTCATAATAACGCAAGAACTTCTTTAAAAAAAATCCCAACGGTGGTTCTCTAAGGCAAAATGCCTTCCACACTTAGAGAAAGAAATATTGAAGTCATTTGCAGAATATAGCAAATCATGTTTGTATATGTGTATGTTTTTGTGTATCATGTTTTGATTTGTTTTATGATTTCTTCCATTTATTTTAGTCGAACTACATAACATGACTCTAGTGAAAATGTACTCAATAGGAAAGTATATGTAGAACCTACTCAGAATTGTATGCAGTCGTGGGGAGGGAGGGGGGTAGTAAGGGGTAGGTGTAGAGGGGATAAAATCTCAATTGTATGGCAGTGATTGTTAAACATTAAAAAAAGAAAAGAAAAAAAAGAAATTAATGTTCATACTAAATAATTAGCTACCTGCTTTCAGAATTCAGAACAACCTTGTTCCAACATATCCCTGAACAATGCAAGGTAGAAAGTGATGACAACAAGAGATGGAACCACTGAGTCAGATTCTCAGAGAAGAGAGGGAACATTTTCTTTTTTAAAAAATTATTTTCTTTGTTTTCAATTTTCGACAATCACTTCCATGTGTCTTAGATTTTCCTTCTCCCTCCTCCTCCTCCTTCTTCCCTCCCTGCCCATTCTCTCCCCTAGATGGAATCTTACATAGGTTCTACACATACATTCCTACTACATACATTTTTACTTTAATCATGTTGCATAGAAGAATTAAAATGAATGGGAGAAACCATAAAGCAAACAAACAGGAAAACAACACACACACACAAAAATGTTCTGCTTCATTCTGCAATCCAATTTCATAGTTATTTCTCTGAATGTGGAAGGAATTTTGCTTCAAGTGTCCATTGTGAATTTTTTGGTTATTATATTGCCATGAAGGACTAAGTCTACCAGAAAAATTCCTCTCACATCATGGTTGTTGCTGTCTACAAAGTTCTCCTGGTTCTTCTACTTTCACTCAGCAGCAGTTCATATAAGTACGTTCAGGACTCCCTGACGTCTACCTGTTCATCATTTCTTATGCCACTGAAGCAATTTACTGTATTCATATATCATGACTTGTTCAACCACTCCCCAATTGATGGGAATATCCTCAATTTCCAGTTCTTGGACACCACAAGGAGAGCAACTATAAATACTGTGGTACATGTGAGAGCCTTTCCCATTTTTATTACCTCTTTGAGATACAGCCCTAGAAGCAGTATTCCTGGGTTGAGGGGTACACACATTTTTGTATCCCTTTAGGCATAGTTCCAAATTGCTCTCCAGGAGGGTTGAATCAGCTCACAACTCCACCAACATTGATTAGTGTTCCAACTCTCCCACATCTTCTCCAACACTTATCATCTTCCTGTTTTGTCATGTTACCAATATGATAGGTGTGATGTGGTACCACAGAGTTGTTTGATTCACATCTCTCTAATCAATAGTGATTTACAACATTTTTCCATGCAACTATAGATAGCTTTACTCTCTTCATTCGACAACTATCTCTTCGTTTCCTTTGACCATTTATGAATTAAGCAATTGCTTGTATTCTTGTAAATTTGACTCAGTTCTCTATATATTTTAGAACTGAGGCATTTATTACAGACACTAGTTGCAAAAATTCTTTCCCAGTTTTCTTTTTCTCTCCTAATCTTGGTTTCATTGAGCTTGTTTGTGCAAAACCTTTTCAATTTAAAGTAATCAAAATTATCCATTTTGTACTTCATAATGTTCTCTATATCTTGTTAGGTCAAAAATTTCTCCATTCTGCATGAATCTGACGAATATAGTATTTTTTGCTCCCCTAATTTGTTTATAGTATCAGTCTTTATACCTAGATCAGGTATCCATTTGGACTGTATTCGTGTGTACAATGTCAGTCATTCCTCTATGTCCATTTTCTGCCACATTATTATACAGTTTCCCCAACAATTTTTGTCAAACAGTGAGTTCTTATCCCAGAAGCTGGTGTACTTAGGTTTATCAAACAGTAGATTGCTATATTCATTGACTGCTGTCTTGTGTACCTAACCTATTGCACTGATCTACCTGAGAAAGAACATTTTTCACTGAGGTATTGATGGTGGTACTCAAAAGTAAAAGACAAGAAAAATTCATAATGTGCTGGTTTGAATGGAAGGCATTTAAGTAAAGAAAAGTAGCCTATGCAAATGCAGTTGCAATCAGATTTCAATTTCAATGCCTTGTAGTCTTTTAGCAGTTTGTAATTAATGATACATTCCCAATATCTTATTCATGTCAACACAGAATGGATTATCTCTGACATAGGATTCCTCCTACCAATGTTCAGACTGTCTTCTATGTTACCATTATCCCAAATTCATGTTATTTCTTTTCCTCTAAAGAGGAGAATTTTTTCCCCTAAGTATTGTTTTGGGTAGTGGGGTCATCAGTGACAACAAGAATGTAGATTTCATAGGCAAGGGCACTGACTGTACTTTTGGAAATTTTGAAATTAAACACTAGTGGAACCAGAAGATGGAGGTGTCCTTATAGAGTAGATATTGCACAATGATAGTTCAGTGAAGAAATTAAGACTGAACACATCAGTGTGGAAATCATTCACACATAACTGAATTGAATTGAATTGAATGCATCGAATCAGCTAAGATTAATGGAAGAGAACAAAGCCAATAAAATAGGAAATAAATGTGTGCACAAAAGGTCAGTCCTGTGTAAAGGAAGGGTGATGAGCAATGAAAGAGCAAATGCGAATGAACAGATTAATAGCATAAAAGTTAGGGGAACTTGTGTAAACAGAGAAACTGAACATTATTTAGGAAGAACCTGTGAACATCATTGAAAACTAAGGAAAGGTAAAACAAGAAAGAGGTCTGACGAAAAAAAAAGACTTTCATTTGGAAATTCAAATATAATTAGTATCTTTTGGAAGGGTAGTTTCAGGACAATGGTGGGTGAGGTAATTTCAATAGATTGTAAGAAGTGATACAGTGCATGGTTGGCTGCTTAGAAATAGAAGGTGCTTTAATAGGCAAGTATTTCTAGCACTTAAAAAATTCCGAGGAAGCTCTAATTATTTCTCTGGAATCCTATGACATGTTCTGAAAACACTATGTTGACACATATGTATACACATTGTTACTTTAAAAAACTACTGTATTTTAATATATCAAAAATCTAAGAAATCTGCAGCTATGGTTGTTCCATTATAAAAGGATGATGCATTTCATGAAAGAGTCAAGTGAATCCCAGAAGTTTTACACATAATGGAAGGGCTTAGATGATCAATGAATAGCAGGTTTTAACAAAACCTTTGATTCATTTGATTGTATCATATATGAATGAATATAACAGTTATGATTCTGGTGCCAGTAGAATTTTATTTCCAGTACAAAGTTGGTATAGAATGAGACACTCACAAAGCAATGAACACTTAACAAAAATATCCTTTGCAAAAATACAGAAAGAATGTGCAGCAAACAAGTCAGTGCTTTTTTATCTTCTTTAGACAAGTCTTCAAAATCTTCATGTAGAAACAGGCATTATCAATAAGTAGACAACCACAGAACATACAAGGCTGAGATTTTTGTGACCCTAGATCACCATAAGAATAATCATAGAAGCTGACTCCAATCAGGACCTGAGGGTATCTTTTTCTTCTTTTGAATAAACTTTCATATTATGGAGGTGGTGGTGGTGGTAAGAAGTTGTGTTGTAGAAATGCTGGTCCTGGTGCAGAACAGAGCTTGTAGAGTAAATGCAAAAAAACAAAAAAAAATGCCTGAACTTTCCAAAATTCCCATTTAAGCAACTATAAAATAATATGTAAAAATGAGTTCTGGAGCAACAAAACTAATAAAAGAACTGGGTGAAATCATTTTTTCCAGCCCTAGAAAACTTAGAAAGAAAGCAGCAAAGATCTGTCTTATTGAGGTGGGAGTGGAGTGAAGTGCAGTTCATGCCATGTTTCAGCAGCCAGCAATGGCCATTAAGGGTGAACAAACTGACAGTGGGTGCTTCTGTGTCTCTCAGATCACAGAGAAAATAAGTGGTTGGACAACTCATCAGAAGGAAATTATGGAGCTTCCTTGCTAACATCGGGTATACGACTATATTGCATTACTGATACAGTTTTCCAGGTTGAAGTTTCAGGGTGAAAAGGAGCACTAGCACACTATACTGTGCAGGCAGAGTCGAGTAAGGACCCTAGTCACCCATCTAAGAGGGTAAAAAAAGTGCTTATAGTCACTCATAGACCATACCGTCTTGGAAGAACTGAAACCTTGTAGACCCCTAGATCTATCTCTTCAAAAAAAGAACACTAAAAACCTGAATTTGGAAGAGTGCTCCATCTAAGCAAGGAGCGGAACCCAACTTTAAAGTTAAAAATCAAGAAATAGGCAAGAAATATGAGTGAATGAAAAAAAGTTTTGTGAAACCATAGGCAGTTACTATGGTAACAGTAATGATGAAGAAAACTGTGCTGACAAAGTCAAGACTGTTATATAACAAAATCTCAAAGAAAAACGTGGAATGGTTTTGAGCCCAAAAAAATTCCTAGAAAAATCTCACAAAGCACTTTTAAAAAATCAAATAAAAAGGCATAGGAAAAAATGGGAAGATAAATGAGAAGGGTGAAAGAAAGCCACAAGTTAACAATTCCGTAAAGGAGGCACAAAAAATACTGAAGAAATTACACCTTAAAAAACAGAATTTACCAAAATGGGGAAAGAGACATTGAAATCTCCTGAAGAAAAGAACTGCTTAAATAGCATAATTGACCAAATGGGAATAAAGACACACAAAAACACACTGGAGAAAATAATTCCTTAAAAATCTAGAAATGTGGAAATGAAAGCTAAGTATTCCATGAAAAATCAAGTAATAATAAAACAAAATCAATCCAATTAAAAAATAGAACAAACTTTGAAATATATCATTAGAAAACATCTGAACAGGAAAATAGATTGAGGTGAGCTAATTCAAGAAGTTTTGCAATAACTGAAAACTACAATAAAACAGACTGTAGACATTATCTTTCAAGGAATTCTAAAAAAAAAAAAATTCTTGATCTCCTGGAACCAGAGAGTGAAATAGAGATTGACAGAATGCACTGATCCTGAAAGAGACCACAAAATGTAAACTCCAGGAATATTGTAACGAAATTCCAGAGTTCACTGACCAAGTTAAAAATAGTGCAAGCAACCAGAAGTAAATTATACAAATATCATAGAGCCACAGTTAAGAAAACAACATGATTAAAAGTTTCTACATTAAAGGATCTGAGGACTTGGACTATGATATTCCACTGAGAAAAGAAGCTAGTATAGTAATCAAGAATCACTTACCCAGAAAAAGTGAACATAATCTTTCAGGTGAGGTTGTGGGAAGGACAGAAAGGATTTTTAAACATTTCTGATTAAATGACCAGATTTGAATACAAAAGTTGACTTTCACATAAAAAAATCTCCAGAAAACCATAAAAGGTAAACAAGAAAAATAAATCACAAAGAACTGAATAAGCTGCTTACATTCCCATATGGGAAGATTATATTTGCAAGCCCTAAGAACTTTTTCATTACTAACTCAGTTAGTAGGATTATACAGAGAGCATGGGTGTGAAGACTATGATAGGATGATATATAAAAATTAAATTAAAGGATGAGAAAAAGGAAGCACGGTGAGAAGGAGGAAGGGAGAAGTGGGTTTGGGTAAATTATCTTACACAAAAGAAGTAAAAAGGAGTTTTATAAAGTGTAGGGAAATACTGGCGGGGATGGACACTGCTTGAAACTTACTATCATTGTAATTGGTTCAAAGAGCGAATAAATTGGACCTAGAAATCTGTCTTACCATTCAAGGAAGTAGGAAGGGAATGGCTGAAAAGAAAGTATGACACATGGGAAGTTGGCTTAAAGGAGTCAGTGACCACAAGCAAATCACTTTCTAGGAAAGCCAGGGTGAACAGAGAGAGAAAGAGATAAAAAGAGAAAGAAGATAACAGAATATTACAGTTACCAATTATAACTGAAAATAATTACAGTAAATTTCTTTGATAAAGGCCTCATTTCTCAAATGTATAGAGAACAACGTCAAATACATAAAAATGCAAGTTATTCCTCAACTGCTAAATGGTAAGGGAGAGTGAGTTTTCAGGTTTGAATTTTCAGACAAAGCAATCAAATCTATCTGTAGTTAAATGAAAAAAGTGATCTAAATCACTATTGATAAGGAATGTAAATTAAAACAACTCTGAGAAATCATGTCACATCTATCGCATTTACTAATATGATATAAAAGAGAAATGACACATGTCGGAGGGGATGTGTGAAAATTTGGATATTGGTTCATTGTTGGTGGAGTAGTGAATTGGTTCTCTCATTCTGGCAAGAAATGTGGAACAATATACAAAGAGTTGTAAAATCATGTATACAGCATCATTCCTATAGGTCTATATCCCATAGTGATACCCTCCCTAAAAAAATGAGACTTATCAGTAAAAAAATATTTATACAATCCCTTTCTATGGTGGTCAAGCATTGAAAATTGAGGGACTGCTCATTATTTGGGGAGTTGGTGAACAAACTGTAGTATACGATTTTGCTTGAATAAAATTGAATTATAAGACATTATGACCAGGATGCTCTGAGAACAAAACCTTGAAAATCTTAACATTAACTGATGGAAAATGAAGTGAGCAGCATCAGGAGAACAGTATACACAGAAACCGCAATATTGATCCTGTAAGAGATAATGAAACTGATGACTTTGTGTAGTTCTGCCTCATTTAAAACCACTTCACCCAGAGGTCAAGACATCATCATCTAAAATAATGGAAGGTAAATATCATTCCTCCCCATTAATAGAATTCAGCAGGAGACCATAAGGGAAGCTTGATTAGGGAAGGCTTGTTTTGGACACCTTTTCTTAACTGTTAATAGGGCACTGCTCCAAAAGAGGCAGGATGCATTCTGACTCTCTAAAGTGTATGAGTGCTCTGAAGTGAGGTTTTGCTTCAGGGTTTACTCTTTTGAAGAACGTTCACATGCCAGATAAGACGCTGGGTAGGTGTTAAGGAGCCAGCCAGCTTTGAAAACACAGATGTTGGTGCTTCTATTACTGGTAAATATGTATATAATGGTAAGACTGTTGGATTCCTTTGCTGTTCTGTGGCAAACACACACACACACACACACACACACACACACACATATATATATATATGTCTCTATATATACATACATACATACATACATACGTACATACATAGAATTTATGGTCAGACAGTTAGGAACCCCATCTGTTGGTCTTTATTTCTCTGGATTTTCTTTGTTGGTGGATATAATTAAAGCAAAAAAGCTGCTTTCTTTTTATAAAACAGATCTAAGAAACTATGTTACCAGGCCATCCTGGATGTGTTAGAATGCTTGCTGATACACTCTCATGATGCCATTGTTCCTTTTACTGAACAAATGATAACCAACAACAAAAAGATTTTGAATGAAGTAACCACAGAAAGAAAGACTTTCAGAGTAGGTGTAAGTTAAAACTTTGTCACAAACATTTCTTACACATGTGCCTCACTGAATTTATATTCCAAGTTTAAGCTTACTCTCTCTGTGGATTATTTGTGTATTTGTGGGAGGGAATAAATCAGGTATCAATATAACATTTAGAATTCTTTGCCTTTACCATGTCATTTGAGTATGGTTGTAGTTGCTCCCTGGCAACCCAAACTGCCAATTTCAGCAGAATTTGGATAATGCTGTTACTTTGTCTTCTCCTCCTATTGTCTCCTCTTATTCTTCCTCCTCCTCCACTTCTTCTTCTTCTTTTCCTTCCATCTTTTTACATGCAATTGATCTACCAATAGGAATATAATTTTTGTGCAGCTATATTTTCCAAGTCATTTTTAGGGTTTGGGATTTATATTTTGAAAATCAGTTATTTCCATTTCTTTATTCATTATTTCTTTTTCAAAAATCTGGGATAATATATTTTTTGTGCTGTGAAGTTTTCATTTGTGATTGGGTGAAATATAAATCTGATAAAACAGGCTTTAAAAAGCCCATTGTGGTATAAATTCAGCTACTCCACTACACCTAAATCACTCTGATTCTTAAGATTGGCTAATAATAGACCCCAACCCAAGTCTCATTGCCTCATTATTTAGCTTTTGATGACTTAGAATGAGTGCAAATAGCAGTTTGATTTCTAGTCAGAAAACTTAATGGTCTTCCTATCCTGAATTCTTCATTTTACGAAGGTAAACTGAGTCTCTTTTGTCTAAAAGTCTTATCTAGCCCTAGTGAATGGCCGCTGCCTCAGATAAACTGAGTTCTAGGAAAGAAGTAATTTAGAAAGGCCAAGGTCACCCACTTCATTGCCAGTTTTCTTGAAATTTGTCATGCCATTCTACCCCAATAACTTTAGAAAAGACAGTGAAGCTGAAGGCGTTGTGCAGTGCTGCTTCACTCAAACTCATTTCACATGGACATCAAGACACTATCTTCTTGATATCATTGATGCTTTTTGAGAATAAAGGATGGACAAATGCAAAGATCCTGGAAATTTGTAAGGGATACATAATGAAAAATGGCACCCATATTCAGAGACAGAATTGGTGGAGTATGGATGCAGAACAAAATATTCTTAAAGCGTTTAAAATACTTCTTGAAAGTTTTCTCTCTTTTACAACATGCCTAATATGGGAATATGGTTTGTAAAACTGTGCGTGTATAGGGTATGTCAAATTGCTTGCCTTCTTAATGAAGAGGGAACTAAAAAGTGAGGGAAAGAATTTGGAACAGCTTTATTGTAACATTTAAGGAGTTTTAGATGTAAGAAGAAAGTAATGTTGGTTCTATCACAATTAAAAGACAATTAATTAATTTTTATTTTTATGTCTTCAAGTGACTATGGAAAGACTTGTAGTGCAAATTAACAAAAAGACAGTCCATGACATGTAAATCGAGATTCTAATTGAGGAATACATTACCTATTGTTGAGTGCTGGCTCGCAGCACAAGAGTAATGTCATTTATAAGGTTTGACTAACTATGGATAGGTCTCACCAACTCTTGCAAGGACTGTAATGCTCCAAGGTCAAAGTGTCTTTTTGCTCAAGTTCAATGCTAGCATATTTTTGTAATGTCAACAGAACAATTAGGGTATGGAGAACTTTCAGAAATGTGCAAATATATAATAAAAATAAAAGAAGGATTAAACAAGATTTGGAGAGTGCATGCTAACCTTATTAAATGGCACTTTATTCAAAAGGCAATTGAAAATCCTCGATGACAATGTAATTTATATTAGGAACATAACATTGGTGATTTTATGATGGAGATATTAAAGATGCCAAAGGCTGAAGAAAGATCAGTACAGGTAGTAGGCAATTATAGGAACATAACAGAATATGATAAAGCCACTCTCCACATTTTTGAACTCTAATCTTTAGTAATGGTATGGAAGATAATGTTCTGTCTCCACTGGTACAGAATACAAGTCATCCATATCTTGCATTTTGAGATTTTGAACATATTCTTTCATAAAATATGTTCTTATTACTCTAATAAAGTTCTTCCTTTGTTTATATCAAACCAATGCTCGGAACGTCCACTCCTTTTTTATGTTGGGACAAAGTCTTTTTTTGCTTTCATATGTCACTTTTATACCATTTATGTTAAATAGCTAATAATTGGCAATATTTGATTACAGGCACATATACAATGCATGATTCTGCCATACTTCTGGTACAAAATTTGCTCATTAAATATTGTTTTCAAGTGCTCTGAAAATACCATCATGCTATGTAAAGTCAGCTAATAAAATAATCTAGCATCCTGAGAGGTCATTGGAACAAAAGATATTAATAGCAAGTATCACTATAGGATAAATGAAATTAGTACAACAGCTCAAAAATGATAAAAACTACAGCTATATTACATCTCTCTGAACTTTGAATTTCAGCTTTGTCCAAGAAGTGTTATATCCCTTTTTTTAACAAGATTTACAACTGGAATGTATTTGTCAAGTTGCAAGTATTTATTAATTAAGTGCCTACTATATTCAGATACTCTGATGCGTACTGGGGCTATAAATATAAAAATGAGATGGCCCCTGTCCTCCAGAAGCTTCAGAGGATCTTACAAATTACCTAATCCAACCTCATCATTGTAGAGATGAGAAAACTGAGGCCCAGATGGAGGAAATGATTTTACCCAGGTTTATTCAGCCCTAGATCTACCTAATCACTATACACAGAGCTGACTAGGCTGACAGCTTTGTGTAGCTCTGCCTCACTTAAATCATGCATAAGTCAAGACATCACTCTTGTAATTCCATTGGTTCTCTTTGAGAAAGCAGGGCGAACAGCACAATGATGAAAACAAAAACACACATACATTTTTTTCCTATCCCAGTATAAGGTTCTTTTTTTGGAAAATGCATAGAGGAACCCTTAACTCTGAAGCTACAATCTTCAAAGAGGATTGGTTTTGGGCTCCTTCTAGGTCAGTATAATCCAACACAAACCTGAATTTCACCAGAAGGAACCCTAACTTCACATTACCTTTAGACGCAAAGCTTGGGAGAACGATCTTTTAGGGACCCAAAATATGCAATGAGAAATGGTCTGTTCCCATTTATTCAGCTACTTAAAGTACAAGGAGGTCAGATCTAAAGCACTATTACAAAGCAGCTATCTCTTCTTTCATCCCTTGTTTATGGTCAATAATCAAGTTCTACTGCTTTTTCCCAAAGAAATCTCTGGTGGCCATCAGTATTTCTTTTTTCTCTTTCCTTTTTTTTTAAATTTATTTATTTAACTTTTAACATTCATTTTCACAAAATATTGGGTTCCAAATTTTCTCCTCATTTCTCCCCTCCCCCCACCCCTAGACGTCGAGCATTCTAATTGCCCCTATCACCAATCTTCCCTCTCTTCTAACATCCTTCCCTTCCCTTGTCCCCATCTTCTCTTTTGTACTGTAGGGCCAGATAACTTTCTATACCCCATTACCTGCATTTCTTATTTCCAAGTAGTAAGAACAGTACTCGACAGTTGTTCCTAAAACTTTGAGTTCCAACTTCTCTTCATCCCTCCCTCCCCACCCATTCTCTTTGGGAAGCAAGCAATTCAACCTAGGCCATATCTGTGTAGTTTTGCAAATTACTTCCGTAATAGTCGTGTTGTGTAAGACTAATTATTTTTCCCTCCATCCTATCCTGACCCCATTGCTTCTGTTCTCCCTTTGGATCCTGTCCCTTCCCAAGAGTGTTGACTTCAAATTTCTCCCTCTTCCCACTGCCTTCCTTTCCATCATCCCCCACACCCTGCTTATCCCCTTCTCCCACACTTTCCTGCATTGTAAGATAGGTTATCATACCAAAATGAGTGTGCATTTTATTCCTTCCTCTAGTGGAATGTGATGAGAGTAAGCTTCATGTTTTTCTCTCACCTCTCCCCCCTTTTCTCTCCACTGAAAAGTCTTTTGCTTGTGTCTTTTATGAGAGATAATTTGCCCCATTCCACTTCTCCCTTTCTCCTCGTAATATATTTCTATCTCACTCCTTAATTTCATTTTTTAAGATATGATCCCATCCTATTCAATTCATCCTGTGCTGTGTGTGTGTTTGTGTGTGTGTGTGTGTGTGTGTGTATGTGTAATCCCACCAACTACCCAGATACTGAAATGTTCCAAGAGTTAGAAATATTGTCGTTCTATGTAGGAATGTAAATAGTTCAACTTAAGTAAGTCCCTTATGACTTCTCTTTGCTGTTTACCTTTTCATGCTTCTCTTCATTCTTGTGTTTGAAAGTCAAATTTTCTTATCAGCTCTGGTCTTTTCATCAAGAATGCTTGAAAGTTCTCTTTTTCATTGAAAGACCATTTTTCCCCTGAAGTATTATACTCAGTTTTGATGGGTAGGTGATTCTTGGTTTTAGTCCTGGTTCCTTTGACTTCTGAAATATCATATTCCACACCCTTCTATCCCTTAATATAGAAGCTGCTAGATCTTGTATTATCCTGATTGTATTTCCACAGTACTTGAATTTTCTTTCTAGCTGCTTGCAATATTTTCTCCTTGACCAGGGAACTCTGCAGTTTGGCCACAGTTTTCCTAGGAGGTTCTCTTTTAGGTTCTCTTTCAGGAGGTGATCGGTGGATTGTTTCAATATTTGTTTTTCCCTCTGGTTCTAGAATCTCAGGGCAGTTATCCTTGATAATTTCATGAAAGATGATGTCTAGGCTCTTTTTTTGATCATGGTTTTCAGGTAGGCCCATAATTTTTAAATTGTCTCTCCTGGATCTATTTTCCAGCTCAGTTGTTTTTCCAATGAGATATTTCACATTCTCTTCCATTTTCTCATTCTTTTGGTTTTGTTTTGTGATTTCTTGGTTTCTCATAAAGTCATTAGCCTCCATCTGTTCCATTCCAATTTTTAAAGAACTTTT
The DNA here is from genome assembly GCF_028372415.1 of Notamacropus eugenii. NCBI lineage: Eukaryota > Metazoa > Chordata > Mammalia > Diprotodontia > Macropodidae > Notamacropus > Notamacropus eugenii. Next base: position 244,311,100 of record NC_092877.1, read on the forward strand.
TTCTTCAGTGAGCTTTTGGGCCTCTTTTTCCATTTGGTTAATTCTGCTTTCTAAAGCATTCTTCTCCTCATTGGCTTTTTGAACCTCTTTTGCCAATTGAGTTAGTCTATTTTTCAAGGTGTTGTTTTCTTCAGCATTTTTTTGGGTCTTCTTTAGCAAGGTGTTGACCTGCTTTTTATGCTTTTCTTTCATCTCTCTCCTTTCTCTTCCCAGTTTTTCCTCCACCTGTCTAACTTGATTTTCAAAATCCTTTTTGAGCTCTTCCACAGCCTGAGCCCATTGAATATTTATTTTCGATGTTTGGGATACAGAAGCCTTGACTTCTATGTCTTTCCCTGATGGTAAGCATTGTTCTTCTACATCAGAAAGGATGGGAGGAGATATCTGTTCACCAAGAAATTAACCTTCTATCGTCTTATTTTTTTCCCCCTTTATTGGGCATTTTCTCAACCAGTTACTTGACTTTTGGGTCCTTTTTCAGGAGTAGAGTATATTCTGGGAATCTGTGAGATCTCAGTTCTTCCATGGTGGCACAATCAAGTGCATAGTGGTCTGGATGCAGAGAGGGATTTTTGTGCCCAGAATCTTAGCAGATCCCTCTCCACAACCACTTGGCCTCTACTTACCAAGTTAGCACTGGGGGCTGATTTTCAGATAAGCTGGATGGGCAGAGCAGCCATTCAGTGTGAGACAAAGACCAGCTTGGCTAGATCCTCCACCCAGGACTGAGGTAAGACTCAGCTCTTCAATGCCCCCAGGGGTTTTTGTTCTCCAACAATGGAGCTTCCATATGTGATACTGTGCAGACTCTGTGGCTGCTGCCTGGTGCTGGATCTACTTTCTGGCCCACTGATAAAACCCCGTCACTGACCTTTGGAACCTGTGGGCCTAAGAATCTGAGGACCCACTACTGCGACTGGAGATTCTGCCCTCACGGTGTCCTCCTCCTGGAATCTTGTTGCACTGCATCACATGGCCAAGGCTGTGCTGGTCTCTGCGCTTGGCTCCATGTCTGGCACAACCAAAGTTTCAGTGGGCCTTTCAGGTCACCGTGAGGTGGAAATCTTCTCCACTTTGTTGTTCTCCACTTCTGCTGCTCCAAAATTTGTTAATAAAATTTGTTGAGAGTCCCTCTCTACAGGTATTTTATGGGCTGTGGGGATGACCCTGTGTAAGTGTGTCTTTCTAGTGTGCCATCTTGACTCCCCCCTCGGTTATATCCTTTTTGTTGGTCCCATAAATGGAGAGTTCCCTTATAAAAGTCTGTTCTAATAAATTTTCTAAATTGTTGTTCAAATTAAATGTCTCATTTCCTAAAAAAATGTTTAATAGAGCTTTATCATCCACAAGATACTAATATACAAATAGACTGGCTTTCAATTGTTTTCACATATGGACCTATTCTTACTTTTTAAACTAATTTCCTAATTTTTCTCACCATGAATCCTATAAAGAAACTAATTTGTTCTACTTAGATCATAGACTCAGAGAACGGAGAGGAACTTTAGAGCTTATAAAATGTAACTTCTCATTTCATATATGAAACCATGAAGTATACAGATATCAATATTTTCTTAGTGTCCTAAATTAATTGCAAAGCACAAATAGGATTGGATTCCCATTTTAATTCTTTTCTTCAAAAAAAATCTTTGTATGTGTTTTAATTTTTCAACATTTACTTTTATAAGATTTTGAGTTCTAAATTTTCTTCCCTATTCTCTGCTACTGCCTTTTCATGACAGTGTGCAATCTAATACAGGCTATATATGTAAAATCATATTAATCATGTTTCCTTATTAGTCATGTTATAAAAAAGAGAATGAAAGAGAAAAATCACGAGAAAAAAGAAACAAAAAAGGAAAAAAATATAGCACACTTTGATCTGTATTCAGACTCCACTGTACTTCCTCTGGATGTAGATAGCATTTTTGATCATGAGACTTTTAGAATTGTCAGAGCTTCTTGTATTGCTAAAAAGAGGTCTATCAAAGTGGGTCCTCAATCAATGTTGCTGTTACAGTGTAAAATACTCTGGTTCTGCTTAACTTCACTCAGGATCACTTTGTAAGCCTTTCTAGGTTTATTTTTTTTTTGTTTACTTGTTTCTATCTATTTGTCTATCTGTCTATCTATCTATCTATTTATCTATCTATCTATCTATCTGTCTGTCTGTCTGCCTATCTTTTATCTATATATTTATTTATTGATAATTTACAACCTTCAATTCTTTAAGATTTTGAGTTCCAAATTTTCTCCATCTCAATCTCCTCCCCCATCCCAAGATGACATGCAACCTGATGTAGGCTCTACAAATACATTCCTATCAAACATATTTTCATATTAGTTGGATGGTGAAGAAGAATTAGAACCAATTGGAGCAACCAAGAGAAAGAAAAAACAAATAAAGAGAGAGCAAATAGTATGCATCAATCTGCATTCAGATTCCATGGCTCTTTTTCTGAACGTGAATGTTTTCATCAAGAGTCTTTTGGGGGTTGTCTTAGATCATTGCATTACTGAGAAGATATAGATATTTCAAAGTAAGTCATTGTCCAATATTGCTGTTACTGTTTATAATGCTCTCCTTGTTCTTCTCACTTCCCTTGGCATCAGATAATTCAAGAATGTCTAGGTTTTTCTGAAGTCTGCCAGCCCATCATTTTCTTTGAAACAATAATATTCTATTTCTTTCATATGCCACAACTTGTTCAGTCAATCCCTAATTGATGGGCTTCCACTCAATTTCCAATTCTTGACGACCACACCCAATTTCCAATTCTTGACGACCACACCATAAAAACCCCTCATATATATGTGTGTACATATATTTTTTACTTTTATATATATCTATATGCATATCTATATCATATTACCTTTCTATCTATTTATATATAATGTGTGTATCTATTTATCTATAGATATGAGTGTACATGAATGTTTATATGTATACGTGCGTAAATATGTAAGTATGCATGTATATGTGCATATGAATACATGTGTTTATGCATATACATGTACGTATATATGTATCTAGGTGTATATGCATGTGTATGGATACATGCACAAATGTATTCATGTGCATGCATGTATATGTTCATGTATGCAGGTCAATCCACATATGCATGCACATGTACACATATGTGTTGTACATATATGCACATCCAAGTATATGCACATATGCTTATGTATACGTATACATGCATATATACATATATATGCACATATGTGTATATATGCATATGCATATATCTGTGTATATGTATGCATATGCATATTAACATATATACACATATATGTATGAGTGCATATGCATAGACATTTGTGTGCATGGATCTATGTATATCTATGTATCTATATGTATATGCATATATGTATACATACATACTCATGCATGCATACATATATACATATACATATGTACAGATAGAGCGAGAGACCTTTCTCTTCCTTATGATCTCTTTGAAATACAGACCTAGATGTGATATTTGTGCATCAGAAGCTATGCACAATTTTATTGCCTCTTGGTCATAGTTCTAAACTGTTCTCTAAAATGATTGAATCAGTTCAAAAGTCTACTAACAATGCTTTAGGGTTCGAATTTTCCCAAGACTTTTTCAATATTTATCACTTTCCTATTGTGCCATGTTGGTGAATCTGATAAGTGAAATGTTCCTCCTCAGAATTGTTTTGATTTGCATTTCTCCAGCCAGTAGTGATTTAGAGCCTTATTTCACAGTACCATAGATATTTTTATATTTATTCATCTGAGAATTGCCTGTTTTTATACTTTGACCATTTCTCCAATTGGGGAGTAACGTATATTAGTATAAATTAGACTCGGTTCTCTATATGATTTAGAAATGAGACCTTTATCAGAGACACTGTGTGGAAGAGAATTGTCTCTCATCTTTCTACTTCCCTTCAATTCTTGTTTTTGTTATCTCTGTATATGCAAATTTTATTTAATGCAATTAAAATTATTGATTTTACATTTCATAATGTTATCTGTCTCTTGTGTAGTCATAAATTCTTCCTTTCTCCACAGAACTGACCGGTAAACTATTCCTTGCTCTCCTATATCCTTTATGTCTAAATTGTGTACCCATTTAGAACTTTTTTTGGTATATGGTGTAAGAGGTTGGTGTATGTCTACTTCTTGCCATACTAATTTCCAGTTTCCCAAGAGTTTTTCTTAAAAAACAAGTTTTAATCCCAGAAGCTGTAGTCTTTGACTTCAAAAAAATAATAGATTGCTATAGTCATTGACTACAGTTTCTTGGGACTGCAACTTTTTACAATGATCCATCACTCTTCTTAGGCAGTAATAAGTAATTTTGATGATTGTTTCTTTACAATACAGTTTTAGATGTGGTACAACTAGGTGACCTTCCCTTGTATTTCTTTTCATTATTTCCATTGATATTTGTAATGTCAAGGGAACTTAAAGACCTTCCCTGCTCCTTAATAAACCCATGTATCCTGCTTTGGGCTTTGATACAGCCCACACACTGCATCACATGAAGTCCATTCGGAGAAGAGATTGCAGAAAAGAAGGACAATGAAGAGTTCTAATGGAAGTGATTGTAGAAAACTGAAAAAAATGATTAATTAACAAAAAGACAGTTGTGAGGGCGACTCAGGAAATAAAAAAGTAAGAAGGGGAACAATAAGAACAGGAAAGTGAATGCCCCCCCACTCTACATCTCTGGGACCTGATTGGGGCCCAGCCATGTGGGAGGAAGATATGGAAGGAAAGGTAAGCAAATGTAGGTGAGGAGCCTTCTAGGAATGTGGGCTCATGTACAGTTATATAAAGGAAGCAGGAGAACTTGGGAGGGCACACGGTGCTTAAGGAATTAACTGACGATTTTATTCTACAGGGCTTCACTCATATTTTAAGTTGCTTCACTCCAAAAATTGTGAGAATCAGTATCTTGGACAGTGAAAAATCAGTGACAAAGGGGCAGAGGAATATTTGTAGACAGTATAGATTGCTTGAAATTTGTAGGTATTAGAATCCTTTTATACAACAAGTTTTTAGGGATTGCCATATTCAATGAAGTAACAATAGAACTAATCTGTTAACTTTAGCTACTGATTCTATCTGGCCTAGTACCCCGGTATTTACTTAGAGACTGTATGAGAAAGTACAAGGAACAGGTAATGAAAAGAGAATTAATGGTGGGAGATGCTGGTATTTATCATAGCACTCCCTTGACAGTTCTTCATAGTAGTATAATAATGAAATCTGCTGCTCCTGCTTATAAGTACCTGATTCTGATGCTACTCACTGGAGAAATAGGACACCCTCTTTCAGAGTAAAAATTTTTTTCAGATAAAATTTTACAGTTAGTTGACTTGGGGGGATTGGGAAAAGATAAGTTTCATCAAGAGAGAAGAGCAAGTATCCATAGTTGAAGATTCATAGTCAGAACAGACTAACAGGGAGAGAAATGTTTATTGCTTTATTAAAAGCAGATAGATTTTGGAAGAATAGATGTATTCCAACTAACGAACTATGTGACATATACTAAGAAAAGGGATTCAATATTAGATGGAATAGGGAAATAAAAACTGCCCCTACAGATCCTTCTGAATCATTGTATCCAAGTTAGTCACCCCTGCAGGTACAACAGGATATTGGCCAAGCCCCAGACGAGATTACAGACCTCACATCAATTTAACCACACACTGCAAAAAATGGATCAACTATTGTAATTAGGGCATTAATAGATACTGGGTCAGAGGAATCTTTAATACATGGAAACCATGCAGTAAGGAAGATAGGAATTAGTGCAGTTCCAGTGGGTTCATGGACTCCAGAAGCATGGCTGATATTATATTCACCCTGCTTCTGGTTATTTCAGCCTTTGTTTGCTTAACCTCTTCACTAGATTTGTTTCACACAGGCCTAGTGGCCTCCACTTGTGGATCACTGACTGTTTAAGCTGGATGTCAACCTCTGTCTAAGGCTACAATATGTCATCTCTGAACATGACATTGACCCAGCTCCAGATACCGTATAAAGAACTGACCCCTTGAATGGAATATCTTGAGGCAGGGACAGCTCTATGTCCAATTTCAGCAGGACAGATTTACAGAAGAAGAAACCTTCGCTCCTTACCCAAAGATACTTCTTCTCAAGCCCTCCACTGTAAGATATTGTTTTTTGGAGTTTGTTTTTTGTTATCTCTCTTTTACTGTTGTGCAATTATGTTGATACTAGTTACCCTTAATCCCCCATTGACATCTTAATGGACATGAAAGATCTTGGGGTCAAATGTAGTGTTAAGGGAATTTTAGGATCTTCTCTACCACTTAATAGGGCCAGATGATGTAATTTGAGCTTTGGTCTAGCTCAAAATCTGAGTCACATGAATCCCATAGTGGGAAGAGTTTGCCAAACAGGTGGAACAAAAAGTGTGTGGAAAGAAGAGAGAGTAAGGCCGAGATGAAAGACAGAGAGGTAGCTGACAGAGCAGAGCTGAGCAGCTAGCCTGTATGACACAGAGTTATTTTGCCTAAGGGACGTTGTTTGTGGGGGATTCTGAGAGGTGGAAGGTTTGGGGATGGCAATCCTCCGTCTATTGTTAGTGTGTACAAACTTCCTTATTGTCAATGTGGAATTGGCTTTCTGGTAGTTGAATTAATATTTTGGTTTTGTCTTTGAGGAAGAGCGTTAAAATTTTGCAAATTTATCTTGGAAATAGGCCTGCATGTCCATAGCAGTTGTTGTGGGTATCACATTGGTGCTACAATATTTTGGACCTTTAGCTTGACTGGATGAAGTTTGTTATTATTTTTCAAGCTCTACAAAATAGCATTTTTGATTGTGTGATTTTTATAACACTAAATAAATAAAATTAGTTGAGGTAGAATTGTCATCCTCATTATATTAGCATGGCCCATGCATTAGGAACTAATATTTTTTCCAGTTATCTAGGTCCAACTTTATTTGTGTGAAAAGTGTTTTGTAATTTTGTTGATTTAATTTTTAGGTCTGTCATGGCAGGTAGACTCCCTAATAGTATTTTATGTTGTCTTCATTTACTTTAAATGAACTCTCTCTCTCTCTCTCTCTCTCTCTCTCTCTCTCTCTCTCTCTCTCTCTCTCTCTCTCTCTCTCTCTCTCTCTTTGTATTTACATGATATTATTTTCAAATATTTAAAACGAATACCAAGTAGTGCACAGTACATTCGCAGTTTCATGTGCAGTTGCTATTTTTAATGTATTATGTTTTGAAAATTATTTTTATTCCATAAATTAAAATAAACTTTTAGAAAGGGAGTCAGTGGATTAGCACAATGCAGATTTTCACTTCTTCAACAAGGGATCAAGATAGGTAAGGGAGGTAAGTATAGCTAGTGCAGGAATAGTGGCTTGGTGGGGGAAAATAAAACTGAGAGATTATAGGATTGCAAGGCAGAGGAAAAGGTGGAACGAAAACAGCTAAGTCCTGTAAACATCGGTATACTTTTTGACCATGAAATATTGCTTCTAGGGATGTACTCCAGGAGCAAATCTGAAGCTCCAGACAGCCTGGAAGGTCAATGGGAAACATCTATCACACAACCCTGGGAGCAGATTGTAGTCTAGTTTGGGCCACCCTGGCACAGATGTGACCTGAGCAGGTGTCAGGGGGACTGAATCTCTTGCACCTGTGGTGGTTTCTAGACTTCACAATCCCCAAAAGCTGAGGACAAATTGGAATATCAGTGTAAAAAATACCTGTCAGACCTATGTGAGAACGTAGAGTGGTTTGGCCCCAGTCTCAGGGTAGTGGATAGGGTGGAGGAGCCCATGGTAACCACAGTAACAGAAGGAGCAGCAGTATCTGTTCATGGAGCTCTAGATCCACAGATTGTGAGGGGATTGAGTGACTGACAGTACACTCCCCTCACACTACTATATTTTACCCCATTAGCAGGGGATTCCGAATGAGGAGAATTTCTGAGTGATTGAATAAAGACCATGGTGAGTTGTGTGGTGATATAGAAAGCTGGTTAAGAGCAGGGTATAATGTATGATGCATCATCTAAACTATGAGCATGAAGTTCTCTATCATTAAATGTACCCTGTATTGTAGATTTGCAACATGAATTGGTCTTTCAGTGTTTGGGGTGAGAAGTGTCACTTTTCAATGAAACACATCACAGTTTTGCCCAGCCAATTTATAGCAAGCTTTTATTCCCCTGACATCAAACTTAAATTTATCTTCACGCAACTTCTTTCAGCGTTCCTAATTCTGTCCTGTAAAGCTAAAGAGGGTATTTCAATATACATTTACATGATAGCCATTCAAATTCTTGAACACTTGAGTATTTTCTTTACTAGTTTAAACATTTTCTGTTATTTCAATGTATCCTCATATGTCATCCAAAAAAAAAAAAATAAGGCACACAATGTTTCTCTGCATACATATCCTTATTTTTAGAGAGGATAGCAAAATCCTCAAAAAATATCAAGAAGGATAAGAATTGAGAAAACACATCTGATTTGGAAATCAATAAGCCTTTAGTAATTTCAGAGGGAATAATTTAAGCAATGATGATATTGAGAACCAATAAGATAGGGCCAAGGAAATACAATCACTATCAACGGCAGAGCCAAGATAGTGGAGTAGAGAAGAAGCACTCAGGCAACATCTCCCTACATTCAACCCCAAACAACTTTAAAATAATGCCTTGAATCAAATTCAGGAGTGTTAGAGCCAAGACAATGTTAGAATAAAACATTGTTCCAGGCCAATTAGGAAATAAGGAGAAATCTGTGACACAGAGGTGGAAGTTGAGCCAGATGAATCCCTAGTGGTAGGATTATGCAGTGTTGACAGAAGCAGAATCAGCTTTGGGAGCTCTCAAGTTTGAGGTAGCAAGAGGAACTGGCAAATGTTGAGAAAGAGATTACAAGAGATACCCGTGCTAGCACAAAATGCAGAGTTGGAAGGTGTTTCCCAATTCCTTCATCTTTATTCACTTCTGAGTCACAGTTAAAAGCTGAAGAGGAACACTTAAATTTAAGAGTATGCAGGGGCTATGAGGAGCAGTATCTCTTTCAGTCACAAGAGATGAGGGACCTTAGAAGCAGCATAAATTATAATATCAAGAGATCAAGGACCTTACTTTGTAAGATCCAGAGAGCAGAACAGGAGAAAAAATAAGCACACCTCTCCCCAGACCACAACACTAGAGGCAAACTCAAAGGATGAACCCTGAAAACATTTGTGTGAAAAGCCAGAAACTTGAGATAGTGCCCCTCCTCACGTCTATGCTTAAAACACTCCAAATTTAACATAAATTCAAAGCCAAGAAATAACCTGAAAACTTGAGTAAACAACAACAAAAATTCTGACCAAAAAATGTTAGTATAGACAGGACAGAGGAAGACATAAAGACGAAAGAAGACTGTGCTCAAAACAATCATAAAGGATGCTTCAAAGAAACTTTGTGAATTTGACGCAATACTAATAAGTATTAATGGAAAAGGCAAAAGGATTTTGTAAATCCCATAAGCGTTAGAGGAAAAAAATCAGATAAAGAAATGAAAGGGAACTAAATTTATGAAAGACGGCTAATGGCTCGGTAAAACAGACACGTAAAAACCCTGAAGAATATACTACCTGGCAACAGAATTAGCCGAACGCAGAAAAGGTACAAAAGTTTACTGATGAAATAAAACCTCCTTTAAAAGAAAATTGAAAGAATAGAAAAATAAATTTAAAAGTGCAATGAACAAATTTTTCCTTAAAAATTAGAAATTGGGATTTGGAAGCTGATGATTCCATGAGACACCAAGAAATAATAAAGTGAAAGCAATGATAAAGAAAATAAAATATATCCAAAAAAGATCTGGAAAATAAATTGAGGAGAAATAATTTTTAAAATTGTACTACCTGAAAGGCTTGACCAAAAAAAGAGACTACATGTCATATTTGAAGAAATTATCAAGAAAAACTGCCCTGATATCCTAGAAAAAGAGAATAAAATAGAAATTGAAACATTACACTTATAAAAACCTGAAAGAGATTATCTTCCTCCCCCCAAAAAACTTCCAAAATATATTTTAACCAAATACAGGAGTTCCCAGACCAAAGAGCAATTATTTCTGGAAGCCAGAAAGAAATCATTCCAATATCATGCAGCTACAGTCTGGATCAAAGAAAACTTAGCAACTACCATTTGGAAGAAATTGTGCTTGAAATACAGTTTTCTGAAAGGTAAAAGACTTATGATTAAAACCAAGAATAATCTATACACTGAGTGTAATCCTTTAGGGGGAGAGTAAATATTTAATGAAGTAGTAAGTTTTAAACATCCCTGATGAGAAGATCAGAGGTAAATAGAAAAAAAAAAGCTGACTTTCAAACACAAGACTCAAGATTATAAGAGACACAATAAGGTTTAGTAGTTCACAGTTCCATATAGGAAGATAATAAACAAAGTTTCTTGTAAGTTTATCATTATTAGGGAAGTTAGAAGGTTTCTATACAGATGGAGAACATGGGAGTGAGTTGATTATATCAGAATGAGTTTAAGAAACATGAATGGCTAAGAAACAGTGACATTCTAAGGAACAGGGAAGAAAGAAGGTTACTGGGGAATGGCCACATGAATAAAAGGTTTTAGAGTTGAGGTGAAATGGGGGAGGAGGGAAAGCTTGAACCTCACACTCATCTGAATTGGTTCAAGGAGACAAAATTAATATAGATATTGAATGAGCCCTTAATGAACTAAGAAAAATATCTCCAGAGCCAGATTGATCCACAAGTGAATTCTACCAAACATTTCAAGAACAATTCTAATACTAAATAACTATTAGGAAAAAAAATCAAAGCAAAACACAAGTAAAGAAGTTCTAACAAATAATATTTACAATACAAAAAATGTTGCTATTTCCTGAAACAGGAAGAACAAAAACAGAGAAAGAAAATTGTTCATTTCCGTCATGAATAATCATTGCAATTTTTAAAATAAGATATTAGCAAGGAGATTACAGCAAAATAGCATAAAGATCATACACTATGAACAGGTTTGATTTACACATGAATTTAAGGCTGATTCAATATTAGGAAAACTATCAATATAATTGACCATATCAGTAACAACAACAACAGAAATCATATGATTATCTCAATAGGTATAAAAAAATCTTTTGACAAAATGCTGCACTCATTTCTTTAAAAACACCAAAGGAAGCTTTCCTTAAAACATTAAGTAGCATCTATATAAAACCATCAACAAGCATTATCTACCATGGGGACAAGTTAGAAGCCTTCCCAATAAGATTTAAGTGAAAAGTATCTCCTCTATCAGCACTATTATCCATTATTGTATTAGAAATGCTGTTTCTAGCAATGAGATATGTAAAGAAATTGAAGGAAGTAGAATAGGCAATGTGGAAAAATAATTATCACTCTTTGCAGCTAATAAGGGGTATAATAAGCGGTATACTTAGGAACCACTGTATATTAACTAAAAATCTAGTGGAAACAATGAATAACAGTAACAAAGTGGCCAGATATAAAATAAATTCATCTAAGTATTCACAGTTTCTATATATCATCAACAAAGTCCAAAAGGGAGAGATAGAGAAATGCCATTCAAATAATTGAAAGCAGTGCAAAAACACGGGAATCTACCTGCCAAGACAACTGAGGAACTATATGAACATTAATACAAAACATGTTTCATATAAATTATGCAAGATTTAGATAATTAAAGAAATAATATATATTTCCTGGATAATTATCTTATGAGTAAGCCAAACCAATATCATAAATATTAGAGTTCTACCTCAATTAATTTACTTATTCAATGTCATATCAATCAAACTACCAAAATTTTATATGGAGTTTGAAAAATTATCATTCATTTTCATGAACAAAAAGTCAAGAATGTTAAGGGGATTAAGGGGGGAGGGAGTGAGTATGGTCTGACTATACCATGTTTCAAATTAAGCTACTAAGCAATAATCATCAAAACTTTCTGGATCTGGCTAAGAAATAGAGTTGTGCACCAGTGAAACCAATTGGTTCACAATACACAGCAACAAATTATCATAATAATCAGGGGTTTTAGAAATCCAAAGATCCAAACTTTGTGGATAAGTATTCATTAATTGCTAAAAAAAAAAAAAAAAAAAAACATGCTGGGAAAAGTGGAAAGTAGTTTGGTAGAGATTAGCATAGCCCAATATGTCATATAACATGCCTAGATGAGGTTAAAATACTAAAAAAAAAAAATGATTTAGACATGAAGATTGAAATCATCACAATTAGGAAGGCATCGGAAAATTTTCTTGTCAGATCTATGGAGAAGGGAAGAATTTAAGGTCAAGCAAAAGATAGAGAGTACGACAGGAAGAAAAATGAATAGTTTTAAAATTATTAAATTTAAAATGATTCACATAAAGGAAACCAATGCAACAAAGATTAGAAAGAAAATAGGAGCCTGGCATTGAAAAGGGCAGCAGAAGTAAAACATGCTTCTCTGATAAACATCTATTTTCTCAAATACGTAGAGAAGTAATTAAAATTTGTAAGACTATGAATCATTCTCCTAAAGATTAATGATGAAAGGATATTATAGACAGTTTTCAGAGGAAGAAATTAAACTATTCATAGTCATATAAAAATGATCTAAATCACTTTTGATTAGAAAAATACAAATTAAAACTACTTTGAGACACCAAGTTGTAAGTATCAGATTGACTAACATGCCTGATATGACAGAAATGACAAATGATGTTGGACAGGATGTCAGAAAATTGGGACACTAATGCACTTCGGGTGGAGTTGTTAACTGGTCCAACCATTTTAAGAGAACAATTTGGACCTTTGTCCAAAGGGCTATAACATTGTACACACCTTTTGATCCAACAATATCAGTACTAGATCTATACCTGAAAAAAATAAAGAACAATGAAAAAGTCGTGTGGGTCCACCAAGGCAGATATCACGGGATAGGCAGGACATGTTACCAAAAATGGTCACATGCCTGATGGGCAAACTGACAGCTACCAGTGAAGTCTATAAACTTATGGAAAATATAAACAAACTGACTAGCTTAAAGTACCTTGAAATACGATATTGCAGTAAACATAAGTAGAAACCTAAAGGACTTAAAACAAAAATATCTGGTATAGATCACTGTAACTGAGGAGCAAGTAACAGCTTTTCAGCAGGCAGCTTACACCATAGATGCATATTCAAAGAAAGTAGAGGTACAAAAGTTAGAGAGGCGATGAAAATTCTTTTTAGAAGAACTAAAATAAGTAGAATGGAACTTATCACTATACTTCAATTACTAAAAATAATTCATGCTGCTAATACAAGGAGAATTCCAGCCCCCACCTCTGGTTGGATGTGTAAGTCTGGCACTCCCAATGTTTTGCTTATCCCTTGGAACCTCAACTTCTCATGTGCCCTAGACCAGGGCTCAAAAAGTAGGATCAACCCATTCTGTAGCAGACTCAGATGACAGCCTCTCATGTCCCTGTTTCCTTATTCCCTCTCCCCTAAGGCTCCCCTAACTTGCTTCATAACCTGCTCTTGAACTTAAATAATAAATGCCCATGTATAATGCTCAAAAAAAAAAAGGAAAAGCAATGAGGAGCAGGATGATTTCAGTAAAACCTGGGAATTCATGTATGGACTGATAGAAAGTGGAGCCACTGGAAACAGGAGAACATTGTACAAGGTAACAATATTGTGAGGTAATCAGTTGTGAGTGGCTTAGCTATTCTAATCAATAAAGTGATCCCACATAATTCCAAAAGATTCATGATGAAAATTGCTATCTGCCTCCATAGAAAGAAGTGGTGAAGTCTGAATACAGATTGAAGCACATTTTTTCACTTTAATTTTCTTGTTTTATTTAGTACAAAACAGCTAATTTTTAAATATGTTTGGCATTATTTCACATCTATAATTGTTCTTGCCTTTTCAATATGTTGGGACATGATAGTATGGAGGGAGAGAACTAAAAACTAAATTTTTTTTAAAGAATGTTTAAAATAAATACTAAATTTTAAAAATATAAAAAAAAAAACAGTTATTATAGCTTTAAACATAATCAAAAATCACCAAGGAAGGAAGAATCTAAGGAAGGACCAACATACCAATATATTCTTTTCTTTCAAATATAGATACTTGATGAGGATGGGCAAAGAGAAAGTAAAGGTTTGACTGTAAAAGTATGAATATATACCACAGTAAAGGAATACTTAAGTAGCAATAATATTGCTGGAATGTAAGTTTCATTAAAAATGAATAATAACCCCTTTACTTCATTCACTCCCCTCCAGCCCAGAGACTGGGGGAAAGGAAGAGCTGAGAGAGAAAGAAATTTCTCTTGCAAATCAACTCCCATGCTCCACACAGTAGGACTGAGAAACTCACTGGAAACCTGTGACTTTATCCACCTGATCAGCTCCAGTGCCAGTCCCTACTCTGACTCCAACCTGTTCTCCAACAAGTTCGCCTTCTCCTCCAGCATCACTTCTGGCCCAGCTACAGTCCCCTACTAACTACAGATCTAGCTTTAGGCCTCTGGTTAGCTTTGGGTCCCAGTTCAAGCTCCAACTCCCAGATAGAGTACCTGGACACTACCCCTTGGCTATTTCGTTTTCTGGATTATTCTCTGCCCACCGGGACTCAGACTTCTTGCTGTGTCCAGCAAAGGGTCTATGACTGCTGAGTATCTACTCTGCTCCAACCCACTAAGACCCTCTGGCCAATGAGGAAGGCCATACCCAGTGCAAAGTACTCTGACCTTTGAAAACATAACATTTGTGTGGCTAGTCACCTGACTCCAGTTGCTTAAGCCAGGCTCTGTGACAAGACCACGCCTACAGGATGGACACTAGACCAATGTATCCAGACTGGTGTGAACAACCCTGGTCACTCTCTCATCTAGACTGTGTGCATGGAAGCCAGAGATGAAGAGACTTATGAGGTATTTACTGAGGTTTTTGACCCAGTGATCCAAGAAAGATGTAATGGTTATGATTCCCAAACAATGAAGCATACCACAGAATTGAATGACAGCAAAATTCGAGCTGGCCACTTTAATGAAAGCTATGTATTATCCTCAAGAGTCCAGACTTACAGAAGCATCAGGGGACTCAGTCTACCCCCTTGCCTCTAAAAGGGCCGAGGGAAGGGAGGTGGATGCGCTGAGTGGCCTGCATGATGACCTGGTTGGACGATATTACCACTCAGTGAGATGACTGAGGCTGAGCATTGTTAGCTTACTGATAATCACTTCCTATTTGACAAACCGTGTGTCTCCCCTGCTGACAGCAGCAGGAATGGCCCGAGAATGGCCATATGCTGGAGAAATCTGGCACAACAATAAAAAAAACAAAACAAAACAAAACAAAAAAACTTCTTGATCTGGTGAATGAGTAGGACCAGACACAAGTCATCTCAATGAAGAAGGGTGGCAACATGAAAAGAGTGTTCCAGAGATTCTGCTGGGGGTTCAAGGAGGTGGAAGGTCTAATCCAAGAAAGTGGCTGGGAATTATGTGAAATGAGCATTTAAGGTTACATCCTGACTTGACCTTACAATTTGGAAAATGGATTTTGAGCAAGTGTACATGTCAAACTGCCCCTGTTAAGCAAGGTTAGTCGATTTCCCAAGATCTTAGAGAACCTATGGTTACAGAAACGTGGAACTGGTGGGGTGAATACAGCAGCCACAGGAAGCACTTTTATTATTTCCAACTTGGACTGGCTAGGCAAATCAGAGGTGGAGCTGGTACAGTTTGTCATTGAAGGGATGAACTACCTGACTGACTGTGAGCAGTGGCTTGAGAAAGGACAGGACATTCGTGTGCCTCCACCCATTGTCAACACCAAGAATCAGCTTTCCAAAGACTCATGGACCTTCCCAAGCTCTCAACCAATTACTCAGCAAATACCCTCTCCTGCCAACTTTGAATATGACGCTTGACTCTGTAAACACTCTCTTGTTTGTTCTAAAAAAAGAATGAATAATAAGCTGATTATTAGACAAATAAGTGTTTATTGAATCATAATGAAATATATGAGGAAATATAATTTTATGAATAATATTGTCCTCTTCACTAATAGGATACTTCTTAGAATATTAGTTGTGGGTATCATTCTAACATTTGAAGGGGTTAAGAAACAATATTTGAGTAAAATGTAGTCAATATACATGCTATTCTCAGGATGGATCCCTTACACCATCATGACAATTAAATCCCCTCCTTTTTGTTGTTGTGGTTGTTTTGTTTTAGTGTATTGACTTATTTGCGTAGAGAATAAATGTTTGTCCACAATATCATAGTAATTTTCAGAGATAAGATCTAAACCTAGTGTTCCTTAACTTCTGATCAGCAATTTAATCAATATTACATAATGATTCTGCATGTGCACATG
Source organism: Notamacropus eugenii (assembly GCF_028372415.1). Classification (NCBI taxonomy): domain Eukaryota; kingdom Metazoa; phylum Chordata; class Mammalia; order Diprotodontia; family Macropodidae; genus Notamacropus; species Notamacropus eugenii. Next base: position 244,327,508 of record NC_092877.1, read on the forward strand.
GACACATGCATATGTAATATAGAGTATGGTAATCATCAGACTATGAATATGTTCTATGAAAATCAGCTTTCTCATCAACAAAATTATCATATGCAATACGTTAGAACTAAGGAACCTCTAAATTCCCAAATCATATGATCATTTTGACTAAGACACTCGAAATTGAATTTAAAGTGAAACATAATAGAATTAGTCTAAAATGTTAATTTTCTAACAGAATGACTAAAAATCAGTGATATATAAAGTCATAAACATACATCTTAGGCATCTTAAAGAGGACACATTTTAATCCTAGGTATATGTTCTTTCCTTTAATAATTTCTATGTAAGCAAAGACTAAACCTTTCAAGATTGAAAAATCTATTAAACTGGACCATTGAGAATACAGAACGAATTTGTGTGACAAGGTTTATGTTTCAGTAATGAAGAACCTGTGATTTTTTTCAGTTCCCAAGAGTTAACAATGAGAAAAAAAAATGTTTCCTGAATGAAGGACAAAGGAACACTCAAGAATAATCCAAAGACAGAAGAGAACTCTTGCTTTGTAATAGGCACAATTACTGTCTTTCCCATGTGTCTCCAAGTCGTTCATTTCTATACCTTGGACATATGTCTGAACCATCAAATAGCAAGATGCCATAAAAGTTCATCAATTTATAAGGAGTTGAAAAGTTGGAAAGACAGAATTAAACGAAAATACATTCACTACAAAAGTACACCTTCCAAGAGACTTAAATACTAAAATATGAAAAAGCAAAGGAAACAGAAAATGCATTTTTATTTATGAACATTCATAGTTAAAGTGTGGTTGTCTTAAAAAGAATGTTTCCTTCTATAACAAAAGCTCTTACATTTGATTTTGCTTTCTTTAGTCCTTGGAAACTCTAATGTTCACTCTGGGTCCACCACGGATTTTCTTTGAGTACCATTTAGTGTATGTGAGGAAAATGTGAAGGAGGAAATATTACGAGAAAAAGGAAGGAGTATAAGAACAAAACAGCAATGAGAAGGAATTCAAATTATTTTTCATCTTCTAGAAAAAAGTTTAAATCATACAAATATTCATTTATCATTATGCATAGGAGTAAAACCACTGTTCTTAATATGGCATGATTGCATTTCCCGTCAACACTATCATAGGAAAATCACTTTACACTACTCAGTTTCAGTTTCATCATCTGCAAAATCAGAATAATAACATTTGCACTACCTAGTTAATATAATTGTTGTGAAGAAAGTGCTTTTGAAGCTTTAAACTGAAAAATATATGCTATCGCTTCATTGCTATTCATAGACTAGTGAATGTGAACCTGGAAGCTATTTCAGAAGTAATCGAGTTCAGTCCCTTTATTTATTTATGATTGTTTTTATAGCATTGAATGAAAAATCAGGACCTATAGAGTTTAAATGACTTAGTGAAGGTCATTTCAGATTTGAATTTGGTCATCATGATCATTTCTTTCACACTTTTCATCGAAACATACTGTCTTTTTCATTCACAATATATTTATATTGTCACTTGGAAATGAAGATGAAACTTCTGTAAGAGAATTACTAGTTGTAAATAATAATTATTTTTTTTAATATAGGTCAACACACTAGATCCATAAATCAGTTTTAGTTTGGATTATCCAGTGAACAGGATTTATCGGGGCCATTCACCCTCAGCCGACAGGTTTATCTGACCAGCAGGGCCTGTCGACCCTGAAGGAGCTCGCCGTGAGTAACGATGAGGTGGGAGGCAAAGATGTAAGGCAACTCCGTTTATTCAAACTAGCTCAGGCACTTATATAGTATCATGTATGCCTTAGTTATGTAAGCAGCACAAGCAAGATTAAACTAGTTTAAGCAGGTTTTGCTACTGCTTTCCAGCCACGTTTCAGGAAGTATCTGGTGGTGAACAGGGGCGGAACCCTTCCTCCCAGCGGCATCTTGTTCATGCCTTACCAATCTCCCCTCAGATTACCTGAGCTGTGATTGGTGTACGCTGTCCAAGAGAGCTGAGGGTTGGCAATTCCCTTACAATCCAGGAATGTTCTGAGTCTGCAAGTTTGAACTGGATGAATATTCAATGTTATAGCTATCAAGAAAGGCACATTATATGCTTTCAGTATATGCAGCCTTGTCAGTTTAAGCCCTTTGAAGATATTTTGCATATTTCTTTTACACTCATGTCTTTACTCCCAAAGACTTTTGTATGTCAATATTAAAAGTGAAGCTCTTTCTCACAGTGATAATTTATTTTATGGCCTTTAAGCATTAAAAGAAATGTATACTACGCATTTAAATAGATATAGTAACCAAGACACCACATCTCTGATTTACACCATGGAAAACAAATATTTTCCAAGGAATAAACAATTTAAAATGATTTGTATTGCTTCAAAGTAAACCATGCTAATCAGCCCAAGGTTGCCTATGAGCTTATGAAATCTAACCCCTGTTGGGTTTTACTTCCATATAACAATCATTTTTGACCTCTTATTGATGATGAAATTATACATAGTAAAATTTCCATATATTGTTCACTTGCCTTTGAGTCACAACCCCCCTCTAAACTACTTGCTTTGTGCAGGCAATGACACCTAAAATACAAGAAAACAATATGAAGAATATCCTTGCCACCTAAGACACCACAATATCTTTACCTATGTTTTCTTTCCACACTCTACTTCAAAGGAAGGAGTATTCTACCACTTAAGCCCTTGGTCTTATCATTTGAATCCTTGAAGATATTATACCATTGTTCACTCCTCCCAACAAGTATCTTCATTCTATACTTTTCTGATGACTTCTTCCTTATGCCCTTTTGGGTTATAAAACTGCTTACAAACTCGATTTCTGGAGCCTTCCCCCCCCATTTCCACTCAAGCTCTCCTTTCTTTCTCTTTCCTTTCACCAATAAACCCATCAAATGTATAGACTATATTCTTTACTTCCACTTAATAACCAATTCTTCCATTCTATACTCCTTGCATTCTTCATGTAGATAACAGTAATATCTATTATCATGAGATCTCATGATGTTTACACAATTCTTACTAATATTTGTACATAGTATACCTTAATAAATTACATAATACAAGAAGATACCTCCACAATGAAGGCCAAATTGCCCTTCTTTTTCTCAAATATGACATTTATTCCTTACATATGTTTTTATTTTATTTAATATTGCCCTGCTTGTGGAATACATTCCCTCCTCAGAGTATCTGTCTCCTCCAAATGCAGCTCAAATACCTTCCCCCACAAACCTTGTCATGTTCAATAGTTGGTGCCCTCCCTTTACATCTTCTATTTATTCACATTGTAGTTATTGGTACTTGCAATGGCAAGCAAAGTGAGATCTTTTGCTGCTTTTATTTTAGTATAGTCAAACACCCCTGATTGAATCTTACCTTTACCAACCAAGAGTCTTTACTAGGCGAAATACAGAAGTACAAAAATAAAAGTTTCTTTAACTAGAAATACTATATATATTTGTATTATTAATGTGATTAAAGATCTTCCCCACTCATTAATCGGTGTGCCCATTAAGGGAGTTTGATTGGAGAGAATTTGTAGGAAGGCCCATACCTTTTGTTAAAGAGGCACTGGTGGTCAAGGGTTGGAATACCTTTTGACTCTAAAAAAGGTATAAATACCCAGAGGGTGAGGTTTTACTTTGGGGCTTACTGGAAATGTTTCTTTGGCCAGAAGAGGACTCTGGGAAGCCATTAAGGAGCTCCTGGCTTTGAAAATCCAGATATTGGTTCTTCCCTTTGTGGTAACTATGGCCAGACAGTTGGACTTTTCTGTTGATGGTCAGGTAGAAGAAGCTTTGTCTTTTAAACTTTGATTTCGCTGCATTTTCTTTGAAGTTCATTGTGCTGACTCCCCTGACCTAGGTGAATGATATATGTACTTGGTTAAAAGAATGATACGTGTGCTTGATTAAAGTAATTTTAACTCCTCAAAAATTGCCTTTCCTTTCGTGAATGCAGATCTAAGAACCTGTGGTAGCAGGCTGTCCTGTGTATGTTGGATTGTTTGCTGATACAATACTCATTCTTTTACACTTATTTCACATATAGTTATCTATATTCTTGTTAGTTACGATATTAGACTGTAAACATGAGATTCTTTCCTAGGTTTTGTTTGTATCTCCAACGCCTAAACCTCTGTTTGAGACATAATTAATGAATGATTATCAAATAAGGAAGTAACATGGTTGGATTTGTGCTTAAGAAAAACTATTTTAGCTGAAGTTGGTATAATTAGACTGAAGTGGGAAGAGAGTTGAGACAGAGGGATCAAGGAAAGGTTACAGCAGCATCCCAGAGTAATGGAAAAATACTTAAAATGAAGAAATAGCTGTGTAAGTAGAAACAATTTTTAGATAAATTGAGATTATGGAGGTATAAACACTGGATTTGGAAAGCTAATTGGATATATGGGATGAGGAAAAGTGGTGTGTTAAGGGTAGTAAAAAAGTCTGCAAAATTAAAAAACTGGTAAAACTTTTAACAAAAATAAGCAAGTTTGGGAAAGAGGAGGGTTTTTCTGTTGTGGTTTAGCCATAATTTGTTTGAGATGTCTGTGGGGAATCTAGTTTGAAACATTCAATAATTAATGGAGAATATTATATTGATGTTCAGTGGAGAGCCTGGATGTATCACACTAGTCTGAATAACATTAACATAAAAGTTAACTACATTTAATCAGAGAGATAGAAACATAGAAACAAACAGAGACAGACACAATGACAGACAGAGAATAAAATCGTACATTTTGTTTTTATTTTTTTAATCCCCCAAAACATTTTGTTGTCATCATAGTGCTGCTGCAGTTAATGAGTATATACATGAAATTTCTCATATGGATTATTATTGAAAAAAAAGAGGTAAAATAAATGTAAGGAGATAATCAAGAATATATTTCATGAAATTCTAAAAAAAAATTAAGAGCTGTCAGAAGAGGTTAATCAGTAGTTTGAACTTCAGCTGATAACACAAAAACACTTTCTAGTTTTAAAAATGGACAGCATGAAAAATAACATTTTTGACACAGCCTGCAAAATACCTGTAAAGAATGATTCTTAACAAATTCTAGAGTAGCAGAAGGCACAGAACGACAGAGTGGAGAATACTTCCAACCCAAGGTGACCTGAAAGGCCAATGGGAAAGGTCTGTCGCAAAAGACTTGAAGTGGAGCCCAGACCTGGCTATGTGGCACCAGGAGTAGCAGGACTGTTGGCAGAATCCCTGGCAGCAGAGGGGTTTCTCAGATTCCTCAACCCACAGGTGCCAAAGGCAGGTTCAAAGATCAGTGAAAGGACTTTTTCATCCAGGGAAGAAGGGAGCAGGGTCACACCTTTGTCCCAGCCACAGGAGATGGCAGCAACAGAAACAGCAGGTAAATATTGAAAGAATCCACTGATCACCTCTTGAAAGAGATTCAAAAAGAGAAATTCCCAGGAACACTGTAGCCAAATCCCAGAGTTTCCAGATCAAGGAGACAATATTGCAAGCAGCTAGAAAGAAAAAAAAAATCAAGTATTGTGGAAATACAATCAGGATAGCATAAGATCCAGCATCCTCCACAGTAAGGGAAGGAAGGTCGTGAAATATTATATTCCAGAAGTCAAAGGAACTAGGATTAAAACCAAGAACCACGTACCCAGGAACACTGAGTATAATACTTCAGGGAAAAAATGGTCGTTTGATGAAATAGAGGACTTTCAAGTATCCTTGATAAAAAGACTGAATCTGAAAAGAAAATTTAACTTTCAAACAGAAGAACCAAGAGAAGCATGAAAAGGTAAACAGGAAAGAAAAAGTACAAGGGACTTATTAAAGTTGAACTGTTTACATTCCTACATGGAAAGATAGTATTTTTAGTTCTCGAAACTTATCTCAGTATCTGAGTCTTTGGTGGAATTACAAACACACACACAGACATGTGTATATATACACACACACACACACACACACACACACACACATATGTATGTATATATATATACACACATATATATGTACGTATGTATGGAGAGAGAGAGAGAGAGAGAGAGAGAGAGAGAGAGAGAGAGAGAGAGACAGAGACAGAGAGACAGAGAGAGAGGCAGAGAGACACAGAGACACAGAGAGAGAGAGACAGAGAGCAAAGACTGAGAGTACAGGGTGAGTTGAACAGTAAGAGATGATCTCTAAAAAAATAAAATTAAGAGATAAGACAGGAATATATTGGGAGGAGAAAAGGAGAAACGTAATGGGGCAAATTATCTCTCACAATAGAGGCAAGAAAATGCTGTTTAAATGGAGGGGAAAAGGGGGAGATGAGAAAGAAAAAGTGAAGCTTACTCTCCTCATGTTTGGGTCAAGGAAGGAATAACTTCCATAGTCAATTTGGTATGAAAACCTATCTTAGAATACAGGAAAGTAGGGAAGAAGGGGATAAGCAGGGTATGATGGGGGGTATGATGGAAGGGAAGAGGGAGCAATTCGACGTAAACTCTCTTGGGGAGTGATGAGTTCAAAGACAGAATAGAAGAAATGGGGGGCAGGATAGGATGTAGGGAAATATAGTTAGTCTTACACAACATGACTATTATGGAAGTCATTTGAAAAACTACACATATATAGCCTATATTGAATTGTTTGCTTTCTCAGTGGGGATAGATGAGGAAGAAGGAAGGAAGAGATGTTGGAACTCAAAGTTTTAGGAACAAATGTTGAAAATTGTTTTTGCATACAACTAGGAAATAAGAAATAGTGGTATTGGGATATAGAAATTTATTTTGCCCTACAGGACAAAAGAGAAGGTGGGGATAAGGGAAGGGAGGGGTCTTACAGGGAAGGGCAGATTGGTGAAAGGGGTCATCCAAAAGCTCGGAATTTTGTGGTAGAGGGAGGGAAGAGGTGGGGAGAAAGTTTAGAACTCAAAATTTCATGGAAATGAATGTTGTGAACTTAAAATAAATAAAGAAATAAAAAACAATGCAAACAAAAAAATAAAGAGAAAGAACATTTTCTAGAATATGAAAACCAATCCTTATTTAAAACTTATAACGAATATAAACTTTTTCAATAAAATGAGGGATTAGGAAAGGATATTCATTGTCATCATTTAAAATAATGCTAGAAATCGTTAAAAGAGAAAACATGTATCAAAATGGAAAGATTAAGTATAGGCAATGAGAAAACAAAATTATCATTTTTGCAGATAATTTTGATGTTTTAATCAGAAAAGCAAAGAGTCAAGTAAAATGATTTGATATAGGTAACAACTGCTTCAATGTTTCTGGCCATCAATAAACCCACGCTGTTCATCAGGGACAAAGCTTAGATGCCTAATATACATAAGCCTATAAATAAGCACACTATATTAGTGTTTAACAAACTCAAATAAAATAGATATTAGGTCAATAACTCTCTACTTGCCAAAAACATTTGGAAAAATTGAAAGAAATATGGCACCAACAATCTCACACTCTATGCTTAGGCAAATTCCAAAATAATACATAGTATAGACATGATGTGTGACATCATAAGCAATTTGAAGAAGGATGGAAGAAATGATCTCTCAGATTTATGGATGCAGAAAATTTCATGACCAAACTCAAACTTAACAATGCTGCTACTGTATCTGTAACCCCAAAGAGATCAAATAAAGCCAGATGGTTCCCATATGTATCTCTTAGTTCTCTTAATGGTTAAAAAATAATGAAACTGAGGGGACGTTCATCCAATATTAAATTACTGCTTAATTCAGGCTATATGAATGCGATAGAATATGATTTTTTTCGAAGAAAAGATGAATGGGATGGTTGGTTTCAGAGAAATGTTGAGAGACTTTTATGAACTGATTCAAAGAAAAGTGAGCTGAAACAGAAAAAAAAATACAGTAACAACAATATTATAAATACAACCAACTTTGAAAGACTAAGAAATTCTGGTAACAAAATAACCAATTCTGATTCCAGAAGGCTTTTGATGAAATGTACACTTCCAGATAAATTAGTGATACACATATTGAACAGCATTTTTAAAGCACATAGCTAATGTGTGAATGTGTTTTACTTGCCTATACACATTTGTAAAAGGTACTGTTTTTCATGATTTCTCATAGGTTGTGAAGGAAGTGGGAGTTAAAGAACTAAGAAATGGAAAGTAATTTTAATTAATAAAAGAAAATCTATTCCTCAAACAAGATGCAAAAGGATAAAGGGAAGACATGGAAGTGGAAAATATAGATAGCTGTGCTTAGAATTGGAGCAGCAAGATAGGAAAATAACTTCAAGAGCTGATATGGTGTGGTGAAGGATTTTTAGGTATGGGAGAGTCTCCAGAATTTCTGAAGAAAATTGGGAGAGAAATAGTTTGCAGAATTAGTTTTATGGTTAAACAGCAATATTAAAATTGTAATGTGGTGGAGAAGATTGCAAGGCATGATCACAAACACATTTTTAAGAGTTGCCATTGAAGGAGAGCATGTATTTACTATAAGTGACTGTGGAAAGGAAGGGAAAATGGGGATTCTGAGATGAGGAGAAGGGCATAAAAGATAAATTTTATCAAATACCTTCAATATTTTCATTAACATAAGGGATAAGATACTCAGCTGAGGGCACATCTGGGTTATTCTTGCTTGGATTGAAGGAAAAATGAAGTTTGGAAAATATTTCATAGGGATTAAAATGGTAAATCAAATAGGATGAACTGAAAATGATGCATTTCTTCAGGATGTAGATGAAAGTGAATCGCATGAATTACAGAAAATCAGACTTATTCTGACTTCTGATTTTATTCAGCAGTACATTAGCTAGGCAGTACAGTAGATAGAGCACGAGGTCTAAAGTCCACAAATTATTGTTCAACTGTTCAGTCATATCCAACTCTTTTTGAACCTATTGAAAATAACATGCCAAATCCTTTTGTTCTACACTATCTACTCAGAGTCTGACTAGATTTATGTTCATTGTTTCAATGACACTTGACATACATCTCATTTCTGTTGTCATCTTTTCCTTTTGTCTTCAATCTTTCTTAATATCAGTGCCTTTTCCAATGACTCCTTTCCTCTTCTTCTTCTTCTTCTTCTTCTTCTTCTTCTTCACCTTCTTCTTCTTCTTCCTCTTCTTCTGTTATCCTTTGTTCTTAAAAAGGACCACAACATCAAGATGATGACATGAGTTGCATTGGCTTTAATCTGAATGAGGGAGGGCTGTGAAAGACCCCATCTTCTAATTGTGCGGTCAAAGTATTTAAGTTTCATATTCAAGATGTGACCTTCCAGTGAATAACCTGAACTCATTTCTCTATGTATTTACTGGCTTAAATTCCAGGTCTAAGGGACTCTCAGAAGTCTTCTTCAGCACAATAATTTGAAAGCATTTATTCTGGTGGTACTCATATTTCCTAGAGTATGATCAGTTTCACAGCCATTTCCTACTGGAAAAATCATAGTTTTGACTACATGGACTTTTTTGGCAATATGGTGTCTCTGCTTTTTAGTATGTATCCAGATTTTCTACAGCATTGCTTCCAAGGGGTGTTTTTTAATTTCATGGCTGCAATAACTATCTACAGTGATCTTTGAGCCCAAGAATGCAAAATATAACTGCCTCTATTTCTGCTATCACTATTTGTGAGGACATGATGGGACTAGTCGTCAAGATCTTAGTTTTTTTTGTTATGTTAAGCTTCAAGTCAACTTTTACACTCTCTTCTTTCATCCTCTAAACTTTCTACCATCAGAATAGTATCACATACATATCTAAGACTGTTGATAATTTACCTAGCAAACTTTATCTTAGCTTTTGATTTGTCTAGGGTGAAATTTTGCATTATTTATTCCCCATACAAGTTAAATAAATAATGGCCTTTTTGTTATATATGGCTTTGTTGTTCTCCTTTTCCAATTTTAAAGCAATTACTTGTTCCATTGTCATTATTAACTGTTATTTCTTGGTTCACATACAGTTTGCTCAACAGAAAATTAAAACGATCTAGTACTCCTGTCTGTTTGAGGACTTGTCACATTTTGTTGTGATTCCAAGACTCAAAAGCTTTAGCATAGTCAATGATGCAGCAGTGTATTTATATTTTTTTTGGAATTTCTTTTCTTTATCCATAATCCAGTAAATTTAGGCAATATTTCTCTAGTTCCTCTGTCTCTTTGAAAACCAACTTGCTCTTCTGGGAATTTGCAATGCATATATGGTTATTAAAGCCTGCTTTGCTTAATCTTAAACATAACCGTGCAGGTATCTGAAAGGACTTCAATGGTTCAATATTTGAATGCTCATTGGCATGATACTTCTTTAGGATTGGACATAAAGTGATCTTTTCCAAACCAGTGTCCACTGTTCAGTTTTTCAAATGTTTTTCCTGAGTTGAAATCTGGCCTCAGACACTTATTATCTGTGTTATTCTGGGCAACTTATTTTACTTTGTTTATTTTAGTTTCCTTAATAAGAAAAATTATCTGGAGAGAAAACTCCAGTAACTTTGCCAAGAATATTCCAAATAGGGTCACAAATACATAGAAATGACTGAAATGACAACAACAAAACAGGAAAAGGAAGATAATGTTTTAAAAATTTCTAAAAATAGTCTTTCCAGTATACTTAAGTCCTTTAAATATACCTTTTGTTGATGTTAGTACTTGCTTTGGGTCACTGCTCAAGCTCCATTTGATGGCTGCCTTAGAGTGATTATCATTAGTAACAGTTTCTGTTGATTTAGTTATTTTGCTTTTGTTGATTAAAAGGGCCATTCCCCTGATTACTACTTAAAGAGGCATATTCATTCAACAGGTGTAACCTCCCTCTAAGCAAGTATCTGAAAAAACAAACCTAAAAAGGCCAAGGTCTCCCATTGCATCCAGTTATCCTCATGAATATCTGATCTCTGGACCCAGATAAGGCAGGAGGAAAAAGTGAGGTGGGTGACCTGGCACAGCCCTCCCTCACTCATAACAAAGTCAAGTGCAATTAATGTCATTATTTCTCTGATGTCATGGTCTTCAAAAACAAAGGAAAAATCCAGACAGGCAGACTTAATTTAGGAATTAAAAAGTGATTTTTTAACTTATTTTTTTTTATTTTTCATTTTTAACACAGTTCATATCACATAAAACAATTCCAGCCTTTGATCAGCTGATACTTCTTTTAAATCACTTACAATATAGACTGCAAACGAATTTTTTTTTTAGCTTTAAGCAACTGAGACCCAAATAATAACTATGAATTTTAACTTGATAAGCCCTTGACCTTGTTATCTCCACACTATTACTAAGAATTAAAGAACATTAACTTATTGTTGTTGGTCTAAAGTCCTAAACCTAATAACTTCATTTTAAACAACCACGGATGTTCCCCTGTCAACAATCTGGTATAGATCTGGTATAGATCTGGTATTAAGCTTACAAACCTTCTCACTATGGGAAATTTCCACTAAAAGTAGGGACATTGCATGGAAACAATGTCTCTCCAACTTCATGTCATTTTCAGGCAGGAGTAGATTGTCAATTTGCATTTAGTCAGGCTTAAAGCCTGCCAGGTGTCAGTGGAAAAATTGAGTCAGGAGACTCCTTCCTCAGCCCAGGCTAAACAGCTGCTCTCCCATCCTTCCCAGGACGTCACCTTTTGTGATTCATAGCAGCATCTCACAGACTTACTGGCATCATGGACTGAAGGTTCAGACCACCTTTACTGCTATCCATACCTGGAGTTAGACTCAGAAAAATAGTTAGTTAATAGTCCCATAGCATCTTAAAATAGCAAGTTCCAAAAACCAGGTCAAATGATATGAACAGATCGGTTTCTGATGAAGCAATCAAAATAATTTAGAGTCACATAAAAAGAAGCTCTAAATAATTGTGGATTAGATAATTGCTAATTAAAACAACCTTGACATCTCATTTTACACCTATCAGATTGGCAAAAATGATTGAAGGGAAAGGTGACAAAAGGTGTAGGAGGAATGAAAAATTGGGATTCTTATTGATGGTGAAAATGTGAACTATTTCAACCATTTTGTAGAGCAGCTTGCAGTTAGATCCAGACAGTTATTGAGCTATACCCTTTAATTCATCAGTACCACCACTAGACCTATTTTCAAACAGGATTAATTAAAAAAGAAAAGAATCTATATGTTCTTAAATATTTTAACTGCACCCTTTATGATGGCAAATCCTACAGATACATACGTATTTTTGTCTAATGACAGCCATCTCTATGGCGAGGAAGGAAGAAGAAAGGGGAAAAAGTTACATGACAACTTTATTATATATTTAAAAGGAATACCAGGGTGTATATAGTAGATCTGCAGTTTTGTGCAATCATCTTTTTTTCTATTCTATAATGTTATGAAAATGCCTCTTTTATTTTAAATTCCAGAATAGAATGGGTAAAAAATAATAGCATGTGTTGTAAAGGCACATTAATGCACTGTTGGAGCTATTAATAGGCACAGCTATTTCAGAGATAAGTTTAGGACTATGCTCTCAAATTACTGAATTCGGAATAATGTTTAGGTCATTAACAACATTTCTAAGTCTATACCATAAAGGTTTTAAAGTAGGATGAAAAAGGTCCATATATACAAACTATGTAATGCAGGACTTTTTCGTTGGCCAAGAACTGGAAACTTTAGGGATGTTTCATCAGTCAGAAAAGAGCTGAATACATTATGTTATGTTAATTTAATGGAATGTTGTTTTGTCATAAGAATTTATAGAAGACATTGTTTCAGAGAAAGGAGCATATATGACATGATATGGAGTGAAATGAGCAGAATCAGGAGAAGAATTTATACAACTGCACTCTAAAAAAAAAAGCAAAAATTGAAATATGAACTCACAAAAAGGCTGACTAATTGTGATTACAGAGGGTTCAATGGAGAGAAGTTCAAACCATTGCCTGACATAATGTTGATGAGAAAAATATGAAGAAGGAAGCCCACATTTTCTGACATACCCAATGCAGGAATTTTTTCCCCTCTATTATCCATATTGATCCAAGTTATTTACCTAACACACCTTTTTATGTCATAGAAAGAGGGAAGATAGAAAGAGAAAGTAGCTGCAAACATCAAATATGTGTTTGCTCTGTGTGTGTGTAAATAAAAATGTATTTCATTTTTCTATATATTCACGAGGAAGAAATATTATTCCTCAAAGCATATTTCTAATGACATAACTTCGAAATTATATTATTTCCATTTAACGTAGATCCTATTTAATTTCATTTATTTTTCCTTTTTTTAAAGTAAAAAGGTATTCATAATTAGATATTAAGCATTTCTGAAAAGATTAACTCTGTCATAAATCTCACCTTCTTTGTCACAAATAGTATTTACCTCTGAAAGAGAATGCAAAATGAAATTTTGAAGGGACTTTTACTATTATATAAGCATTGGGAGAGATATCTATCCACAATAACTTATTTGAAGTGAATGTAATTAAAAAAAAAAGATTTTCTTATTCCTAAAACTATGACAGCCTTTTTGCTGGCCAATCTTCATTTGGACTTCAAATTATTCAACATAATTAGTTACTCATTATTTTACAATAACAGTATTTTGCTTACTGCTTTGTAAAAATAAATTTGCACAAATGTTCATGCTTTAATTTAGATTATAGAAAAGTGAATCATTTTTAAGTTCCAAATTAATGAAGGGAATCATTCATTGAAACCATAGAAAAGTGTTTTACTGATAATGACTGAGAAAGTGTTTATTCTCTCAGGAAGAAGATAAGAATTGTATTCAATAAAAGACAAAATACAGATGTTACAATTAAATGAAAACTTATAGTTTTTGTAGTGGTTATGTCTACTTTATTATAATATCCCCATTTTACCACTTAGGAGAATAAACCAGAACATGTTGCTAAGTAATATCCTCAAATAAATATGTGGTTGAATTAATTCTAGAACTCAGATTTTTCCTGCTATCCACATTTTTCTTAATCTATTAGGCCACCAAAAAAAGGAACTTTGTGGAGAGACAGCAAGAAGTAACCAGGACCACTGGAAATGAATCATGAGTGGGTGACTATTATCAATAGAAATATTAACTCATACTTATCCTTTGATAATGGCCAGAAACAGCCTTTTATGTTAAATTTGAGTAGTTAGGACTAGATATTTTTGTGACAACTATTAAAATATGAAGATTGCCTCTAGCACACATGTTTGAGTATGCATATGTTTGTAAAATATGCATGTGTATATGTGCATGTGTGTGTGTGTGTCTGTTGGTGTGTGCACGTGCGTTTAGGGGAAGATTTCCTGCATGACTTGATGAATTTTGTTTTCTCTCGTTTTTACTCTTCTAATCTGTACTAAGAAAATCTTATTCAGTAAACCTAGCTTATATGACTTTGGTCTGTCAAATGATACAGTATATTTACCACCTCCCTTTGTTTCGAATACACTGAAAGAGATCTTCGTTTCATGACTGAAAGATATTTTTACTTGAGATGAATATGCATTGGCATAATCAAAATCCATTTACCATTTTTATAGTACATTCTTTACAATTAAGTAAGCTACCAAGGGGAAAAAAAAAACATTTTCCTTCATGTTCTCTAAATTATGTGGGAATGTTTTTAGCCATAAATCACATACTATTTGCTAATCATGTATACTGTTGTTTTAGGAAGTCATATCGTTGGAAAAGTGGAGTTGGAGACATGATGGCAGAGTGAAAGCAACTGCTCACCTAAGTTCTTAGATAGACTCCCTCAAAATACCTCTAAAAATAGAATCTGATTAGATTTTGAAGGGATAGAATCCAATAGGCGATAGACTGTGGCAGATTCAAAGGCCAGAGCAGAGTGGAAGGTCAACTGGAAGGATTTGTTGTGGGAAGCTGCAGGAGCACACAGTGCAGAGCACACAGACTGTACCAGCAAGGTGTGGAAGGAACAAGCAGGAAACCCTAGGCAGTCTGAGGCAGTGGCTGCACTGCAGAGTTTCAGGCAAATCAGCCCAGAATGAGAGTCCAGGGGAACTGAGTGAGTGAGTGCCACAGAGGCACAACCATCTGCAGTGGCTGCTCCTGAGATTATCAGTCAGCAGATTAAATATCTTTACACAACCTACTTGAATTTATGGGGGCCAGGATGGTGGACTGATTATTAAATGCTGTCCCTCTTCCCTTGTTGACTTTAAAAGACCTATAAAATATCTTCCCAGTAAAAATCCTAGAACAGTGGAATCTGCCAAAGGGATAAACAGTTTCTTGGCATATAAGGCTAGGAAAAACGCTAAGGAGAGTCCCACTTGTTGTGGCTGAAGGGGTTCATTATAGAACCAGAGCTGTTCCAAACAGCCCCACCTCAGCAAACCTGGAGGAGATGCTGAGCTCCAGGAGGTGAAGCCAGCAAACACCACTAACAGGACCCCAGGTGTGCCTCAGCAACACAGGGGAATATGGAAGACACTAGCGCAGATGGAATCACAATTCCTTGAGCTTACTTATGCTCTATATCAGCAGAAGGTTCCTGTTGTAGCCATACCACCCCTGCCCCACACTTAGTAGGTAGCTCGAGGATAACTCCAGAGAAACCCAGAAAGATCTCACCTGGCCTCTGCTTTCTCTCACCAGCCATCTCAGCACAAGGTAAGCTGCAGCATTTTAGATTCTACCTGAAAGAATTAGGAGCCATAAAACAGAAAGACTCAGGTTCAAGGTACAAGAACTGTGGAACAGATCCCCTTATGCCCCAGAAGGAGAGATCTACTATGAAAACCAGGAAAAGGGTGATAATCATGAGTAAGAAGCAAAGTAGAAAAGAAAAGATCATAAAATCTTTCTATGGAGAAAAGGAGCAAAACAAAAATACCAAAGAGGTCAGCATTGAGACTCTACTCCCATCTGAAACTTAAGAAGGAAATGTGAAATGCTCTGAAGCACAAACATAATTCTTGGAAGAGCTCAGGAATGGTTTAAAAAACAAAATTAGAGAAATAGAAGAAAAACTGGCCAATGCTTTTAAAAATATGGAAGAAGAAATACCAGAAGAATTTAAAAGGAAAATTGGACAAATGGAAAAGGAAGTACAAAAACTAACTGTAGAAAATAAGTCCTTAAAAGGAACAATTGGATAGATGGAAAAGTGATGCAGAAGTTAGCTGAATAAAATAATTCGGTAAAAATTAGAATCAGGCAAGCAGAAGCTAAATATTATGTGAGGCATCAAGAATCAGACAAACAGAATCTAAATAATGGAAAGATACAATAAAATGCAAAATATCTTATTGGAAAAACAACTAACCTGGAAAATAGATGCAGGAGAGAAAATCTAAGAATTATTGGTCTAACACAAAGTCATGATAAAAAAAAGAGCCTAGACAACATCTCCAAAGAAGCCGTCAAGGAAAACTGCCTAGGAGTCCGAAATTCAGAGGGCAAAATGGTCATAGAAAGAATCTACCATTAACCTTCTGAAAGTGATCCATAACTAAAAAGACCAAGAAATATCATTGTCAAATTCCAGAACTATCAAGTGAAGGAAAAATTACTACAAGGAGTCAAAGAAAAAAAAAATTACTAATAATGAGGAACTACTGTGAAGATAACACAGGATCTTGCAGCTTCTACATTAAAAGATCGAAGAAATTGGAATATGACGCTCTGCAAGACAAAGGAGCTGAGACCTCAACGACTGATCAAGGACCAGCAAAACTGAGCATAATATTTCATTCTACGAAATAAGGGATTTCCAGATCTTCCTGATGAAAAGGTTAGAATAGAATAGAAAATTCGATCTACAAACACAAGTCTCAAGAGAGGCATGAAAAGGTAAGCTGGGGAAAAATCTTGTTATTCAACATGGGCAACTGTTTACATTCCTATAAGTGTAAATGATACTTGTTAATCTTGAGAACTGTATATTTATCATGGTATATAAAAGGGATATATATAGACAGAGGGAGCAAAAATAAAGTAAAAGATGTGATCATAAAAATCTGATTTAAGGGTGTTATGGATTGTAACAGGAGACATGAAAAGGAGGAGGCAGACAATCCAACACAGGAAGAACCACAAAAGTATATTGCAGTAGAGGGAAAGAGGGGAGGAAGATGAACATTGTTTGACATTTACTCTAATCTGATTTGGTTCAAAGAGGGAACAAAAACCGCAGTTAAGTATAAAAATCTAACTAGCTCTATAGGCAGTAAGAGGAGAAGAGGGAAAGAAAAGGGAGGCGAGATTAAAAGGGAGGGAAGAAGTAGTAAGACTTAAGGTGAGTAAAAGGGAGGGACTCTGAAATAAGGAAGGGAAGAGTGTGGGGAATGGTGGTCAAAAATTAAAACCATTGTGGAGGGGAAAGGAGAAAGGAGAACTAAAAGGGACTAATGGGGGGAAGCATATGGATGAAAAGACATAGACAGTAATCATAACTGAAAATGTGAATGGAATGAACTGTCCCAGAAAAGGGAGATGGACAGCAGAACAGATTAAAAACAATAATGCTACCATATGTTGTTAATGAGAAAAACGTTTGAAAATGGGGCAAGCACGCAGAGTAAAGGGAAATGGTTGGAGCAGAATATATGGTGCTTCAGCAGAAGTAAAAAAAAATACAGGGTAGCAAGCCTAATCTCAGAAAAGCAAAAGCAGAAAAGATCTAATAAAAAGAAGTAAAGAAAGAAAATATATCCTGCTTGAAGGGACCATAGACGATGAAGCAATATCATTAAGAATCATATATCTTCCAAGTAGTATAGCATCCAAATACTTAGAGGAGAAGTTAAGGGAGTTACAGGAAGAAATACACAGCAAAAAAAAATATTAGTGGGGGACCTCGATCTCCCCTTCTCTGAACTTGAGAAATCTAACCTCACATTAAACTAGAAAGAAATTAAGGAGGTGAAAAAAACTCAACATAATGTAGATATGATAGATCTCTTGAGAACATTGAATGGGAATAGAAAGAAATATACCCTTTTCTCAGCAGTACATGACACATAAGCATAAATTCACCATGTACTGGGGCACAAAAACCTCACAATCTAGTGCAGAAAGGCAGAGATGGTGAAGCATCCTTCTCAAATCATAATACAATATAAATTATATGTAATAAAAAACCATGGAAAGATAAACCAAAAATTAGCCAGAAACTAACAATGTAATCCTAAAGAATGAATGAGTTAAACAATAAATCATAGAAAGAATCAACAATTTCGTTGAAGAGAATGACAATAATGAGGCAACCTACCAAATCTTACGGAATAATGCAAAAGTAATTCTTAGGGAAAGTTTATGTCTTTGAATGCCTACATGAAGAAAATAGACAAAGAGGAGAACAGTGATTGGAAATGCAGCTGGAAAAGCTTGAAAAAGATCAAATTGAAAAACCCCGAGTGAATACCAGATTAGAAATACTGAAATCCAAAGGAGAGATAATGAAATTAAGAAAACTGTTGAACTTATAAATGAAACAAAGAGTTGATTTTATGAAAAAAACAATAAAATTGAAAAAAAAAACCTTTTGATCAATTTGATTTTAAAAAAGAAAGAAGAAAACCAAATAACCAGTATCAAAACTGAAAAGGGTGAAATACCTCCAATGAGAAGGAAATTAAAACAATAATTAGAAATTATTTTGTTCAACTATATTCCCATCAATTCAACAATCTAAATGTGATGGCTGAGTACGTAAAAAACAACAACAACAACAACAACAACAACAACAACAACAACAACAACAACATAAGTTGCCCAAATTAACAGAAGAGGAAGTTGAATACTTAAATAACCCCATATCAACAAAAGAAATTGATGAAGTCATCAGTGAAATATCTAGAAAAAAATATTCAAGGCTGAATGAATTTTCAAGTGAATTCTTTTTTTTTTTCTTTTTAATGTTCTACAATCACTATCATAAAATTCAGGTTTTTTATCCCCCTACCTACCCTCTACTATCCCCCTCCTTCCCCAAGACGGCATACAAGTCTATATAGGATATACACATACTTTCCTATTGAATTTGTTTTCACTATAGTCATGCTGTGTAGACGAAATAAAATAAATGGAAGAAATCATATAACAAATCAAATCATAATATACTCTCTCTCTCACACACACACACACACACACACACAAATAATCTGCTACATTCTGCAAATGAAATCCATAGTTCTTTCTTTGAGTGTGGAAGGCATTTTGCCGTAGAAGACCATTGGGAAATTTTTCTTTTTAAATTCTTCAGTTGTTAAGAAGTTCCAAATGTACCAGAAAAAAACTCTTGCCCACTGCGGTCATTGCTGTGAACAAAGATCCCCTGGTTCTGTTCCTTTCTCTCAGTATCAGATCATATAAGTCCTCCCTGAAGTCTTCTTGTTCATCATTTCTTATGGTGTAATAGTACCCCATTACATTAATATACCATAATTTATTCAGCCATTCCCAAATTGATGGGCATCCCCTTGATTCCCAGTTTTGGGCAACTACAAAGAGTACTGCTGTAAATGTTTTTGTACATGTGGGACGCTTCCCCATTTTTATCATCTCTTGGGGATATAGTCTTAGACGGGATATTGCTGGATCAAAGGGTATACACATTTTTGTAGCCCTTGAGGCATAGTTCCAAACCAATCTCCAGAATGCTTGGATGAACTTACATCCCCACCAACATTGAATTAGTCTTCCCACTCTCCAACATCCTCTCCAAAATTTATCATTTTCCTTTTCTGTCATCTTTGCCAATCTTATAGGTGTAATGCTGTACCTCAGAGTTGCTTTCATTTGCATCTCTCTAATCGAAAGTTATTTAGAGCATTTTTTTCATATGATTGTAGATATGTTTAATTTCTTCCTCTGAAAATTGCCTGTTCATAACCTTTGACCATTTTTCAATTGGGGAATGACTTGTGTTGTTGGACATTTGACTCAATTCTCTATATATTCTAGAAATGAGGCTTTTATCCCTGAGATTACCCCTAAATTTTTTTCCCAATTTACTACCTCCTTCTGAATTTTGGTTGCATTGGGTTTGATTGTGCAAAACTTTTTCAGTTTAATATAATCAAAACTATTCATGTTGCATTAAATAATGCTTTCTATTTCTTCTTTAGTAAAAAATTTTCCCTTCTCCATAAATCTGATAAATGAACACTATTTCTTACTCCTCCAGTTTGTCCACAGTATCAATCTCTATATCTAGATCATGTGCCGATTTGGACTTTATTTTTGTGTACAGTGTCAGGCATGGGTCTATGCCTAGTTTCAACCACACTGTTATCCAGTTTTCCCAACAATTTTTGTCAAACACTGAGTTCTTATTCCAGAAGCTAGGGCACTGGGATTTATCAAACACAAGGTTGCTATAATCCTTGCCTATTGTGTCTTGAGTGCCAAGTCTATTCCACTTGTCTACCCTTCTGCTTCATAGCCAGTATGAAACGGTTTTTATAACTGCTGCTTAATAATACAATTTGAGATGTGATAGCGCTGGGCCACCTTCCCTAGCATTTCTTTTCATTAATCCCTTTGATATTCTGGATCTTTTGTTCTTCCAGATGAATTTTGATATTTTTTCCACCTCTAGAAAATAATTATCTGATAGTTTAATTGGTATGGCACTAAATAAATAAATTAATTAATTTAGGTAGAATTGTCATTTTTATTATATTACCTCAGGCTAACCAAGAGCAACTGATGTTTTTCCACTTACTTAGATGTGACTTTATTTGTGCGAAAAGTGTCTTGTAATTGTGTTCATATAGTCCTTGGGTTTGTTTTAGTTGGTAAACTCCCAAGTATTTTAGAGTGTCTACCCCAGCTTTAAATGGGATTTCTCTTTATATCTTTTGCTCTTGGACTTTGTTGGCAATATATAAGACTGCAGAAGATTTGCGCAGGTTTGTTTTGTAACCTGCAACTTCGCCAAAGCTGTTTATTATTTCAAGTAGTTTTTTTACTTGAATCTCTGAGATTCTCTAAGTATGTCATCATATCATCTGCAAAGAGTGAGAACTTAGTTTCTTCTTTGACTATTCTGATTCCTTCAATTTCTTCATCTTGTCTAATTGCCACAGCTAAGATTTCTAGTATCATATTGAATAAAAGTGCTGATAATGGACAGCCTTCTTTCACTTCCAATCTTATTGGAAATGCCTCTAGCTTATCTCCATTGCATGTAATGCTTACTGAAGGTTTTAGGTAGATACTGTTTATTATTTTAAGGAAAGTTCCCTTTATTCCTGTATTCTCCAGTATTTTTGATAGGAATGCGTGTTGTATTTTGTTGAAAGTTTCTTCTGCATCTATTGAAATAATCATGTGGTTTTTGTTAGTTTTGTTTTTGATATGATCGATAATGCTAGTAGTTTTCCTAATATTGATCCAGCCCTGCATTCCTGGTATGAATCGTACCTGATCATAATGTTTTATTCTTGTGATGAGACACTGTATTCGTTTTCCTAAAGTCTTATTTAAAATTTTTGCATCTATACTCATTAGATAAATTGGTCTGTAATTTTCTTTCTCTCTTTTGTCTCTTCCTGGTTTAGGTAACAAAACCATACCTATATCATAGAAAGAATTTGGGAGGACTCCTTCTTCCCCAATTTTCAAAAATAGTTTATGTAGTATTAGAATCAACTGTTCTTTAAATGTTTGACAGAATTCCCCTGTAAATCCATCTGGCGCTGGAGATTTTTTCCTAGGGAGTGCATTGAGGCTTGTTCAATTTCTTTTTCTGAGATGGAGTTGTTTAAGTATTCAACTTCCTCTTCTGTTAATCTAGGCAATTTATATTTTTTAAAATACTAATCCATATCATTTAGATTATGGAATTTGAGGGCATTAAGTTGGGCAAAGTAATTTCTAATTATTATTATAATTTCCTCCTCGTTGGAGGTGAGTTCATCCCTTTCACTATTGATATTAGTAATTTGATTTCTTCTTTCTTTTTTTAAGTCAAATTGACCAAAATTTTATCAAGTTTGTTAGTTTTTTTTTTCATATAACCAACTTTGGTTTTATTTATTAATTCAATATTCTCTTAATTTTCAGGTTTATTAATCTCTCCTTTGTTTTTCTGTATTTCTAATTTAGTATTTATTGGGGATTTTCAATTTGTTTTTTTCTAGCTTTTTCAGCTGCACGCCCAAGTCATTGATCTACTCATTCTCTATTTTATTTATGTAACCATTCAAAGATATAAAACTTCCCTTAAGGACTGCTTTTCCAGCATCCCACAAAATTTGATAGGTTGTATCATTCTTATGAGTCTCTTGAATGAAGTTGTTGATTGTTTCTAGGATTTCTTTTTTAACCCTCTCCTACTTTAGGATTAGATTATTCAGGTTCCAATTGATTTTTGGTTTATCTTTCCACGGCCTTTTATTACATATAATTTTCATTGCATTATGATCTGAGAAGGAAACATTGCTTATCTCTGCCTTTCTGCACTGTATCGTGAGGTTTTTATGTCATAGTACATGGTCAATTTTTGTATATGTGCCATATACCGCTGAGAAAAAGGTGTATTCCTTTCTATTCTCACTCAATTTTCTTCAGAGATTTATCATATTTACCTCATGTAGAGTTTTATTTACCTCCTTAAACTCGTTGTTTTTTATTTTGAAGTTATATTTATCAAGTTCAGAGAGGAGGAGGTTTAGGTCCCCCACTAGTATAGTTTTGCTGTCAATTTCTTTCTTCAACTCCCTCAACATCTCCTCTAAGAATCTGGATGCAATGCCAATTGAAGCATACATATTTAGTAATGATATTGATTCATTGTCTATGGTGACTTTTAGCAGATTGTAGTTTCAATCCTAATCTCTTTTTTTAATATTAATTAATGAATTAATTTAACTTTTAACATTCATTTTAACAAAATTTTGGCTTCTAAATTTTCTCAAATTTTGTCCCCTCCCTCCACCCCAAAACACCAAGCATTCTAATTGCCCCTGTCACCAATCTGCTCTCTCTTCTATCATCCCTCTCTGCCGTTGTTTCCATCTTCTCCTTTGTCCTGTAGGGCCAAATAACTTTCTATACCCCTTTACCTGTATTTCTTATTTCTTAGTGGCAAGAACAGTACTCGAGAGTTGTTCCTAAAACTTTCAGTTCGACTTCTTTTCCTCCCTCCCTCCCCACCCCTTCCCTTTTGATGGCAAACAATTCAATATAGGCCAAATCTGTGTAGTTTTCCAAATGGCTTCCATAATAGTGATTTTGTATAAAACTAACTATATTTCCCTCCATCCTATCCTGCCCCCCATTACTTCTATTCTCTCTTTTGATCCTGTCCTTCCCCATCAGTGTCAACCTCAAATTGCTCCATCCTCCCCATGCCCTCCCTTCCATCATCCCCCCCACCTTGCTTATCCCCTTATCCCCAACTTTCCTGTATTGTAAGGTAGGTTTTCATACCAACATGGGTGTGCATTTTATTCCTTCCTTTAGTGGAATGTGATGAGAGTAAACTTCATGTTTTTCTCTCACCTCCCCTCTTTATCCCTCCACTAATAAGTCTTTTGCTTGCCTCTTTTAAGAGAGATAATTTGCCCCATTCCATTTCTCCCTTTCTCCTCCCAATATATTTCTCTCTCACTGCTTGATTTCATTTTTTTTAAGATATGATCCCATCCTCTTCAATTCACTCTGTGCACTCTGTCTTTATGTGTGTGTGCATGTGCATGTGCATGTGTGTGTGTGTAATCCCACCCAGTACCCAGATACTGAAAAGTTTCAAGAGTTACAAATATTGTCTTTCCATGTAGGAATGTAAACAATTCAACATTTATAAGTCCCTTATGACTTCTCTTTGCTGTTTGCCTTTTCATGCTTCTCTTGGTTCTTGTGTTTGAAAGTCAAATTTGCTTTTCAGCTCTGGTCTTTTCATCAAGAATGCTTGAAAGTCCTCTATGTCATTGAAAGATCAATTTTTCCCCTGAAGTATTATATTCAGTTTTGCTGGGTAGGTGATTCTTGGTTTTAGTCCTAGTTCCTTTGACTTCTGGAATATCCTATTCCACGCCCTTTGATCCCTTAATGTAGAAGCTGCTAGATCTTGTGTTATCATGATTGTAATTCCACAGTACTTGAATTGTTTCTTTCTAGCTGCTTGAAATATTTTCTTCTTGACCTGGGAACTCTGGAATTTGGACACAATGTTCCTAGGAGTTTCTCTTTTTGGACCTCTTTCAGGCAGTGTTCTGTGGATTCCTTGAATACTTATTTTGCCCTCTGGTTCTAGAATCTCAGGGCAGTTTTCCTTGATAATTTCATGAAAGATGATTTCTAGGCTCTTTTATTGATCATGGCTTTCAGGTCGTCCCATAATTTTTAAATTCTCTCTCCTGGATCTATTTTCCACGTCAGTTATTTATCCAATGAGATATTTCACATTATATTCCATTTTTTCATTCTTTTGATTTTGTTTTGTGATTTCTTGGTTTCTTATAAAGTCATGAGCCTCCATCTGTTCCATTCTAATTTTGAAAGAACTATTTTCCTCGGTGAGGTTTTGAACCTCCTTTTCCATTTGGCCAATTGTGCTTTTGTTAGCATTCTTCTCCTCATTGGCTTTTTGAACCTCTTTTGCCACTTGAGTTAGCCTATTTTTCAAGGTGTTATTTTCTTCAGCATTTTTTTGGGTCTCCTTTAGCAGGGTGTTTACCTATTTTTCATGCTTTGCTTGCATGTCTCTCATTTGTTTTCCCAGTTTTTCCTCCACCTCTCTAACTTGATTTTCAAAATCCTTTTTGACCTTTTCCATGGCCTGAGCCCATTGAGTGGGCTGGGATACAGAAGCCTTGACTTCTGTGTCTTTCACTGATGGGAACCATTGTTCTTCCTCATCAGAAAGGAAGGGAGGAAATACCTGTTCACCAAGAAAGTAACCTTCTATAGTCTTATTTTTTTTCCCCTTTTCTTGACATTTTCCCAGCCAGTGAGTTGCTTTTTGAATATTCTCTTCACACCCACTTTGCCTCCAGATCCGCCCAGCCAATGCTTGGGGTCTGAGATTCAAATGCTGCTTCCCAGCCTCTGGGCTTTCAGTGGGGGCAGGGTTGCTATTCAGTGTGAGATCAAGTTCAGGTGCTCAGGTGGGGACAGGGCTGCCTCCAGGGCTCAGTTCCCTCAGGGGGTTTATGCAGAGATCTTCAACAATGGATCTGAGCTCCTGCTTGCTTGGGGAGCCCAGGTCTGCTCCCGCCTCCACTGCTGCCTCCCGAGGGGGCCTGAATTATGGGGCACCCCACTCCTCTCTCAACCTGTCAAAGAGACCTTCTCAGTGACCCTTGTCACCTGTGAGTGGAGGGACCTGCACAGCTGCTGGAGATTCCGTCCCTGAATCCTGCTCAGATCTGCTCCTCTCAGTTCCTTGTGCCCAACGCAGGGCTAGGCTCATCTCTGGGTCCGCAGCATGAAGGACCTTTTGCGAGAGGTTTGCAGGGCTCCTTGAACAGAAATCTCCTCTGCTCTGTTATTCTGTGGCTTCTGCTGCTCCAGAATTTGTTGGGAGTTCATTTTTACAGATATTTTCTGGGCTGTGGGTTTGGAGCTAGCATATGTGTGTCTTTCTACTCTGCTATCTTGGCTCCGTCCCCCTCAATCTTTATCTCTTTTGATTCCATCTATTTCTGCTTTTTCTTTGTTGGAGATTAGGATTGCTACCTCTGCTTTACTTACATCAGCTGAAGCACAATATATTCTGTCCAGCCTTTGACCTTTATCCTGTGTGTATCCCCCTGTTGTACATGTGTTTCCTATCGACAACATGTTTTTGGATGATGGCTTTAATCCATTCTACTATCATTCTCCGTTTTCAGGGAGAGTTCATTCCATTCACATTCACAGTTATGATTTCAGTCTGTGTGTTTCCCTCCATCCTCTTTCCCAACAATTGTAGTTTCAGCTCTTCTGTCTCTCTTCCCCTCCTCAAAAGTTTTCACTTTTCTCCACTGCCTCCCGCAGGCTGCAGCCTTGCCTTTCTTCTTTTAGCCACCCTCTCTTTTACTCCCCTTTACCCTTACTGTTTCTTCCCTTCCTTTTAACTTCCCTCCCCTTTCTTCCTCCTTTGCATCCTCCTGCCTATAGAGCTGGTAAGGATTATATACTCAAGCTTATTTTTCCCTCATTGAAGCACCTCAGATGAGAGTACTTCTCAAACAATGCTCATCTCTTCACCGTCTTTCCCTCTACTCTAATTTTGTACTTCTTTTTGTGATGTAATTTACCATTTTCTACTTCCTCCTTTTCACACCTCCTGTTACAATCCCTTCGCATACTTAAATCCTATTTTAACACAACATTATTTACTTTTTTACTTGTTTCCTCTTTGTACATCCCTCTTATATTTCATAATAGGTGCTCAATTCTCAAGATTAACAGATATCATCTTCCCTTATAGACAAGTAAAAATTTTGCAGAAATTAAGTAAGAAGTTTTTTTTTATTTTTATTTTTATTTTTTGTTTTTCCCTCCACTGTTTACCTTTTTATGCCTTTCTTGAGACCAGCGTTTGAAGATCTAATTTTCTATTAAGTTCTTTCGTTTTAGTCAGGAAGGTCTGAAAGTCCCTTACTTTGTTGAATGACTATCTCCTTGCATGAAATATTACGCTGAACTTTGCTGAGTAGTTGATCCTTGGTTGTACTCCCAACTCCTTTGCTTAACAGAATATTGGATTCCAATTCCTTTGATCTTTTAATGTAGAAGCTGCAAGGTTCTGTCTGATCCTGACTGTAGCTCCTTCATATTTTAATGGTTTCTTTCTGACTTCCTGTAATATTTTCTCCTTAATTTGATAGTTCTGGAATTCCATAACGATACTTCTTGCAGTTTTGAGTTTGGGATCCCTTTCAGAAGGTGAACAGTAGATTCTTTTGATGACTATTTTGCTCTCTGGATCTAGCTCTTCTGGACAGTTTTCCTTGATGATTTGCTTGAAGATGTTTTCCAGACCCTTTTTTTTCATTGGGGCTTTCTGACAGGCCAATAATTTTTAAATTTTCTCTCCTGCATCTATTTTCCATGTCAGTTGTTTTTTCCAATTAGATATTTTACATTTTCTTTTATCTTTTCATTCTTTAGATTTTGTTTGACTGATTCTTGCTGTCTCATAGAGTCACTAGTTTCTCCTTGTCAAATTCTAATGTATATTAAATTGTTTTCTTCAGTTAACTTTTGCATCTCCTTTTCCATCTGTCCAATTTTTCCTTTTAAGGAGTTATTTTCTCCATTTAATTTTTGTACTTCCTGTTCCATTTGTCCAATTTTTCTAGTTAGCTTTTTTGCTTCCTTTTCCAGCTGTCCAATTGTTCCTTTTCAGGGCTTATTTTCTCCTGTTAATTTTCGTACTTCCTTTTCTAGTTGCTCAATTTTCCTTTTCAAAGAGGTGTTCTCATCAGTGAATTCTTTTTTATACTTTTAAAATCATTGGCCAGTTTTCCTTCTATTTCCTTCTTCAGCTGTTCCAGGAGAGCTGTTTGTGCATGCAGCAATTCATAGTCCCTTCTGAAATTTCAGATGAGAATATGGTCTCAATTCTGACCTCTTTGGTATTTGTGTTTTGATCCTTATCCCCATGGAAGATTCTATGTTTTTTTCACCCTTCTTTTGCTTTTGATTGTTCATGGTGGTGATTGGGTGTTGTGGCTTCTGGTTCTTTCAGTTGGAAGCTGGAGAACTTGGTGGTGAGCTGACTTGTGTGAAAAAGCTAAGAGCAGGCTTTTGTTTTGCGTTTCCCCTATCAGCCCTGGAGTTAGCTTGTTAAGTGTAGGAGGTGGGTGGTCTGGTCACAGGAGATCTTCTCAGCTGAACTGAGGCAAAGGGAAGCTCAGGGGATGGTGATCACAGCTGCCCTATTTTCTTCCCATTTCCCCTGGAATGTTGAGGCATGCCTACATCCTAGCGTGAGTTTCAACCCGTCGTGTGACTCCTCTCCTGGCACTGAGGCTTGCCTGGGTCCCAGTGCAAGTTTTCTCTGCCCTGGGTCCTCTGTCTTTCTGGTTTGCCTCAGTCACAGTAGGAGGAATCCCTCTTAGCTGTTTTCCTAGCCTGGGGCGTTATGAGACTCTTTTCCCCCTTTGCTGTTCCTGCGGATCCAGGATTTTCCTGGGGAAATATTTTATGGTTCTTTCAAGGTCATCAAGTGGGGAGGAGAGAACATTTACTGATTACTCCATCATTCTCGCTCCTGGAAGTTCAAGTAGGTTACTTACAGACATTTAATTTGTGGGCTGAAAGTCTCAGGAGCTGCTGTGGCTGATATCTGGGGCTTGGTGGCTGTCACGTGCTTGGCTTTGTTGGTCTATCACCCTGCCACTCTGTTGGTTCTGCCTGCTGCTGACTCAGGTCTCCCTGGGGTCCCCTGCTCCACTGCACTGGATCAGCTGCGCTGTGCACTGTGGGCTCACCCTCGTGGAACAGATCCTTCCTGTCAACCTTCCAGTCTGTCCTGGACTGTGATCTGCCACAGTCTGTCTCCTTTTGGATTCTGCACCTCCAAAATTTGGTCAGATTGTCTTTTTAGAGGTATCTGAAGGAGTTTCTGTAAGAGCTTATGTGAATTGTTGCTCTCATTTCAACATCTTGGCTCCACCCCCCTTGCAAGTGAATTCTAGCACTCATTTAAAGAACAATTAATTCCAATACTACATAAACTAAATGTCAAGGTCAGGGAAAAAGAGTCCTCCTAAATTATTTTCATGAAGCAAATATGGTTCTGATAACAAACCAGGAAGAGCCAAAGCAGTGATTGATAATTATAGACAAATTTCTCTAATGAATATAGATGCAAAAATTTCAAATAAGATATTAGTAAAAAGAATACAACTTATTATGAGAATAATGGATTGTGATCAAGTAGGATTCATACCAGGAATGCAGGGCTAGTTCAATGTTAAGATAATTATTGGCATTATTGATCATATCAACAACAAAGTCAGCAAGAATAACAGAAACCACCCATTCCTATTGAAAACACTGAAGAGCATAGTAATAAATGAAACATTCCATAAAATAATAAGCAGTATGTACCTAAAATATTCAGCAAGCATTACATACAATAGGCATAAGCTAGATACATTTCCAATAAGATCAAGGGTGAAAACAGGATGTCAATTTTTACCACTATTATTCAATATGATACTAGTAATGTTAGCTGTAGAAATAAGAGAAGAAAAAGGAATTAGAAAAGGCAAAGTAGAAACTAAGTTATGACTCTCTGCAGATGATATAATATTATACTTAGAGAAACCTAAAGAAAAAAGAAAAAAAAACCTACTTCATATAATAAACAGCTTTGGCAAACTTGAGGTTTCAAAGGTTTCAAAATAACCCCCCACAAATTATTTGTTTTTTTATATATTATTAATAAATTTGCACAGCAGGAGATGGAAAGAAAAACGCCATTAAAAGCTAAGGTAGACACTACAAAATATCTGGGAAGTATCTGGGAAAATATCTGCCAAAACAATTCCAGGGACTACATGAACAAAATTTCAAATTACTTTTCACACAAATAAAATCAGATTTATGTAAGTGGAAAAAACATCAGTTCCCCTTTGGTAGGTCAGGCCAGTATAATAAAAATGACAGTTCTACCTACATTGATTTACTTTTTCAATGCCATACCAACGAAACTATAAGATAAATATTTCTAGAGCAAAAAAATAATATCAACATTAATATATATTTATATATACTTATACATTCGTGTGTGTGTTTGTGTGTACATATGTATGTGTATAATCTCTTCCTCACTTCCCTCTTTGTTCCTTCCCTTCCTTCCTTTCTTCTTTCCTTCCTTCCTGTTCTATACTTCCCTATCTTCTATAAATCCTTTCAACTTATCATGAAAAATATCATAATAAACCATAGAAAAAATATCAAGTTCCTTTCTTTCAACACTTATAACTCATTTGGGGGACAATATACAGATATTACAAGTGTTACACATATAAATACAAAGCATAAAATATTCCCTAGTCTCATGGACTTTACATTTTATTTTCTTCTAAATTTATTTAGTATTTTATTTTCTCTAGTTACATGGAGAACAAAATTAATATTTGTATTTAAATTTTGAGTTCTAAATTCTCTCCCTTCCTCCCTCCCCACTTCACCCCTCATTGAGAAAGCAACAAATTCAATATTGGTTTTACATGTTTAATCACGCACAGCCCTTCTATATTAGTCATTTTGTGAAAGAAAACAAAGACCAAGAACAAACCTCAAGAAAAATGAAATTAAAGAAATATGCTTCAATCTGTATTAAGAAACCATCTGTTCTTTCTCTGGGGATGGATAACCTTTTGCCCCATAAACCCTTCAGAGTTTTCTTGAATTGTTTTCATGGCTGTTCATCTTACAATAGTGCTGTTACTTTGTACATTTCTTTTTTCCTCAGTTCATATAAGTCTTTCAAGGATTTTCTGAGATCATCATTTATTATTGCACAATAGCATTCTATCATAATTACATACCACAACTTACACTGAGATTCCCCAATTGAATGGCATCACCTCTAGTTCCAATTTTTTTCCAAAAGTAAAGGGCTGTTCTAAATTTTTCTGTCTTTTCCCTTTTCCTTTTATTGTTTTCATGTCTTTTGGGATACAAACCTAGTAATGGTGTTATTAAGTCAAAGGTTGTAAATGGTTTTATAACAATTTGGGAATAGTTCCAAATTCCTCTACTGGATGGTTGAATCAGTTCACAGCTCCAACAGTGCATTAATGTCTCATCTTTCCCATATCGCCTCCAGCATTAGTCATTTACCTTTCCTGTGGTATTAGTCAATCTAACAAGTATGAGTTAGTACCTCAGGATTGTTTGAATTAACATTTCCACAATCAATATTTAAGGAAATATAATCTTTCACAACATGACTATTATGGATATGTTTTGCATGACTACACATGTGTAAGCTATATCAAATTTTTCCTTCTCAATGAGAGGCATGGGAAGGGAGGATGAGAGTGATTTTGAATTCAAAATTTTAGAGATGAACATCAAATTTTTTTTTTACATTGTAAAAGCAAGGGCCTTACATACACAGAAGGGATTGCTGCAGAGGTTCTTTGATCTACTTTTCTAAAAGGAAAGCAGCTTTTGAGGGGTCAACATTAAAGTCAGTCATTTTAATCAAGCATATGTATCATTCATGTAGTTCAGTGGAAAAAGTCAGGACAGTGAACTTCAGAGAAAATACAGAGAAATCAAGATCAAGACACATGGCTTCTTACTGTCTGACATAAGCAATACATGCATCATAGATCAACAGACAGATCCAACAGTCTGACCTTTGTATACACACAGAGTTACCGGAAAGAGAAGCACAAACATCTGCATTTTCAAAACAGCGAGTCTCCTTAGTGGCTGCCCAGAGTCTTATCTGGCCAAAGATTAAGCCAACCAACTACAACTTCACCTCACATTCTTTGTATACTTTTTAGAGCCAGAGGGTATCACAAGCCTTGAGAACCATTGCCTCATTAGAAAAATAAGAAAAAGTGTGGGTCTTCCTGCAAATCTTCCATAATCAAACTCCCTTTAATGAGCTATTCCATAAATGGGTCAGGAAGACATTCCCATTAAGAAACAAAATTATATTAAGAATAAGCAAATATGCATTGCCAATACATACATATGTGAAGAAGAATTAAAATAAAATAAAGCTAAAAAAGAAATATAATCTGGAATGGGAAATAGGAATCTAGGAAACCAATGAGAAAGCTATTGCACTAGTGCTACTGAGAAGGGATAACCACGCAAAGTAGACCTGTGCATCAGAATTTGAAAAAAAAGAAATAGATAAGCGTCAATGACATTGGAGAACATTTCCAGTGTATGAATGGCATTATCATTGACACTGAGAAAAACCTTAATATTTGCAACCTGTTTTTGAAAGCAAGAAATATGCCAATGTAAAAATCAAGGAACATCAAGAGAATGATAAAAAACAAAAGTGGAAAAATAAGTTGGACAAAGAGGTGAGATACCTTAAATTTCAACATAAGTAATTTGAAACTTATACTCTCAGAATTGGGAAGCTGCTGCTAATTTCTTATCACAGAAGTGGAATTTTTGAAAACTTTAAACCCTATTAGTTGGAAAATATCTGAGCGATTAAGTGAAAAAAAAATGAAAGTCAAGAAGCTAGGAGTGTGAATAACAGTTATTATAATTTTGAACTGAGATTATGGAGACCTGGAAAATTAGTATTGTATAGAAGAGAAAGAGTACTGGAGTAGAGTCAGAAAAAAACTGTGTCAGATTTATGGAGAAAGTTGAAATTTATGACCAAACAATAGATAGTCAACTTTATGAAGTGCAAAATGGATAATTTTGAATTCATTAAATTGAAAAGCTTTGCACAAACAAACCCAATGCAACTAAGATTAGGAGGGAAGCAGAAAAGTGGGAAATTATCTATTGTCACGTGAAAAAATGTTCCAAATTACTATTAATTAGAGAGATACAAATCAAAACAGCTCTGACAGACCACATCCCACCTATCATGTTGGCTAACATGACAAAACAAGATGATGACAAATGTTGGAGAAGATGTGGGAGAGTTGGAAGATTTCATAAAAATGGGAAAAGGTGCAGCATGTATAAAAATATTTATAGCAGTACCCTTTGTGGTGGTCAAAACTCGATATCAAGGCAATGCCCATTAATTGTGGAATGGCTTAATAAATTGTGGACTGGTTTAATAAATTTCGGTATATGAATGTAATGGAATACTGTTGTGCTATAAGAAATAATGAACAAGAAGACTTCAGAGGGGCCTGGAAAGACTTATATGAACTGATGCTGAGCTAAAGGAGCAGAACCAGGAAAACTTTATACACAGCAACAATCACAGTGTGCGAGGATTTTTTCTGATAGACTTTGAACTTCATTGCAATGCACGGGCTTAGAAAATTCCCAATCGTTTCTTAAGGCAAAATGCCTTCCACATCCAGAGAAAGAGCTATGGAATTGGAGCGTAGAACGTAGCAGAAGGAGAGAATGGGGTGGGGGGAAAGGAGCAGGAGGGAGGGGGAAAAGAATCTAAGTTATGTGGAAGTGATTGTAGAACACTGAAAACAAATAAAATAATAAAAGGAAAAGACATATGAATTGGTACTGAGTGAAAGGAGCAGAACCAGGAGAACTTTGTGCACAAGAATAACCACAGTGTGCCAGGAGTTCTTGTGGTAGACGTAGTACTGTATTGAAATGCATGGACTTAAAATATTTCTAATGGAGTCTTCAGACAAAACACCTTCCACAGAGAGAGAAAAAAACTATGGAACCGGATCACAAACAGAAACAGACCCTTTTCTTTTGTATTATGTTCTGTTTTGTTTTGTTTTATGCTTTCTCCCATTCATTTTAATTGTTTTATGCAACATGTATTTGATAGGAAAGTACATGTAGAATTAATATAACAATGTACGCTCTCTTAGGAAGGGAGTGGGGAGGAAGGGGGTAATGAGGGGGAGGTATGGAAAAAAATCTAAGATAATTGGAATTGATTGCCATACACTGAAAACAAATGAAATAATTTAGGTTTGCAAAAAAGGAACATAGTATAATAAGGATATGATGCTGATTTCCTAGCCACGTGGGTCTCAAAGAGTGGTTTAGGTTTTTTAATTTGCTTTGTTTGTCACAATTTGGAGCTCTGGGAATGATCTTGATCCTCCACCTCCACCTCCTTTGCTTTCATAATATACATAAAATGTTTTCTAAGTCCTATACTCCAAAAAAAAAAAGGAAGAGCTGCACAACCTGACTTTTTATCTCTGTTTTTTTATTCTCAAAGCAGAGAGAATAAAAAGGACAACCGAAGGCCTCTAAAAAGATGTTTTGAACCTTTTTTTTCTGGAACTTACTTGATATTTGAACTTAAATAAGTCTCCAGACTACCATTTACATCAAGTTCCTCTTCTATAAAATAATAAATTATCAAATCTGTACAGTGTTTTCCATGTCTAATGTTTTATAAGTAGTTGACCAAAATAACCTACAGGATTTAAATAGAAAATTGGAATCCTAAGACATTGAGAATAAAGAATAAACAGATATTGACTGATTGAATATAGCACCATATGGAAGGAGAGAGTGAAAGAAGATTCCAGTGTGACACTGAAAAAAAGTACGTTAGAAGAAAATTTTGGGAGTGTGGGATTAAAGAGAGGACCTATTGATCTCACTTTCATTAATGATGTATTGTGTTAGCCACATTATTTACAATTTTATTTTTGAAATGTTTAGTTATTTGTGTTTACTTTGTTAAATAGTTCCTAATTGCATGTAAAAATTAATACTATTTTTTGAAAAAAAAAAGTGTTTCAATTTTCTTCCTCCTGACCTTATGCTCTCTTTACGAGGGCAAGCAATTGCATATTTATCATGCATGTGAACAAATGCAGAAACATATTTCTTATTGGCCATGTTGCAAAATAAAACACAAACAAAATAAACAATGAAAATAAAGTGAAACAGGAGTGCTTTACCCTGCAATTAGAATTCATCAGTATTTCTCCCTGGAGAAATCATTATCATCATAGGTCATTTGGAATTGTCTTAGATCACTCTATTGATCAGAATATCTGTCTTTCACATTTGATCATCCTTATAATATTGCTAGTACTTTGCACAAAATTCTCTTGGTTCTCCTCAAGTTTGCAACTGTTCATGTAAGTCTTCCCAGGATTTCCTCCAAAAATAAAATCTGCACATCATTTCTCATTACACAATGATATTCCATCACAATAATTTAAAGAATCTGTTCAGTCATTCCCCAATTGATAGGTTTCTCCTTAATCTCTACTTCTTTGCCACCACGAAAAGAGGTGCTATGAATGTTTTGTACGAATAGGTGTTTTTCACTTTAATTTGGTCTCCTTAGGATAGACTAGTGCTATGCTGGGTTTTATGATAAGCAGTTTTTTATCCCATTGGGGTGTAGTTCTAAATTGTTCTCCAGGATAGTTGGGCTAGTTCATAATACACCAGCATTTAATTAATCTCTCTGTTTACCCACATCACCTCCAGCATTTGTCTTTTTCCGTTTGTGTCATGCCAGTCAATCAGATAGGTGTGAGATACATTTCAGAGTTTTTTTTCAATTAGCATTTATATAATCCGTAGTAATTTCCAGCCTTTTCCCATGTGTTATTGATAGCTTTGATTTTTCATTGGAAAAAAATGCCTGTTTCTGTCTTGTGACAATTTATCGAAAGTACAAAAGGCTCTTAATTTATTATATAAATTTGACACAACTTTCTATGTACATTAGAAATGAAGTCTTTATCAAAATTTATGCCAGTTTCTTGCTTTCCTTCTAAATTTAATTGTATCCGTTTTGGTTGCTCAAAAGCTTTTAAAAAAATTGTATTTTCAAAATTATTCATTTCACATCCTGTAATCCTCTCTACTTGTTATTTGGTCATAAACTTTCCCCTTATCAATAGATCAGAGAGATATATTTTTCCATGCTCTCCTAATTTCCTTATGGTATCACATTTTATGACTAAAGCATTTAACTATTTTGACCTTATCTTGGTACAAGATAAGAAATGTTGCTTAGTTTCTGCCAAAACGACTTTCAGTTCTCCTAGACAATTGTGAGAAATGGGAAGTTCTTACCACAAAAGCATGGATCTTTGGGTTGAACAATACGATCATTATCTATAATGTATTGTGTATCTATTCTATTACAGTGATTTGCTACTCCTTTTCTTATCCAAGAATAAGTTTGTCTTGAGATGATTATTGCTTTGTAAATTACCTCAAAAGTGGAATTATTAGGATACCTTCCTGTACCATATTTTTTCTTTGACTCTCTTGATTTTCTTGACCTTTTTTTTCTTCAATATGTATTATGTTCCAATTTTCTCTAGCTCAGAAAAGTAATTCCTGAGTAAATTGATTTGTAAAACACCGAATAAATAAATTATCTTAGGTGGAACTGTCGTTATTTATTATATTTCCTCAGGCTACTGAAATTGATTTATTACTACAATGATGAATTTATTACTACAGTAATAAATATTTCTCCAATAGTTTAAATTTGTATTTATGTAAAAAGTGTTTGCAAATGTGTTTCTTTAGTTCCTGGATTTATCTTGGAAACAGACTCCCTAGTATTTTGTATTGTCTATTTTGTATTTTCTCCTCATCCAGAGATGAAACTACAGACTTTGAACATAGAATGAAGACGATATTTTGCCTCAAAAGTCCCTTGGGAATATTTTAGGTCCTTGCATTTCTGTGAAGGGCTTAGTCTACCAGAAAAATTCCTCACACACTGTGGTTGCTACTGTGTGTAATGGTCTCCTGGTTCTGCTTCTTTCATTCAACATCAGTTCATATAAGTACTTCCAGACAGCTCTGAAGTCTCACTGTTCATCATTTCTTATAGCACTGTAGGATTCTATTATATTCATATACCACAATTCTTTCAGCCATTCCCCAATAGATGGGCTTTCCCTCAGTTTCCAGTTCTTGGCCACCACACGGACAGCTGCTTCAAATAGTTTTGTACACATGGGACACTTTTCCATTTTGATTATCTCTTTGGGATATAATCCTAGGAGTGATATTGCTGGGTCAAGGGTATGCACATTTTTGTAGCCCTTTGGGCATAGTTTCAGATTGCTCTTCAGAATTGTTGAATCAGCTCGTAGCTCCACCAACAACAAATTAGTGTTCCAACTTTCCCACATCTTCTGCAACATGTATGATCTTGCTGTTTTATCATGTTAGTCTATCAGATAGGTATGATGTGATACCCCAGAGTTGTTTTGATTCGCATTTCTCCCATCAATTGTGATTTGGGGCATTTTTTATGTGGCCATAGATACCTTTAATTTTTTCCTCTGAAAACTGCCTATTCATATGTTTAACCCTGTAAGAACTGAAGATTGACATTTAATCTTGTACGTTTGACTCAGTTCTCTATATATTTTAGAAATGAGGACTTTATCACAGACACTAGTAGAAAAATTCTTTCCCAGTTTTCAACCGTCCTCTTAAGTTTAGTTGCATTGGGTTTGTTTGTGGAAAAACTTTTCAATTTAATGTAATGAAAATTAATCATTTTGCACTTCATAATGTTCTCTGTCTCTTGTTTGGTCATAAATTTCTCCATTCTCCATAAATCTGACAAATAAAGTATTCATTTCTCCCGTAATTTGTTTATAATGTCAGTCGTTATATCTAGATCATGTATCCGTTTGGACTTTATTCTTTTGAACGGTGTCAGGCATTGGTCGATATCCAGTTTCTGCCACACTGTTACCTAGTTTTCCAAGAAATTTTTGTCAAACGGTATGTTCTTATCCCAGAAGTTGCTGTCCTTGGATATATTAAACATCAGCTTGTTATATTCATTGACTACTGTGGCTTGAGTATCTAATATATTCCACAAGTCAGCTCCACTATTTCTTAGACAGTACCAAGTTGTTTTGATGACTTCTTCCTTATAATACAATTTCTTATCTGATATGGGGAGACTACCTTCCCAGGCATTTCTTTTCATTAATGCCATTAATATTCCGGACCATTTGTTCTTTCAGATGAATTTTGATGCTATTATTTCTAGCTTCAGAAATATATTTCTTATAGCTTGCTTTGTATGTCACTGAAGAAGTAATTTAATTTAGATTAAAGTGTCATTTTCAGTATATAAGCACCCCCTACTCATGAGCAACCGATGTTTTTCCACTTGCTTACGTTTCACTTTATTTGTGGGAAAAGTGTTCTGTAATTGTGTTCATGTATTCTCTGGATTTTTTGGCAGGTAGGCTCCCAGACATTTTATGGTGCTTACAGTAGTTTTTAATGGAATTTCTGTTTATATCTCCTGTGACTGAGCTTTGGTAGTTTTATATATATATATATATATACATATATATATATATATATATATATATATATATATACACATACATCCATATATATACATCCATATATATACATACATACATACATATATGTATGTATATATATGTGTGTGTATGTATATGTATGTGTATATATGTGTGTATATATACATATATAAATACACACGTATATACATATGTACATATGTATATAAATGCACATATATGTATATATGTATATGTATATATATGTATATATATATATATATATACATATAAGCAGATGATTTATGTGGATTTAAATTATAACCTGCAACTTTGCCAAAGTAGTTTATTATTTCAAGTAGTTTTTTAGTTGATTCTCTAGCATTCTCTAAGATTATCGTGTCATCTTCAAATAGTAATAACAATTTCTTCTTTACCTATTCTAATTCCTTCAATTTTTTTATTCTCTTATTGCTAAAACTAATACTTCTACTAGCGCATCGAATTACACTGGTGATAACGGACATCTTTTTTTCACCCCTCAGAGTATTGCAAATGAATCTATCTTATCCCTATTGCATATAATGCTTGCTGATTGTTTTAGGTAGACAATGCCTATTACTCTCTCGAAAACGATTATTCCTATGATCTCCAATGTTTTCACTATGAATGAGTGATTATATGTCAAGAGCTTTTTCTGCATCTATTGAGATAATCATATGGTTTCTGTTAGTTTTGTTTTTGATGTAATCAATAATGCTGATAGTTTTCCTAATATTGAACCAACCCTGTATTCCTGGTATGTATTCTACCTGATCAAAATGTATTATTTTCATGAGAAGTTGCTGTATTCTTTTTGATAGTATCTTATTTAAAATTTTTGCATCTATCTTCATTAGAGAAATTGGTCTATAATATTCTATCTCTGTTTTAGCTCTTCCTAGTTTATATATCAGAAACATAATTTTATCAGAAAAAGAATGTGGTAGGACTACTTCAATAATTTTCTCATATCCTCAACCTAGTAATCTCATTAACTGTTCTTTAAAATGTTTGATTGAATTTGAAAATCCATCTGGCCCTGGAGATTTTTTCTTTTGGAGTTAATTAATGTCTTCAATTTCTTTTTCTGAGACTGGGTTATTTGAGTATTCAATTTCCTCTTCCTTTAATCTGGGCAATATTTGTATGTATGTATGTGTATATATATATACATATATGTATGTATATATGTACATACACATATGTATGTATGTGCGCACACACACACACATATATATATCATTCATATTCATCCATGTCACTTAGACTGTTAAAGTTATGAGCATACAGTTCAGCAAAGTAATTTCATTTTTGATTTGGGTAATTTGGTTTTCTCCTTTCTTTTTAAAATCAAATTAATCAAAACTTTAAACATCTTATTGATTTTCACAAAAGCAACTAGTTTTATTTATTAGTTCCACAGTTTTCTTAATTTCAATTTTATTAATCTCTCCTTTAGTTTTCAGTATTTCTAATTTGATACTTATTTGAAGATTTTCAATTTGTTCTTTTTCTGGGGCGTTTTTCAGCTGTCTGACAAATTCATTGATCTTCTCTATCTCTATTTTTATTAACGTAGGCACTCATAGATGTAAAACTTCCCTTAAAACTGTTTTTTCAGAATCTCATAAATTTTAGTAGGTTGTCTCTTTATTGCCATTTTCTTGAATGAAGTTAATCATTGTTTCTATGATTGGTTGCTTAACTTCCTCATTCTTTAGGATTACAATATTTAGTTTCCAATTAATTTTTATCTGTCTTTTCATGGCCTTTTATTAAATATAACTTTTTTTTGCATCGTGATATGAGATGGATGCATGGCCTATCTCTGCCTTTGTGCACTGGATTGTGAGATTTCCATGCCCTAGTACATGGTCAGTTTTTGTATATGTGCCATGACTCACAGAGAAAAATGCATATTCGTTTCTATCCCCATTCAATTTTTGCCAAAGATCTGTCATATCTTTCTTATTCATAATTCTATTCACCTCCTTAATTTTCTTGATTATTTTGAGGTTAGATTTATAAAGTTCAGAGAGTGGGAGGTTTAAGACTCCTATGAGTATAGTTTTACTGTATGTTTCTTCCTATACTTCCCTTACTTTCTCCTATAAGAATTTGGATGCCCTACCCTTTGGTGCATATAGGATTAATAACGATATTTCTTCATTGTGT
Organism: Notamacropus eugenii; assembly: GCF_028372415.1. NCBI lineage: Eukaryota > Metazoa > Chordata > Mammalia > Diprotodontia > Macropodidae > Notamacropus > Notamacropus eugenii. Next base: position 244,367,553 of record NC_092877.1, read on the forward strand.
ATGGTGCCGCTTTTGGGACGTAGTTTTCTCATCTCTTTTTATTAGATCTTTTTCGGCTTTTGCTTTGTCTGAGATTTGGATTTGTACTTCTGCTGTTTTTTTTTTTTTTATATCAGCGGAAGCACAATATATTTTGCTCCAATCTTTTACCTTTATCCTCTGTACACTTGTATGTTTCAAATGTTTTTTTCTTGTCAATACCATGTTGTAGATTATATTTATTTATCCATTCTGCTGTTTGCCTCAGTTTTATGGGAGAGTTCATCCCACTCACATTCACAGGTATGATTACTATCTTTCTCTTTCGCTCCATCTTATTCCCCCCATTTATGGTTTTAGTTGTTCATTTTCCCTTCCCCTCCACAATAACTTCAATTTTTAACCACCACTTCCCTCAGTCTTCCCTCATTTCTGCTATCCCCCTACCTTTATTTCCCTTTTTACCTTAAAATGCAATTATCAATATTAACATGTATGATCTTCCCTTATGACAATGTGAACAGTTTGCTCATATTGCCTAACAAGTTGTTGTTTGTTTTTGTTTTTGTTTTTGGTTTTTTTCCCCCACTGTTTAGCTGTTTATGTCTCCCTTTAGACTTGTATTTGAATATCAAAGTTTCAACTGAACTTTGGAATTTTCATCAGGAAGGTCTGGAAATCTCTTATTTCATTAAATGTTCATCCCTTTGCTGAAATATTATATTCAATTTTGCTGGGTAATTGATTCGTAGTTGTAGTCGAAGCTTCTTTGCCTTAGGAAATATCTTAGTCCAGATCCACCAATCTTTTAACATAAGAAAAGCAGGGTCCTGTGTGATCCTCCCTGTAATGGCCCAATATTTGAATTGTTTTGTTCTGGCTGCTTTCAGTATTTTATCCTTTTCATTTTTGATATTGGTAATTTGGTTTTCTTCTTTCTTTTTTTAATCAAATTAATCAAAGTTTATCAATTTGATTGTTTTTTCATCAAACCAACTCAGTTTTATTTATTAGTTCAATATTTTTCTTAATTTTAATTATGTTAATCTCTTCTTTGGTTTTCAGTACTTCTACTTTGTTATTTAATTGGGAATATTCAATTACTTTTCTAGCTTTTTTTCAGCTTCATGACCAATTCATTGACCTTCTCTGTCTGTATTTTGTTCATGTAGGCATTTAATGATATAAAACTCCTAAAACTTATTTTTCAGAATCTCATAAGATTTCATGGGTTTTCTTTCTCTTGAATGAAGTTATTTATTGTTTCTGTTATTTGTTGCTTAACCCCCTCATTCTTTAGTATTAGATTATTTAATTTCCAATTAATTTTTTATATATCTTTTCACGGCCTTTCATGACATATAACTTTTGTTGGATTACAATCTGAGATGCATGCACTGACTATCTTTGCCTTTTTGCATTGGATTTTAAGGTTTTTACTCCCTGGTACATGGTCAATTTTTGTATATGCCATGACTCCCAGAGAAAAATGTATATTCGTTTCTATTCCTATTCATTTTTTTTTTGCCAGAGATCTGTAATATCTTCCTTATCCATAATTGTATTCACCTCCTTAACTTTTTTGTTTATTGTGAGGTTAGATTTTCAAGTTCTGAGAGTGGGAGGCTGAGGACCTCCATGAGAATAGTGTTGCTGTATGTTATGGATTTGGCAACAATATTCCTTATTGTTTTCATTGCGTGATGTCTTTCAGGGGGTGATCAGTAGATGCTTTCAATGACGATTTTACCCTTTGGATTTAGGACTTCCAGGAAGTTTTCCTTGATGTTTTGGAAAACATTGTCTAGGCCATTATTTTCATCATGACTTTCCAGCAGACCAATAATTCTTAGGTTTTCTTTCCTGGGTCTATTTTCCAGGTCATTTGTTTTTCCAATGAGTTATTTTACGTTTTCTTCTATTTTGTCATTATTTATGTTCTGTTAAACTGATTCTTGATGTTTCATAGAGTCATTAGCTTATCATTGCCCAATTCTAATTTTAATAGGCTGTTTTCTTCAGCTAACTTTTGCATTTCCTTTTGCATTTGTCCAGTTGTTCCAGTTAGGTTTTCTATCTCCATATCCATTTGTTCAATTTTCTTCTTAAGTTCGTCCATGAATTCTTTTGTCATATTTTCTAAATCATTGACCAATTTTTCTTCTTCCTCTCTAATTTTTTTTTTTGTTAAGTCCTTCTTAATCTCTTCCAAAACTGCTCTTTGGACTTCAGAACAGTTCAGTGCTGATCTTTTTGGTATTTCTGTTTTGTTCCTTGTTCCTGTAGCAAGATTCCATGGGCTTTTCTTTTCTGATTTGCTTCCTCCTCATGATAATGACCTTTCCCCTTGACTTTTGGATTTGATTTCTGCTTTTGGGATTTGAGGGCTCTGCGCCATGGTTCTTGTGTTTTGAATTTGTGGTTTTCCATATTGTGGCCTCTGGTTCTTTCAGCTAGAAGCAAGAATGCTACAGCTTACCTGATAATGAGCTGGCTTGTGTGCCAAAGTAGAGGCCAGGTGAAGTCTTTCTGAGCTTCCCTGCTGTTACTCTGGAGTTTGCTGCACAAGGTGTGGGGGAGGGGTGGTCTGGACAAAGGAGGTCTCTTTTCTTGAGCTAGAGTACAGATAGATTCAGCAGCTAGTGAACCTTAGTCTGGGCTTGTGTCTGCCCAATTTCCTACCTGTGCTAAGGCATGCCTGGGGTCCTGGTGTTAGTGCTTATGAGATCCACCACCCTGGGGCTCAGGATCTCCTCCTGGTTAAGTAACACTTGACTCTCTAGGACAGCTCTAGTCCTGGACTAATTCCCTTCATCCACAGCTAGAAGGATCCCCTTTTGCGATTTTCCTACCCTCTTGGGCTAAGAGGCTGTTACCCCTTCCAGTGATCTCATCATTCCAGGATTTTTCCTGGGTAAATATTCTTTGGGTTTTTAAAGGTCAAAAAGGGGAAGGGGAGAGCAGTTACCTGTCACTCCACCACCTTGGCACCTGGAAGTTCAAGTAGGTGACTTACAGACATTTGATCTGTGGGCTGATAGTCTCAAGAGTGGCTGCTTCCGTTTCCTGGGGTTCTGTGCTTCTCTCTCACACAGTTCCACTGGACTCCTCTCCTGGGCTGAATATACTTCAGAATCTTCACTGCTGCCTCTACTTCACATGGCCCGTGGTTCCTATTTGGCTTTGCTATTAGGGGATCCCTGCTGCTACAGTCTGCATACCACGCACTCTTCACTCCTCAAGCCCCTTGCAACAGATCCTTCCCATCGACATTCCAGGCTGTCCAGGGCTGGAAAAATGCCATACTCTTCCTCATGCTGGATTCTGCCACTACAAATTTGTTCGGATTCTCTTTTTAGAGATATCTAAAGGTGTTTGTTGTACAGCATAGGTGAGTACTTGCTCTCACTCTGCTCTCTTGGGTCTGCCCTCTTCCCTTGTGTCTTGTATTTGAAAATAAAATTTTCTTTTCAACTCTACTTTTTCCAGTAGAAATATTTGAAATTTTGTCCTTCATCAAATATATTTTTTTCCCCTTGAAAAATGCTATTAAATTTTGCTGGGTATGTTATTTGTATGTTATTATTCCACTTCTTTTGCCTTCTGGGATATAATATTATAAGTCTTCTGCTCTTTTAATGTGCTACCTGTTAAATATTGTGTGATTCAGACTGTGGCTCTGTATTTTTGAAAGGTTTCTTAGTGGATGCTTGAAGTATTTTCTCTTTGACTTGGGAGATTTGGAATTTGGCTATAATATCCTTGGAAGCTTTCATTTTTGGTATCTCTTGTAGCTGGTGCGGGATGAATTCTGTCATTTTCTAATTAAATCTTTTTTATTTTGTTTTATTTTTTGACTGTCTCTCTTTTTTTAATTTTTTCCAGTGTTCTACAAGCACTACCATAAAATTTAGATTTTAATCCCTCCACACCTACTCCTCACTACCCCCCTCCCTCCACAACATGGCATCCAATTCTATATAGGATCTACATATACTTTCCTACTGAATACATTTTCACTATAGTCATGCTATGTAGAACAACTAAAATAAATGAAGAAATCATATGACAAATCAAAAAATAATACACAAACACACACACAGAAACATGATCTGCTACATTCTGCAAATGAATTTCATAGTTCTTTCTCAGAGTATTGAAGGTTTTTTGCCTTGGAAAACCACTAGGATTTTTTTTTTCTTTTTAAGTTCTTGAGTTACTACAAAGTTCCAAGTCTACCAGAAAAAACTCTCACACACTGTGGTCGTTACTGTGCACCAAGTTGTCCTGGTTCTGCTCCTTTCACTCAGCATCAGATCATATAAGTCCTTCCAGGCCTCCCTGAAGTCTTCTTGTTCATCATTTCTTATGGCTCAATAGTACTCCATTGCATTCATATACCATAAGTTATTCAGCCATTCCCCAACTGATGGGCATCCCCTTGACTTCCAGTTTTTGGCACAAAGAGTGCTGCTAAAATATTTTTGTACGTGTGGGGCCTTTTCCCATTTTTATGATCTCTTGGGGATACAGTCCTAGAAATTATATTGCTGGGTCAAAGGGTATGTACATTTTTGTAGCTCTTTGGGCGTAGTTTCAAATTGCTCTACAGAATGGTTGGATAAGCTCACAGCTCCACCAACAATGAATTAGTGTTCCAACTCTCCCACATCCTCTCCAACATTTATCATTTTCTTGTTCTGTCATGCTTACCAATCTTATACGTGTGATGTGGTACCTCAGAGTTGTTTTGATTTACATCTCTCTAATAAAAAGTGATTTAGAGTATTTTTTCATATGATTATAGATATTTTTTATTTCTTCCTCTGAAAAATGCCTGTTCATATCCTTTGACCATTTATCAGTTGGGGAATGACTTGTATAGTTATACATTTGAGTCAGTTCTCTGTATATTCTAGAAATGAGGCCTTTATCCCCGAGATCAGCTGTAAAAATTCTTTCCCAATTTACTACATCCATCCAAAATTTGGTTGCATTGGATTTGGTTTTGCAAAAACTTTTCAGTTTAATGTAATCAAAAGTATCCATCTTGCATTTCATAATGCTTCGTATCTTTTCGTTGGTAAAAAATTCTTCCCTTCTCCATAAATCTGATAAATACACTATTCCTTGCTCCTCCAGTTTATCCATGGCATCAATCTTTATACCTGGATCATGTATCCATTTGGACTTTATTTTTGTGTACGGTGTCAGGCATGGGTCTATGCCTAGTTTCCACCACAGTGTTATCCAGTTTTCCCAGCAATTTTTGTCGAACAATGAGCTCTTATCCCAGAAGCTGGGATCCTTGGGTTTATCAAAGAGGAGGCTGCTATATTTCTTGCCTACTGTGTCTTGCGTGCCAAGTCTATTCCACTTGTCTACCCTTCTGTTTCTTAGCCAATACCAAGTGGTTTTGATAATTGCTGCTTTATAGTACAATTTAAAGTCCGGTAGCACTAGGCCACCTTCCCTAGCATTTCTTTTCATTGCTCCCTTTGATATTCTGGAACTTTTGTTCTTCCAGATGAATTTTGATATTATTTTCTCCAGCTCTAGAAAATAGTTATCTGATAGTTTAGTTGGCATGACACTACACAAGTAAATTAATTTAGGTAGAATTGTCATTTTTGTTATATTAGCTCTACCTACCCATGAGCACCTGAGGATTTTCCACTTACTCACATCTGACTTTATTTGTGCAAAAAGTGTTTTATAATTGTGTTTATATAGTCCCTGGGTTTGTTTTGGCAGGTAAATTCCCAAGTATTTTATAGTGTCTACAGTAGCTTTAAGTGGGATTTCTCTTTCTATCTCTTGCTTTTGGACTTTATTGCTAATACACAGGAATGCAGAAGATTTGTGTGGGATTATTTTGTAATCTAATTAAATGTTGTTGAAGGATATCTGGAAGTTTTTCTTGACAGTTTCTTAAAATGTGGTGTCCTCTTTCTTTCTTTGATTATGCCTTTAAGGTTTCCCTATAATTTTAAATTTGTTTATAGTCAATTTATTTTTCTGGTCAGTTGTTTTTCCTGTGGGATATATCTCATTTCCTTCTAGACTTTTTGCATTATTTTGCTTTTGTTTTATTTGTTTCTTGATTTCTTGTGGAGTTGTTAACTTCTACTTGCCCAATTCCAATTCTAAAGAATTATTTTTTTTTCAGTGAGCTTTTATATATTTCCCCTCCATTTGGCCAGTAAGTACTTTAAACTGTAATTTTCATAATTTTGTGCCTTTTTTTTTTACCATTAATTGACTTTTAATGATTTTCTTACTTTGCTTTCATTTCTTTGCCTAATTTTCCTGTACCACTATGATTTTTAAAACCACTTTTCACTTAATATTGTTATGCAATTACATATAAATATACTTTTCCACATTATGTTTGCAAGATTTCTGAGTTGTAAATTTTTCTCCCTCTTTTCCTTCCCTTTCCTCTCCTCAAGATAGCAAGTAATGTGACATAGGTTATACATGCAAATTCATGTTAAATATAACTCCACGTTAGTCATGTTGAGAAAGAAAAATCAGAACAAAATGAACAAAAAACAAAAATAAAGAAAAAAACAGAAAAAGAGTGAAAATAGTATCTTTTTATCTACATTGATATTCCATAGTTCTTTCTCCAGCATTGGCTAGAATGTTCTCTAACAAACCTTTTGGAATTCTCTTTGATCAGAGTATTTCTGAATAAAGCTGAATCTATCATAGACATTATCCCACAATGTTTCGGTTACTGTGTACAATGTCTCCTGGTTCTGCTCCCTTTTCTCAGCATCATTTCCTGTAAGACTTTCTAAGTTTTTTGAAATCCATCTGATCATCATTTCTTATAGAACAGTAGTATTTCATTACATTCGCATACCACAACTTGTCCAGCTATTCCTCAGTTGATTGGCATCACCTAATTTTCCAATTCTGAAACACCAACAAAAGAGCTTCTGTATGATATGATATGACTTACAATAAAATATATAAACACATTTATATGTATTTATATTCATAATTTATTTCTCTGCCATATTAAGATCTTTATATATTGGGAAATTATGCTCATTCTACTCCCATGGCAGGCATTCATATATGGAATCTGAAGGGAAAAATGTACCAATTAATTTACTTTACCTTTGTTCTTTATTTACGAGAATAATTCCATCTTCACAGTACTAGTTTAGCAATTTGGAGACATCACTATTTGCATTGAGTAATATCCATATATTAATTGACTACTGTCCTATGCTCATAGATAAGGTCTTTTTTTCCTCATTTTATTTTTCTTAATCCATGTAACAACCAAGACTTTCCCAGTTATAACTTCATAAATAAATATTTACCTGGGGCCAAATATTCACAGAATATCTAGGATCATAAATAAATCCAATCTGCCAATTCCCTATATTGATTGGCCTCTGGTAAGTCCTTTTCAGAGTCACTTCTCTGATACCAGCAAACACTGTTTTTCAAGTTTCTTATGCTCTTGAATGACTTAATTTCTATTTCTGTGTCTGTCTGGATTATTTGTCTCTTGTCCCACAAATTTAACCTAAGACATTCTCAAACTGAAACTTTAACTATTTCATAAGGTATGTCTCCTGGGTGTATAGCTCTGATCCTAGATGACATGAGTAACTTTTAAGAAGGTGTGACGGAGGGAGTACAAGTAGGAGGAGGAAGAGGAAAGAGTCAGAGAGATGGAGATAGACATTCACACAACAGATCTAGAGACATGAAGAGACAGAAAAGAGAAAAATATATAGGGAAAACAAATGAGAGGTCACTTTCTCCCCCAATCTTGAAAGTTAAAGGACTCAATTCACAACTGTCTCTAATCTGAACTTCCATCAATTCTCAATCTTCACAATATTTAAACTTTACTTCAAGCCGCTAAAACCATGACCAATTTTGAGGCGTTTTAGTTTGTTGCATTTTCCTCATTTTGGTGTTCAAAACTAGTCAAGACATCTATTACTTGAGTATTAACAACTAATTTCTATATAAACAATTTGTCATCTGTAACTTAGTCTATAAAGTATCCATCGAGCAGAGGGTTGGGATAAGCAATAGAATTCTCATTCTCCTGCATAAGAATTTACATACAGCATAGACAAAACTAATCATTTCTCCTCATGTTAAGACTCATCAAAGTCACACAGAAGAATTTTATCCAAACTGTATTCTTCCCTCATTAGCTATCATTTGACTAGCAAGGTAGACTGACAGCACAACTCAGCATATTTCCTTCTTAAGGAATTGTTACTCAAACTCAACCATAACAAAGCCACTAATCTCCACTATGAATTTTTTATTATCTCATAAACATCTCAAAATACTTAAAAATTCATTTAGAATTTCATTGTATTTATTTCCATCATAAATTTTCAACCATCACTTCCATAAGTTTTAAGTTTTCTCCCGCTCCTTCCCCAAGATGGCATACAATCTTATATTGATTCTATATGTACATTCTTATTAATGTTCCAACTCTCCCACATCTTCTCCAACATATCATTTTCCTGTTTTATCATGTTATCCAATCTGATAGGTGTGCTATGGTACCTCAGAGTTGTTTTCATTCGCATCTTTTAAGTAATAGTAAATTTCATCATTTTTTTCATATGACTATAGATACCTTTAATTTCTTCCTCTGAAAACTGCCTGTTCATATATTTTGACCATTTTTCAATTGAAGAGTGATTTATATTATTTGTAAATTTGACTCAGTACAATCACTTCTTTGAGGTAAGATAGTTTTCTTGTAACAAACTGCAAATAACCACATGATTTAAAAGTTGGGAATTATTTATTTGGATTGAATTATAATGCACTTACATTTGGTTGATTTTCTTGGATGCTTAACTCAGATGCAATTTTAAAAAGACTTTTGATCATACATTAATATTTAGGGAACCATTTAAGAATATTTCATTATCCTCAAATTAAATTGTGGATTTAATTATCTATTGATATTCTTTATGATTTCTTTGAATGAACATTTCAGTCTCCTTAAAAATGAGTAAATGTGATTCAGTTATATATTGCTAAAACCCAATTGACATTTTACAAAATTTAGTTTTATTGAAGAGATGCTATAATTATTAATTCTGTATATACATATACATACACACAAATTACTATTTTAGATGTTTTTGTTTCTTGCTATAATGCAATCATTGTATGGAATCAACATGGATCAGCTTTCTTTTTTGTAAGATACTCTCTCTTCTGGGTTTTCACTTTGGGTATCCTTTATTTATTTAGTCATTCTACTAGTATGAATCTGGGCAATCTTGCTTTGATGTCCATGCTTGGATGGCCTTCAATACTGAGTCTTTGATGCCAGACACTCTGGGAGAAATCAGTTGCACTGCTTTTCTAAGCAAGAAAATGAGTCCAAGATTGTTTCCAGGTTAATTCAAGCTTTGGGATCCAGACAGTGAATCATTGCTCCAGGCTTGCCTCACGTCATAACCTGGGCTGAATCCTAGACCAATTCTGGGAACCTTTTTCTTCAGGATTGGTTAGTAGATCTTGGGCTCTGAGTCTTTAGTACTTGCATGCTCTTGTTCCTGCTATAATCCCTTGCCTAGAGCTCAAACTTGTAATTTTGGACCAGAGGAAAGGATAACCTACTGGAATTTCTTCTTCAATATCCTTATTTCTATTTGGTCTGGTGATATTTCTAGATCTTTGTTGAAGTTGTTATAGAGACCCCTGAAATGTACTGCTTCCTCTTACACTACTGTTTTAGTTGATCTCCCTCCTAACTTGTTTTGGTGTTTTGATTTCCTTACAACTCTTTCTCTTCTAGTTTTCTCAGACAAAATATCACTATCTTTTGAACAGAAAAAAGAAGGAAAAGAAAAGTTGACAACTTCTTCACTCTTTATCAATTTTTGATACAAGAATTTTCATTTTCCTTGATGAATGAATAAACAATGAATAAATTTAATGAATGAACTTAGTTTTATTAATTTATTCATTATGTGCAACTTTAGCATAATCATAGCTTTAACTTCTTTATCAAGCTTTGTCACAAACACATGCACAAACATGCACACATAAAAATCTTTTAAAAATTTAAGTTGGTAAAGGAAAAATAAATTTCTTCTACTTATATGCCAATCTCTTTCTTACCCAACCCCTTTTGCTATTGGAATTATTCATATATGTGGTTCAAAATTCATGCATAAATAAATTTAATATTTGATAGAGTAATAGACTTTGAGTTGAAAAGCATTATATTCAAATCCAGCAAGAAATATTAATCATAAATAAGTATTCCATCATCTACAAAATGGGCATAATTCAGTCCATAGTACCTAACTCAGTTTTGGCTACATTTAGATGAGATAATGCAAGTAATTCACTTGGGCAAACATTAAAATTCATTTTCCCAAAATATGGTTTAAATGCCAATCTATGCACCACATTCTTTTCCTTATTGTTTAGTTCAATTACCAAAGTATCTATCAATTTTCAAATATATACATATGTAATAAATATATACATATAATTTACCAATATATATATACATGCATACATACATATATGTATGCATGTATATACGCATATATATGTTTGTGTGTTTCTCTCACATATATGCGTATATGAGAGAGAGAGAGAGAGAGAGAGAGAGACAGAGAGAGAGAGAGAGAGAGAGAGAGAGAGAGAGAGAACCGTATGAGACAAAAACTGACATATATCATCTGGACATACAAGTCATGATTTCTTGATTTGTTGCAAAATATCACATTTACTTGAGTAATTTTGGTTGGAAATAATTTATGACAACAAGCTAAGAAATGTGTAGGAAAAGTTCTCTATGAAATGTGAAGGGTGAAAATCATCCTTAAAAGAAATGAAGAATATTTTCTTTCTTTCTTTTTTTTTTTCCAATTTGACCTCTAAAGAACAGAGACAGCCTGGTGTAGAGGACAGAAAATTACCCTGGAATGCAAAATGATCTGGGTTCTACTTCTACCTCAGATACATACTAGCTACCCAGAGTAACCCTTAGCTAGGTCACTTGACCTCTCAATTTACTATCCAGCCTTGTGACCTGTAACTCACAGAGAAACTGTTCAATTTAATTCATAGAAAGCGTTCCATCATGCAGTAGGATTGGGGAAATTGGAAGAGAGAAATAATTTTTATATCAAAGGAAAAATTACAAGTTTTCTTAGGACAGAAGCATAGAGCAGGGGTGAGAAACCCATGGCCTTGAGGACACATGTGGCCTTTTAGATCTTCAAGTGTGGTTCTTTGAATCCAAACTTCACAGAACATATTCCATTAATAAAGGGATTGGTGCCGCAAAACTTGAACTCAGTGAAAAGGCCACACCTGAGGACTCAAAGGGCCATATGTGGCCTACAAGTGCCAAACTGCCCATCCTTGGCATAGAGTAGGTGCACTGGACCATATAAGAAAAGCCAGAATAGGAGGATTGTACAATACTGGGGAAGGTTTTAAATTCCATATTAAATATTCAGAAGTTTAATTGAAAGGAAGAGAAATTAAAAAGAGTTTTATTAGAAGAATGATATAACTTTGTGTTTGTATAAAGAAATTAAATCCTGTATGCATGGAAATAGTGATTTCAAGAGAAAGAGTATCATATATGTGTATATAATGATCATATATATGTATAATATATAATTATATGACAAATTATACATGATGCATACAATACATTGAACATACATATATATAATTTGCATTATAGTTAAATTATGTATTTATGTAGACATATGTATCATCATATATGTACATCTCCTTTTACTACTAAGTAGAATGTACAAGATTAACCAAAGCTCTTTTTCAAAATTTCTCCCTTAAAAATATGGATATGCTTTTAATTTCCTGTCTTTTTATTACATATATATATGTTATATACTTCAAAAAGTACCTCAGTTAAAAGATCCAACATAAATTTATAAAATTACTTATAATTATATTTTATCTTGTTTCTTACCGAACTTTTAAAATTCTTGTTACATTTTCCCCCCTAGCCTTTGCTTGACTCTTGATGATGTTTTATTTTCATGAAGAATAACCGAGTCAGAGACATGCAAAGAGACATAAATTGAATTGTCCTCCCAAGAATAGTTGTCTGTGTATTTATGAATCACTTATAATGATCTACTCTGATTTCCAGCCTCCTCCAAACTTAGATATTACACTTTAGCCATATTTACCAAGAAAAATTCAATGGGCATGAACTTGGCTATTATCAACATCAAATTAATACATCCATTCTTTTTCATGAATTTCTTTGACTTTTTAGTTACTAAGACAAGAGAACTAAAGGAGATTCCATCCATTGATCTTCATAGGGAAATAAGAAATTCTACCACCGTTTTCACTAACAACCTTGCAGTACAACAATAAACAAAAATCAACATACTTTGGAGGAAGCGCAGCTCTATATAGTTGTAGAGAATGCTTCTGAAAAGAATGAAATGCTTAATTTAATCTTCTTTTGGCTATATGTAATATGGTTTAGAGGATATGATGAACTGTGACTAAGTTACCACTGAAATTTTTTTGAGGCGTCATGATACTGTCTGAACTATCACTATTTTCAAAAAACAAAAGAACACAATCTTATGTTTTATAAGCAATTTAAGGGAAATGTTATCTTAAACAGTGAACTCTTTCTTCTGCTCCTACCAAAGGACAAGCCAAAGACAAACACTGCTATGGAGTGTGGCTGAGTTCTACGTCAATTCTTAAGTATTTATTGTGTATCAGGTACAAAGAGTTCGAGATGAGTCTGGTCCACCTACCTAATAAATTCTTTAATTGTTAATACTAAGCTAGAAAGAAGAAAAATGTCACATTAATTTGAACATTTCTGTCTTTTTATTGACATTAAGTGGCTAGGCCTGCCATTAGTCTGAATGATAAATAAATCTATTTGCGCCATGTTGTCAGTGAAGTAGGGCTACAACTTGATTGAAAAGACTATATGTTGTCCGAAGCAGAGAGGAGAAATATTAAAATTCATTAAATAATATGGTGTTTATAATATATTGCAAGAGAAATAGAAACATCATGTTTAATAGAAGGGTATCCTTTTTACCCCTGTTTTAAGTTGCTACCAAGTCTTCGATTTGACAGTTGTTATGCTGATTAGGAAGGAAAAATGGTAAGTTCTTACTTATAACTATAGCAGCTGCTGTGACTAAATGCTGCAAGCATGGTTTTCCTAGCATGGAATTCCAGGGAGTGTAATTATAGATAATGGACCCTAATTAGCCTGTTGGCAATATGTGTAGCTTCACTGAATGGGTAATTCGAACACATCATATGCTTTTGACACCATAGCCAGTCTATTACTTTGAAAGCAGCAGGCTTTAAGTTTTCTAAAATATTAAAAGAAGGTCCAACTTTCTTGAATTTAGTCTTATTTTCTGAGCTATCATTAATTCACAATGGAAAACCATTCACTGGAAATAAGTATCGGTAACTATCTACCATTAAATGCTATCCTATTATATCATATGGATATATTGTGCAAAACTTTGCAGCCAATAATGCTGCCAGAGAGGGTCGAAAAACTTAAGAACTAGCAGGTAATACATAAATCCAAAGGTTTTCTGGAAATTTTCTGAGCAAAAATTCTAATAAATAAACAACAAAACACTGCATATGGTAGGATTTTGTGCATTGAATACAACTATCTTAGTGTAACCATAATTCTTAAGAACTATGGAAAATGAGTTGTACTAAACTGAAGTTACAGCAAGTAGAATAGAGAATAACTGTAAAAAACTGTTTTATTGTGAATCAGACTAATAGGTTTTAAAAGTTTATTCAAGAAATGACAGTGAAATATTGAAATATCTAGGATACTGTAACCCAATGACTAGATAATAAAGGATTAATCCTCTAGAGTGTGCTGTGATGAAATACAAACTTCACTCAGTAAAATGTAAGTTTTTTCACAATTTGGTTGCCTTCCTTTCTTTCCCATTACTTTACATATTCTTTTTCCATTCTCTCCATAATCCAGTTTTACTTGTCTATTAACTTTTTCATGTCTACCATCTCCAGTCTCTACATCAGTCAGTCATTTAGCATTAATTAAATATCTACTACATGTTAGGTACCATGTCAGAAAAATCGAGTGAGAGTGAATTTTACTCTCACTGGATTTGGCTTAAGGAGAGAACAACATGCACACTGAATTTGGTATGAAAATCTGTCTTAGATACAGGAAAGTATGGGGGAAGTGGATAAGCAGGGGTGGGGGTTGATAGAAGGGAGGATAAATGGGAGGAGGTAAATAGAAGTTAATACTTTTGAGGAGGGACAGGGACAAAAGAGAGAATGGAATAAGTGGGGGCAGGATAGGATACAGGCAAATACAGTCTTTCACATCATAACTATTTTGTTGCATGACTACACACGTATAACCTATATCAAATTGTTTGCCTTCTCAGCCAGTAGGGGTGGAGAGGCAAGAAGGGAGAGAAATTTCATAAACTAATTTTATAAATGAATGTTAAAAATTGTTTTTACATGCAACTGGGAAATGAGACAGACAATGGGGTTTAGAAATTTGTCTTGCTCTATAATATTACAGAAGGGAAGGGGAGGAGAGACTAGAGAGGTCTGACAGAAGGGAGGGCAGATTGGGCCGAAGGGGTAATCAGAATGGACGATATCTAGGGGTGGGTGGAAGGGAAAGATGGGGAGAAAATTTGCAACTCAATATATTGTGGAAGTGAATGTCAAAAACTAAAAAATAATTAATTAATGTAAAAAAAAACTGATTATACAAATGTAAAACAAATGAGACAGTCCCTAGGTCTAGGGTTCAGATCAGTTTGAAAGACAAATGCCATATAGAACAATGGATGATGATCAAATTGTTTATTACTTCATGTTGATCTCTCAAAACCTGAATAACAAATATTATTTAACACATGCTAAGTTTGAAGGATCCTGTTAAATCAGCAATTGCTGGGTGATGCAAATGGTTTAACGTAAAAGATACTTGTGCTTAAGAGAAATATTTTCCCAAGGGAAAGAACCTCCTCATGGGAGTAGAAAAGTGGGACTTGTATAAGGTGCACTCAGAGACATTATTTTAGGGATGTAACAGGTCCAGATTAAATTTATGAGTATTCTGCATAGAAAAAGGAGGAAGGGAATATCCACTCATACTCTAAATCAATTTATCTCAAACATTTCACTTTAGATTCCTCGTAGCTAACTTTAATGCTGAATTTCTCTAGCTTAACTTTTGAAGGATTTTCTGTTTCTAAAGTATTTGATAGAACCCAATTAGGTCAGTTACATGTTTATCTAATTTTTTTAAGCAGAGTTCCACTTTTCTCTTAGACCAATAAAAGAATAAAACATGAGTTGTGAATAAATGTGCCTAGAGAGAAAAAAAAGAGCATTTATGGATATAAAAATACAAGTGAACTTTTACGTACTGTGGTTCAACATCCACATTTTATAGATGGCAAAATTGGAGCATAAAATTTTTAATAAATTTGCCCAAAATTGCACAAATATCAAGTGACTTTTGAACCAAGATATTGACTCAAAATTTAACATTCTGTTCTACACATGATTCCTTTCAAATATGTTGGGGGAAAAAAAGGATTTTAGAATTAGGTGACCACTTAAATTAGCGAGAAAAAATTTAAGTCAAGGGTAATTCTGAGATAGCTTTGATGTAAGTGACTACATTCCTTTCATGGGAAATTGCAAACTTTCTTTAAGGTGCCCTATAAAATAGTTTGTGTTTTATCCTACTCACCTCTCAACTCAATTCAGTGCCACCTTGCAAGTAATGATTCCTTCATCATTCTGTGCAGACTATCCTGAACAGATTGCTAATATGCTTTCTAGATATTTGGCTATGAATCTCTTCTGAAATGTACTCAACTCTTCTTTTTTTTCCTTTGGAACATTTTACTCAGATACATACTGCACTGGTTAATAATCCTATTCATTTAGTTGTATTTATAACTATTATGTAAGTTAATAATGGTGATAGTTGCAAAGTTAGCATTCACTACTAAATCACCCTTTAAATTTATATTGTTCATCCTTTTACGCAAGTCTTTGCACATATGCTAATTTCTATAACCTTAGTAGCATAATGTGATTATTTAGAATTGATAAACTCAAACACAAATAATTTCATTTCAGAAAATAACAAAACACACAATTTACAGTTTTCTAGAGAAAAATGGTGTGGAAACTTCTCATTTCCTTGGGAAACATTGAAAAAAGGGAAGGGGAGCACTAAACAAAGCAATACTACAAATATTAAGCAAAAAAGCTCCCTATTCAATTTATTTGTTACTTACAGAATGAAATTTCAGTTGTATAAACAGTAAGATGATCACTAAAGCAACCAGAGGACACATCAGATTAGAGCCTTTCAAAAGCATGTCAAGATTACAGCCCACTCAATTACATTTTTTACTTTAACTGACTCAAGACTTGGCAGATCATTTAGAGGAATTGTTAGCATATTCAGTGACCAAATCTGAGTTTTGTAGAACATGAATTATCAATATACTCCTCAGCTAACAATTGCACAAATTTAAGTCTTATATATTTAACATAATTAAAGAAAACTTTTGAAGAAAGAGAGACTTGGGGTGCTGTTCATAATCCTGTATTTTTTTAAATTTTTCTTTAGTTCAATTTTAAAAAGAAGTAATAAAATGATTAGCTCCAAGCATATTGAAGCATTTACAAAAAAAAGCATAGAATCGCAGGGGGAGAGAAGTATAGAACAAAATTGTAAATGCATTATTATAAATAAATAGTCAGAAAGTTGGATGGGTGTTATCTCTTGCTTTACTGTGATATACACCAGAATATTTCACAGAACAAAATTCTACCATGCAGCCATCTGCTTCCATAAAGAGGATATTATGAATTTCTCTTCCACTTTGATATTTCTCCATTAAGTATGACTATAGATTTCCATTGCATGTTCAGTTTTAAAAAAACTGCCTCTTCCCTTCTCTCTACCCCTTCCTATTGCAACTGAAATACGTAAATGATTTTCTTCTATGAACCATAGCATTGCTCCTTCAGACTAAGAAATCATGTCCCAATTTGCTATTAGTCAGCAACTCTGAAACTAATTGGTATATTCTAATATGCATCATGAGCAAGTCCCAAAGATATAGAAGACAGTCACAAACATAATAAACATTCATTAAGCACTTATTGGATGCATGTTACTATTCCAGCTGCCTAGAAACCTTAATTAAGATGTAGTCCCTTTATGTAATGTGCACAGTAGGGGAATAAATCCCAAGCACAAAAAAGTATAAAATATTACTGAATGAAAGTTTCATTTTATTTTTCTTAAAACCAGAATCTAAGTTTATCTGAGTGTCTTCCAGTCTCAGATCAATTTCTATGTTGTGAATGAGGACATTCCCAGTGCCCCCAGTTTTCTATATTTTGCCCACTGAGATTTTATCCCCTCTTCCCTCCATGTATCCTATGTTTACATTCCTATTTATGTATTGTATCTCTCAATATAATGAGAGTTTTGGGTGGACACAAATGATTTTTACTTTTCTTTATATATCTAGTCTTTAGCAGAGTACCTATCACATTGTAATTTTTGGTAAATATTTCTAATTGCTTGATTGAACTTTCCATTTATGAACTGGGTATCTAGATTCATCTTATATTTAGTTATCCTCTTATCCTACCCTTTCTTTACTTCTAGTATTTTATGCTATAGAGAATGTTTCAAAGAAACATGAATGTCTAGATTTGCTTCAGTTCCTCTTGTCATCCTATTATTCCATTCTTTTAACATAACCTCATATAAGACACAATACAGAACAAAAGAGACCTTTATTGAAAGACCTATGATCAGTTTTTGCAGTGGCGCTAGGGATAGCCTTTGTGTCTCTACTGCTTAGCAAATGCATAGCCTTGGATAAGTCACTTACCTTCTCTGTGGCTTAATTTCCAAATCTGTAAAATGGAAATAGTGCTGTTCATATCCCTATATTGTGTTATAAATAAATTATTAACTAATACTATAATAAATGTCTGAAATTCTGTGTGGAACAGTGACTAGAAACTGAACCCTGGATTCATTTAATGCTTTCAAGTTCAAGCCCCAAGTCTGGCAAACTATTTGTGTGAGCCAGTGCAAAGTACTTAAACTTTCAGTGTTCCAGGCCATCCTAAGATTCTGCATTGGTTAAAATGAATTTCCTCATCCAGAGTTCCCAATGTCAAAGAAGAGCCAGAGTGCTTCCAAAAAATACTTAAATGTGATTGATAAATAACATTAATGTCATCATTGCCACTTAACATTTCTTTCCAGAAGGCTTTATAACAGCACCCCCAATTATTATTCAAAGAGCTATTAATTAATGTAAATTAGAAGTCAAATACTTCCAAAATGTAAATTAGCAAAACAGACATGTGTACTTTTATTACCACTATGGTGAGTATATATGACAGCTAAGTAGCACAGTGGATAGGGTGCTGGACCTGAAGTCAGAAAGACTTGATTTCAGTTTCAGACTAAGATATTAGCTGTGTCACCCTGGACAAGTCCTTTTATCTCTATCTGCCTCAGTTCCTCAATCTATAAGATGAGGATAACAATAGGATCTAACTCCCAGGATTGTTAGGAGGGTAAAATGAGATAATTGTAATGCACTGAACAGAGTGTGTGGTACATAGTAAGCACTAAATAAATGATACATATTATTAGCTATTGTGGATTTCATGTTTTTCTGAAATAGTGGTTGGTGTCCTTTGTCTTTGAAGAAGACCAAAATGACATCACCATTGTAAAGTGAAATTTCAGTATCTGACTGTGGCTGATCAGACTCATACAACCTCGGAATGCTCTACCACAGGTTGGATACAGATACTTTGAATATTTGGGGTGGATATCCAAAATTTGCGCATTCTGTGTTTACTTTGTGCTGTCTCAATTCTGCTTTGTTTAAAGAGCACAACACTTTCTCTTATATGGGCACACCATGCTGAGCAGTCCTATGCCAGTGTCTCCCATATTGCACAGTCAAATCTAAAACTCTTGAGAGAGACCTTGAGAGTGTCCTAGTATGGTTTCTTCTGGCCACCATGTGATCTGACCACCATTCTACTTCTCCATAAAATAGTCTTTATGGCAAGCGTATATTTTGCATTTGAAGAACGTGGCCAGCCCATCAGAGTTGCGCTCCCTGAATACTCCCTGAATACTTTGAGTACTTTGGAAGTTCACCTCCAGCAAGGACTTCAGTGTCTGGTACCTTATCCTGCCAGATGATCCTCAAAATCTTCCTAAGACAGTTCAAATGGAAGAGATTCAGTTTCCTGGAATGGTGGTGGTAGACTGCCTATGTTTCACAAGCATATAACAATGAGGTCAGCACAATGACTCTGTAGACCTTCAGTTTGATAGTCAATCTAATACCTCTTCTCTCCAAAACCATTCTTTGGGGCCTCCCAAGCACTGAGGTAACTCTGGCAGTGCGTGCATCAACCTCGTTGTCAATGTTTACAACCCTGGAAAGTACACTACCACGGTAAGTTAACTTAACCACAGCATTCAAAACTAATCCATTTGTTGTAACCAATTGTTCCACGTATGGATGGTGATGGCTGATGGAGCACCTGTGTTTTTATGGTGTTAATTATTAGACCAAAGAGGCAGCAGAGATTCATCCATACTTTATTACATCTCAGCTTCAGAGGCTGCATTGAGAGCACAATCATTTGCAAATAGAAAATCATGCGCCAACACTCCCTCCGCTTTGGTCTTGGCTTGTAGCCTTTTTAAATTGAAGAATTTACCATCAGTACGGTAGTTGACCTTGATGCTTTGTTCATTCTCACTGAAAGCATTTCTCAACATGGCTGAAAACATCATGCTAAAAAGCAAGGGAGCAAGCACACAGTCCTGTTTCACTCCATTGGTGACTGGGAAGGCACAAGAGTTTTGACCATTATCCAGAACGCTGGCAAGCATGCCATCATGAAATTGATGTACAGTATTGATGAACTTCTACGGACAACCAAATTTTGACATAATTTTCCATAAGCCCTCATGACTAGCAGTATCAAAGGCCTTTGGTTAGATCCACAAACGTTGTGTACAGACCTCTGTTTTGCTCCTGCCATTCCTCCTGGAGTTGTCTGGCAGCAAACACCATATCAACTGACTTTGTGGCTCTCACATCTTGTCTGTCTCTTCTTACAATCACCTAATCTATTAGATGCCAGTGTTTGCTGCGAGGGTGCATTCATGAAGTTTTATTGCATTTAGGTAAACAGAAGACAGTGTTGGTGATGAGAAGGTCATGCGATGGGCAAGTCTTCAGCAGTAAATGATCATTTATGTTGCTGTTTCCTACTCCATTTCTCCCTTGCACTCCTTGCCAGGTCTGATTGTCTGAGCTTATTCTAGCATTAAGAATTCCAGAGTTATAAACTTGTGCTCTTTTTGGCACATTGACGATAAGGGTTTTTAGGTCTTCACAATTTTTTTTTGATAGAAAATGACATCATAGCTGCTGCTGATGATGGCATGGCGTTTTCCTGCGAGTGGCAATTTCATTGTCATGAGCGTGTAATTCACTCCTTTTGGCAGGCATGCCAGCTTGCTGATTAGATTAGTTTTGATTGCAAAATTCAAGTCAGCTTCACAGCACTCCCCTTCAGTGAGCCCACTCCAGAAAAAGTGTACCCAGCTCCAGCTTCAGTAAGCTGACCTTCATTTGCCAACCTTGTTTCACTCAGGGCTGATATTTGGATGTGAGACATGTTGAGTTCTCTTGCAAGAAGAGCAGTTCTTCTTTCAGGTCCACTGGATTTTGTGTTATCTATTAGTGCGCGCATGTGCCATGTGCTGATGGTGAGTGGTATCATCTTTGCAGATGTTTTTGTACATTTTTTTTGTGTGTGTGTTTCAACCACATAGAGAGATTCTCCGCCTTCCGCAGCAATCAGGCCACGGTTAGGTAAGCAGGCAATGTTTAGGCCACCTTTTCTACTCCTCTTCTTCACACCAGGAGGTGAGCAGTGCGATCCTTAAAAGGCTGCTCCAACACCCAAGGGGCTGCCGAGTCCCACTGCTGCTTCCAGTGAGAAATGACACTATGACCTGGACCACCTGTGTGCAGCCTCGTGGTTACAGCTCCCAGTGTACCCGCACCTGTTGCTTCGTCACTTGCCTGTTGCCACAGGACTTTGAGGCATAATAGTGGAATGGTATGGATGATGTCTTTTGATTCGTGTGTAAATTGGGTTTAAGTGAAGCAGAGCTGCAAGAAGTCATCAGCCTCGCTCTCTCCTCCGGAGTCATCATAGTCCAGTGGAAGGACAGAGTGAAAACGACTGGTGATGGCTCAGGATATAGTGGAGGATCTTGGCGTCTTCGGTGTCTGACCAAGCTCTAAGTGCTCCACATCTCCTGCTTCATCTGCCTTCATGGCTGTTGAAACAAATTGTTCTCATCCACCCATTTCAACAGATGAAGTCTTCACATGTTTGGAGTAGACACCCCCCTAACTCACCAAGGGGTTTGAGAACCCTTGGTTACCCTCAATCTGGTTTGGTCCTTCTGCCAAAATGGTTTACCCGAGTGTGACCGCTGGGCATGCTGCAGCTACTTGGAGTCACAGGGTGACAGTTAGGGGGAACAGATGGACGTCAAAGGTAGAAGGTGTCCCAAAAAGGGCTCAGCAGATATCACACCAAAGGTGCTAGTCCTCTCTGAACACACCCTATACTCCTCTGAAATAGTACATAAAAGAAGATTCTTGAATGAACTCATTCAATTGTCACCCATGAAAATGCCTATGAAAATAGGGGAGAGGTTAGGTGATGTGGAAGGCCTGAACCCTACTCTATATATTTCCATATATCATCAGGAAATATACAAACACAATTTCAAAAGAGTTTCCACACAGTCAGATATAAACAATTGAAAAAATATTGGTTGTATGTAGGGAGACCGAGCCAATATATTAGACTGTCAGTTCTACCTAAATGAATTTACTTATTCAGTGTCATAAAATGAAACTATATACACACTCATGTGTGTGTCTGTGCATGTGTGTGAATATAGATAACTCAAAGGATAGATAGATAGAAAGATAGATATAAAGATAGATAGATAGATAGATAGATAGATAGATAGATAGATAGATAGATAGATAGATAGATAATTATCAAAATAATCTAGTTCTGGCTAAGAAACCAGTGGTGAGTCATTGGATTTGATGAAGTAAACAATACACAATTAAATGACCATAGGAGTCTAGTGCCTGACATAGCCAAAGACTCAAGATTTGGGATAATAACTCAAAAACTGACAGAAATTGTGAGAAATTGTAATTTTGCACAAACTATGTATAGACTAATATCTTACACCAAAACCCAAGATAATACAAAAAATGGGCACATGTTTCAGACAAAAAGGAAAATCACAAGCAAGTTAGGGAAGCAGAATATTTTATCTGAAAGTTCAATGGATAATGGATGAATTAAAGACCAAACAAAGTTAGAGAGACTTATGGTTTGTGAAATAAAAATTCTGATTATATTAAATTTGAAAAGTTTTTATGTAAACAAATCCAATGGAGTCAAGATTAGAAAGGAAACAAGATATTAGACAAAGATTATTAATTCCAGTGTCTTTGATAAAGGCCTAATTTCTCAAATACATGTATAACTGAATTATATTTGTAAGGATATCAGTCATTCTCTCATTGATAAATGATAAAAGGCTATGAACAAGCAGTTTTCCAAAGAAAGCAGAACCAACTATAGTGGTACTAAAAACATGTTCTAAATCACCATTGATTAGAGAAATGCAAATTATTAAAATTCTGAGACACCACCTTGCTCCTATCAGATTGACTAATATGCCAGAAAAATAAAATGACAAATGGGAGATATGGAAAAATCAGGACACTAATGCAGTATTGGATGATTTGTGAGCTGGCTCAACCATTCTGTGGAATAATATAGAACAATACCCACAGGCATAAAAATGCTAGATACCCTTTGCAATATCCCCTACTACATCTGTATTATAAAAAGAAAAAGCAAGAAAAAAGGAAGGAAAGAAAGAATGGAAAGAAGTAAGGGAGGAAGGAAGGGGACCAAGGTGGACGAAAGTATGTATCACAGCTCATTTTGTAGAAGCAAAAAATGGAAATTCGGAGCATGTCCATAAATTGGGGAATAGCTGAATAAGTTGTGTTACATGACTATGATGGAATTCTATTGTGCTATAAACAAGGATAAGCTCAATAGTTTCAGAAAAACATGAAAAGACTTATATGAACTGATGAAAAGTGAACTGATTAGAACTAGTGGAACACTGTACACAGTGGCAATAATATTGAATGATGAGTAATTGTGAATGAACTAGTTTTTCTCGGTCATACAATGATCCAAGAAAATTATATAGAATATGTAATCAAAAATGCTATCCATATCCAGAGAAAGAACCAAAGGAGTCTGAATGTAGTATGAACATAAAATATTTAACCTTCTGTCTTTTTTCTTTTACTCTGTTTCATTTTGCAACATGGTTAATAAGGTAATATATTATGCATGACTGCCTTCTCTTGGGATTATCTGAAATAAGGAGGTAAAGAATTTGGCACTCAAAATTAAAAAAAATGTTTCTATATAATTTAAAATATATAAAAATTAAAAATGTTAAAAAGAAATGAAAAGTTGTATGATTTGACAGAAACCTGGAATCACTTAAATGTACTCACACATATTGAACTGACCAGAATCAGAGGATATAGTACATATAAGCATCATTATGGAATGATTATCAACTCAGAATAACTTAGCTATTTTGATCAATAAAATTTTCCAAGGCATTTCCAAAGAACTTATGATGAAAAATGCAATCTAGAAAAAAAAATTGATGAACTTGTACTGAAGATTGAAGAATATTTTTCACTTTATTATCATTATTATTATTTTGCTACACTATCAATATGGAAATATATTCTGCATGATTTCACTTGTATACTTCATATCCTATGTATGGATATTACTGGGCTGTGAGAGTAGCAACAGGGAGAAAGAGAATTCATGACTCAGATTTTTAAAAAATGAATTTAAAAAACAAATAATCAATTTTAAAATTTGTTAAAATTATTCCAATATGTTTCAGTGATATGTAATATGTTTATATGTGTATGGATATATGTGGGTGTACATAAGCATGTGACAGGTATGTATATGTATAGACATATAGTTATCATATATTTTATCCACACATATATAACCTTGCAAAGATGCGTGTGTTTGTATGTGCATGTGTTATAAAGAGAAAGAGATAAAAAAGAGACAGAGATACAGAGAGAAATGATACAGGTAGGGATAGAGATAGTAATAAACTATAAGAGTAATATACTAGTTATTTGGAAAATTGTAGTGGGATTCGATAAACTGACATATACAGATAAACTCCATTTAAATAAATAAATGAACAGAAAGAAATATATTCATTGATATGTGCCTTGGCCATATAATCAATCAATAAACCTCATTTATTAACAATCTATTTTAATAATATATTTCTAAGGCTATTAGTTAGCGCAATATAATTAATAGTAATGCAACTATTTCACCATGGTTCTTGCTTTATGATTTTTCAGGTACATGACCCCAACTGTTGAGGACATTAGTAGTCACCCAGATTTGCAACCTAAATGTGATCCATGACTCTGCATCACCCATTCCACCTATCAAATATCCATTCAGTTGTAAAGGCCTGTCTATTATGCATTTGAATGTCTGTGGGGAATTTGGCATAAGCAATTAACTGGACCAAGAATTTTTATACCAAAAAAAAGTTTATTGAGTTCACCAGTACAAGTGATTCTTACTCTTGGGTAAAGACACACTGTTCCTGGAGGGTCCTATTTTTAAAAATATGCTACTTTATAGGCATAAGGATAGGTATTTGTTTTTATGTCTTTGGGACTGATCTTGCTTTATACTTGTTTATCCACTGAAACAAGGATAACATGGTTATTGTGGCTGACATGATTCCCAGAATCAGAATGCAAACCAAGATATGTTAATGCCTTATTCCAGAATGCTTTTGGTTCTGTGTGGGAAGTAAGTCAGGGATCATAATGGGGTTGAGCATTACTAGCTGAAAGGTTCACCAGATCAGGATCCACAATTCCCCATAAAAACAAAACATTCTGATTAAACTAGAATTCATCAATCATATTTTTATGAATTGACTGGGGTACATGGTTAGTAGTACCCTTTAAGTTTAGAATTGCCAAGAATTTGAGAATCGTCGAGTAGTCAGAGATCCAAAGGCAGTAATAGTCATTCTGAAGAGGAAACAAAGAGCATTCTTAGTCTTTTGGGTCTATATATTAAGACACTTGAAAATTCACTAGGAAAGTACACTGTGACTGATTATCATAACAAAAAAATCATAATCCCATGCTTGCTTCAATATTATAAAAGTGTAACAAACTCAGTTACATAGGGATATAATCACTTCCATAACTTAAGGGAACAAATTTTGTGAAACAGGCTTTATAGGTAAAGTAGGCCAAATTACAGATTAAACTACTAATTCAGAAGCTCCACAACTGATTGTTCAAGAGGGAAGATTTACATGTCACAAATATAGATATATTTATACTCATATAATATGGATATATCAAATAAATATGTATAATGTGTATATATTAAATAAATACATGTACAAAATATACATGTATTCATATATCACAAAAAAAGGGGGAAAAACTGGGAAGCTGCAAATAAATCATGTTACAAAGTTGAAACTTCCCTTTGACTTCAACTTCAGAAATACTAAACTGCTAATATAAACTTTTACTCATATAATTCTGAAAAAATGAGATATTGCAAGAGTGTAATCTTGTTTAGAATATGGAGCTGACCACAAATTTAGATTAAAAATTGTATAATTGGGGGGCAGAGCCAAAATGGTGAAGTAGAAAGACGCATATACTCTAGCTCTTCCCTCACAGCACATAAAATGCCTTTAAAAATGATTGAAAACAAATTCTAGAGCAGCAGAAGTCACAAAATGACAAAGTGAAAGAGATTTCCAGCACGAGGTAGCCTAGAAGGCCAACAGGAGAGGTCTACTGCACAGGACAAAGCCCGATGTGGACTGCATGGTGTGGTGCAATGGAGACAAGACCTGGAACATGCCTTAGGGGTGGAATCCCCAGCAACAGCAGCAATTACATGCCATCCCTGCCCCTACTTTCAGCTCTTATCAGAGTAACAAAGTCATTTTCTCACCAACCAATTGTGAGTTGAGGTCTTTCCACAGAAGTGACCAGGTCTTACTAAAAATATTAATGTAATTGACTTAAGAATTCCCCAAAGTATTAATTAGCATAAAAGAATTAACTTTACAGAAGTAATAGACAAAAAATAACACCCATACCCCACTAAAGTTCAAATCTATCTACTTAAAATGTCTGTATTATCTGTTGAAACATAGTTGGTCTAGACAGAGCATCTTTCCTAGCTTCAGTTTCCAAGATGAATGCTCTACTGCTTGGTGTCAAATTCAAAAGGAAAAAAGAGCCACTAATCCACACAGGCTTTTTCAACTGGGCAAGAAGGGAGCATAGTCCTCTTCTAGTCCTGGCTGGGGCCACTACAGAGGGAGCAGCAGCAGCAGTGGAGTACATTTGTGAAGCCATCAACCTAAAGCTGCTGGGAGAATTGAGAAGCTGATCTGAATCTCAGCCCTGAGCAGGATCCTGGGGCATGGCAGAGCTGGCACCAGCTGTGGAAAGTGAATTCTACTACTCTCAGATTCTGGGCATAAAAGTTTTTTGTTGCTCCCAGACCAGTACACATGCCAGGAGAGAAGGAAACTCCTCTCCTCTGATTGTGCTTCCTTGGAGAAACTGAGAACTTACAGGTCCCAAGACTATACCCTCCTCTTGACAAATAATTCAACAGACAGGTAACTGGCTGGGAAAATGCCCAAAAAAAGGGGGAAAAAGAATATAGAAGGTTACTTTCTTGGTGAACAGGTATTTTATTCCATCCATTTGAATGAGGAAGAGCAATGCATACTGTCAAAGGAAATCAAGGCTTTTACATCCAGTATCACCAAAATAAATAGGCAATGGTCTCAGGCCATGGAAGAGGTGGAAAAGCAAGTCAACATCTTGCTAACAGAGATGTTAAAAATGCTGAATACAATAACACATGTCAATAGAGACTAACTCAATTGTCAAAAGAGGTCCAAAAAGCCAATGAGGAGAAGAATGGCTTAAAAAGGAGAATTAGGCAAATTAAACAGGAAATTCTAAAGCTCACTGAAGAAAATACTTCTTTAAAAATTAGAAAATAGCAGATGGAAGCTAATGGCTTTATGAGAAACCAAGAAATTACAAAAACAAAACCAAAAGAATGAAAAAGTGGAAGAAAATGTGAAACATCTCATTGGAAAAACAACTGATCTGGAAAAAAGATCCAGGAGGGACAATTTAAAAATTATGGGACTACTTGAAAGCCGTGATCAAAAAAAGAGCCAAGAAATCATCTTGCACGAAATTATCAAGGAAAACTACCCTGATACGCTAGAAATAGTGGGAAAAATAAATATTGAAAGAATCCACCAATCACGTCTTGAAAGAGCCCCAAAAAGAGAAACTTTTAGGAGTACCGTAGCCAAATTTGAGAGGTTCCAGATCAATGAGAACATATTGCAAGTAGCTAGAAAGAAACAGTTCTAGTATTGTGGAAATACAATCAGGGTAACACAGGATCTGGCAACTTCTACATTAAGGGACTGAAGGGCTTGGAATATGATATTCTAGAATTCAAAGGAGGAGGGATTAAAATACAAATCACCTACTCAGCAAAACTGAGTATAATACTTCAGCAGAAAAAATGGCTATTCAATTATATATAGGACTTTCAAGCATTCTTGAAGAAAAGACCAGAACTGAATAGTAAATCTGATTTTCAACCATAAGAATCAAGAGAAGCATAAAAAGGTAAACAGGCAAAAAAAAAATCGTAAATGACTTTCTAAAACTGAACTGTTTATATTCCTACATGGAAAGATAATATTTGTAACTCTTGAGATTTTTCTCAGCATTTGAGTAGTTGGAGAGATTACACACACACACACACACACACACACACACACACACACACACACATACACACACATAGACAGAGAGCACAGGTTGAGTTGAATTAGAAGGGCTCGTATATTAAATAATAAAATTAAGTGGTGAGAAAGGAATATATTGGGAGGAGAAAGGGAGACATGATATGTGGCAAATTATCACTCACAAAAGAGTCAAGAAAAGCTTTATCAATGGAGCATAAAATGGAGGAGGTGAGAGGGAAAAAGTGAAGGTTACCCTGTTCACATCTGGCTTAAGGAAGGAATAACATGCTCAATCAATTTGGTGTGAAAATCTATCTTGCATTATAGGAAAGTCATGTAGAAGGGGACAAGTGGAGTGAGAAGGATTATAGAAGGGAGGTGAAATGGGATAAGGGAGCAATTAGAAGAAAACGCTTTTGGTAAGGACAAGTTCAAATAAGAGAATAGAATAAATGGGGTAAGGAATGGATGGAGGGAAACATAGTCAGTCTTACACAACATGAATATTATGGAAGGTTTTTGCACAATTCCACATATATAATCCGTACTGAATTGCTTGCTTTCTCAGTGGGGATGGGTGGGGAGGGAGGAAGGAAGAGAAGTTCAAATTCAAAGTATTAGAAATGAATGGTGAGAATTGTTTTTGCATACAACTAGGAAATAAATACAGATAATGGGGCATAGAAATGTATCTTTCCCTACAAGTAAAGAGAGAAGATGATGATAAGGGATGGGTGGGGTGTGGCAGAAGGGAGGGCATATTGACAGAAGTGGCAATCAGAATTCAAGGCGTTATGGGGTGGGGGAAGGGGGGATACAGGGAAAGTTTTGAACTCAAATCTTTGTAGAAATGGATGCTGAAAATTAAAAATAAACATTAAAAACAGAAAAAAATGTAATGTTCCCTAAGTGAATTTTCATTTCTTTTATTAAATATTTCCCAATTATGTTTTGATCTATTTGTAGCCACACTTGGGAATATTGGCACCATGGTCATTAGGCTGTATGTTTGACACTTCTGCTCTCATATAGTAATAAAAGCTAAATACCAGACAGTGATTTGGTCTTCAGAATAGACATAGGTGGAGACGTAGGGTGTGACTGAGAGACAACCAACCTCAACTAACACCCAGATTGGTTAGTGTCTAGTCCTTCCCATTACCAAGATGCAAGTGCCCAAAGCACATGGGATATAGACTCCAACTTTTCTTTTCTTTTTAATATTTATTTATTTTTAGTTTTCAACATTCATTTCCATAAAAAATTCTGAGTTCCAAATATTCTCCTCACATCTCCCCTCCCCCACCCTGTAATGTCTTGCATTGTGATTACCCCTTCTCTCAATATGCCCTCCCTTCTATCACACCCCTCCCTTCTCTTATTCACACCTTCTCTCTATTTTTGTTGGACAAGATAGATTTTTATTCCCCATTACCCATATTTCTTATTTCCCAGTTGTATGAAAAAAAAATGTTTCTCAACATTAGTTTCTAATACTTTGAATTCCAACTTCTCTCCCTTCCTCCCTCCAGAACCATCCACACTGAGAAGGGAAGAAATTCAGTTTAGGTTTTATATATATATATATATATATATATATATATATATATATATATATATATATATATATATATATATATATATGTAGTTTTGCAAAAGAAAGTTGTGTAAGACTAACTATATTTCTCTCCATCCTACCCTGCTCCCTATTCATTCTATTCTTTTTTTGGTCTTGTCCCTCCCCATAAGTGTTTAGTTCTAATTACTCTCTTCTCTCTTTTCCCCCTCACTTCTATCTTCCCTCTCACCTTACTTGTCCCCTTCTTCCCTACTTTCCTGTAGTGCAATACAGATTTTCATACCAAAATGAGTGAATATATTATTCCCTCCTTTACCAATTTTGAAAAGATTAAGCTTCACTTTTCCCCCTCTTCCCTCCCCCCTTTTCTCCTTCATTGAATAAGCTTATTATTGCCTCTTTTATGAGTGATAATATGCCCCACTCGATTTCTCCCTTTCTCCTCCCAATATACTCTTCTCTCACTCCTTAATTTGAATTTTTTAGATATCATGCATTCTTATTCAACTCATCTTGTGCTCTCTGTCCATATGTGTGTATGTATTTATATGTATATAGATATCTGCGTGTGTGTGTGTGTATATATGTATGTATATATGTATGTATGTATGTATGTATGTATGTATGTATGTATGTATGTCTGAGTATAATCTCTCCAAGTACCCACTTTCCATGTAGGAATGTATATAGTTCAAATATGGAAGTCCTTTATGGATTCTCTTTCCTGTTTACCTTTTCATGCTTCTCTTGATTGCTGTGTTCCAGAGTCACATTTTCATTTCCGGTCTGATCATTTCATCAAGAATACTTCAAATTCCTCTCTATCATAGAATGATAATTTTTTCCCCTGAAGAATTGTACTCAGTTTTGCTGGGTAGGTGATTCTTAGTTTTAATTGTAGTTCCTTTGACTTCTGGAACATTATATTGCATGCCCTTCAATCTCTTAATATAGAAGGTTACAGAATATGTAGTATAGTGCTTATATTGCCACAATACTCAAATTATTTCTTTCTAGCTGCTTGCAATATTTTCTTCTTGACCTGGGAATTCTGGGATTTTGCTACAATATTTCTAGGAATTTCTCTTTTTGGATCTCTTCAGGAAGGTACCAGTGGATTCTTTCGATATTTAATATACCATCTGGTTCTAGCATATCAGGATAATTTTCCTTGATAATTTCATGAAAGATGATGTCTAGGCTCCTTTTTACATTATAGACTTCAGGTAGTTCCATAATTTTACGATTTTTTCTCCTGGATCTATTTTCCAGGTCAATTGTTTTTCCAGTGAGGTATTTCACATTATCTTCTATTTTTTTTTGTTCTGTTGGTGCTGTTTTGTAATTTCATGGTTTCTCATAATGTCATGAGCCTCCATCTGCTCTGTTGTAATTTTGTTTTATGTATTTATTTATTTTATTTTCAAGTTATTATTTATTTATTTATTTTCAGTGTTCCAAAATCACTACCATACACCTTAGATTTTTTTCTTTCCCTCCCTCTGCCTCCAGACCCCTTATGTCCCCCCTCCCTCCCCAAGACAGCATACAATTTTATATAGCTTCTGCACTTAAATTCCTATCATATACTTTTACACCATGGTCAGGATATATAGGAGAATTAAAATGAATTGGAGAAATCACATAACAAGCTAAACTGTAATACAAAATATAATGGTCCAGCATAGCAAGGGAAATAATGAAAAGAAATGCAAGGGAAGGTGACCTAGCTCTTTCTTATAAAGCAGCAATTATCAAAATCACTTTGTACTGGCCCCATTCTAATTTTTAAAGAACTCTTTTCTTCAGTGAGCTTTTGAACCTCCCTTTCAATTTGATTAATTCTCTTTAAAGCATTCTTCTCCTCATTTGCTTTTTGGACCTCCTTTGCCATTCAAGTTAGTTTATTTTTTTAAGGCATCAATTTCTTCCCCGTTTTGGGGGGTCTCCTTCAACAAGCTGTTGACTTGCTTTTCATGGTTTTCTTGCATCATTTTCATTTCTCTTTCCAATTTTTCCCTCACATCTCTTATATGATTTTCAAAATTCTTTTTGAGCTCTCCCATTGCCTGTGACCATTCTGTATTTGATTTGGAGGTTTTGCATTCAGAAGCCTTGACTTTTAGTTCTTCCTTTGAAGACCTTAATTGCTCATACTCATTCGAAAACATGGAAGAAATTACCTGCTCACTAAGAAAGTAACTTTATATTGTCTTATTCTTTTTCCCTTCTTTGGGCATTTTCCCAGCCAGTTACTTGGCCTTTCAGTTCTTTATCAGGGCAGAGCTCAGGGCTGAGATTCAGGTCAGCCATTCAATCTCCAGGGTGCTCTAGTTCCCAGGGTCTCTAGGTGGAGGGCTCTAAAAATGGAAGGTGCAGTTTCAGTGGTTGCTTCCAGGATCCACACTGTGCTTCCCTCTCCTGGGTGATTGAGCCTTTCCATTGAACTTTGAAGCTGTTTGTGGCATTTAGGAGTTGAGCAATCTGGAAACTGCTGCTGCTGCTGACTCCCTGAAGTCTGTTTACATTTCTGTCCCTGCCACGTAGCAATGTGCTTCCTGGGCTGTGCTGTGTGCACACCTTGCTTCCTGAGCTGGGCTGCATGCACTCTGAGATCCTGGGCTGCACTGTGTGGGCTTTGGGTTTTCTGGACTGTACTGCATAAGTTCTGCCCCACCTTTTCTTAAATGGGTCAGATATACTACCAAGAACAATCTACACCATCATATTGGACTGTGAATAGGTACTTCTATTAAAGATTAGGAGGAGGAATTTTATGGGACCATGTCCCAGAAAGCTATGTCTGGAAGAGAGAGGGTAAAAAACAGCCCTAAGTAGAGATAAAGACACTTCTATATCTCCCAAGATACTGGAATAACTTGCAGACTGTATTTACAGAACCATTGTTCATACTGGGAAATTGTGGGACCTGGGAGAAGCAATAGAAGATGAGACCTGGCCAAATCATTCCAATTTGCAAAAGTTGGAAAGAACAGTCTGAAAAGAAAGAAATTGTAACCTGATAAACTTGATATTTTTTCATATAAAAATTCTGTTATCTTATTAAATGTATGATTTGTAAAAATATAAAAAAATGAATGATCTTTCATACCTGCATCTGTTATAGTAATTCAGAGATGTTTCAGTATTATTTGATGGATTTAGTATTCCAATGAAATAATAATAATTCTTACATTCACCACCTTCAGTAGAAAAATTTGTTATGAAAAGAAAAGGGAGAAAAATGATTGTAACTTATTTATGACTATCTTAGCAGTGGCACACATGAACCTCACTTAAGCATAAATGGAAGAAAAAAGTCTTCCGTAGATCTCCTTGATTCTAGGAAAAAGTCATAGTCAACACTCAGTCACAAAGGAAAGTTCTATAGTATTAACCGGATATCAAAGCCAGACTCAAAATTAACTATGTGAGAAAATTTCATGTTAAGAAATGAAATAGTATGTTTGGGAACCTGAGTAAAGAATGATACTAGGCAATTTCTTCAATTTAGCATTTCCCTTGAATGGCGTACTACTGGCTCAGTGACAATTCACATAACCACACCTTACACCAAAACTTAGAATCCCATCAAATTATAATCCTAAGAGATTTATCTTGAACAGAAAAATTTTACCAATCACAACTTAAGGTTACATTATTATAGTTGCTTTCAAGTTCCAATAATCATTAACAAAAAAATAAATATAAGAGCATAATTGTTTAAATCCATAGTGGAGCAAAATTTAAACATTTAGAAGTTTTAACCACATTCTCGAATTCGCATATACTGTGAACACATTATAGTAGTTTAAAAACCCCAGGAAAAATCCTAGCTACTGTAAGCTTCCAGACTAAGAGATACTAGTATTACCTAGTAAACCCTTAGGCAAAATAAAATCTCTAAATGTAAAACCTATTCTTACTAAGTTAGTTCAATGACGCAACTTCAGTAAAAACTTTTTATAAACAGGTATAGTTTCATAATCTATAGTAATGACAAAACAATCTTTCAAAGAAAGCTCAATTTTGACAAAAAGCAATCTTGTAAGTATCATAGAGATTCTTAGCCGTCGGTTCCAAACTCCATGAAATAAAAGAAGAGAATTAACCGGTAAGCTAACTCCGCAGCATAGCCTTTTCTATAATTGACTTTTCCTTTTGTTACATGTAATTTTTAATGCATTATGATCTGAAAAGGATGCATTGATTATCTCTACCTTTCTGCACTGTATTGTGAGATTTTTATGTCCTAGTACATGGTCAATTTTTGTAAATGTTCCATGTACCACTGAGAAAAAGGTATATTCCTTTCTATTCCCATTTAATTTTCTCCAAAGATCTATCATATCTATCTTATCCAGAGTTTTATTCACCTCCTTAACCTCTTTCTTGTTTATTTTGAGGTTAGATTTATCGAGTTCAAAGAGGGGGAGGTTGAGGTCCCCCACTAGTATAGTTTTGCTATCAATTTCTTCCTTCAACTCCTCCAACCTCTCCTCTAAGAATCTGGATGCTACACCACTTGGAGCATACATGTTTAGTAATGATATTGCTTCATTGTCTATGGTGCCTTTTAGCAGGGTATAGTTTCCATCCTTATCCCTTTTGATTAGATCTATTTCTGCTTTTGCTTTGTCTGAGATTAGGATTGCTACTCCTGCCTTTCTTACATGAGCTGAAGCACAATATATTCTGCTCCATCCTTTCACGTTTATCCTATGTGTTTCCCCCCGTTTCAAATGTGTTTCTTGTTAGCAGCATATTGTTGGGTTATGGCTTTTAATCCATTCTGCTATCCGTCTCCGTTTTATGGGAGAGTTCATTCCATTCACATTCACAGTTATGATTACAATCTGTGTATTTCCCTCCAACCTCTTTCCCACCATTTGTGCTTTTAGCTCTCACGTCTCCCTTCCCCTCCTCAATAGTATTCACTTTTCTCTCCCTCCTCCTGCAGCCTTCCCCTCCTTCTTTTAGCCCCCCTCCCTTTTACTCCCTTGTACTCTTATTGCATCTTTCCTCCCTTTTAGCCACCCTCCCCTTTCTTCTCCCTTCCCCTCCTACTACCTATAGAGCTAGTTAGGGTTATCTACTTAAGATTATTGTTCCCTCCTTTGAACAAATCAGATGAGAGTACCTCTCAAACAATGCTCATCTCCCTCCCCTCCTTCCCTCTACTATAGTTTTGTACTTCTTCCTGTGATATAATTTGCCATTTTCTGCTTCCCCCTTTTCACACCTCCTATTACATTCCCTTCTCACACAAATCATATTTTTGACATGACATCATTTACTTTATGTCCGTTCCCTCTACATATATCCCTTTTATCATAATAGCTGCACAGTTCTCAAGATTAACAGGTATCATCTTCCCTTATAGGGAGGTAAACAGTTTGCCCTAATTGAGTAGCAAGTTTTTGTTTTTGTTTTTTCCCCTCTGTTTACCTTTTTATGATTCTCTGGAGACCTGCATTTGAAGATCAAATTGTCTATTGAGTTCTGGTGTTTTGGTCAGGAAGCTCTGGAAATCCCTTATTTCGTTGAATGACTTTCTCCTTGCCTGAAATGTTATGCTGAACTTTGCTGGGTAGTTGATCCTTGGTTGAAGTCCCAACTCCTTTGCCTTATGGAGTATTGGGTTCCAATTCTTTCTATCTTTTAATGTAGAAGGTGCAAGGTCCTGTGTGATCCTGACTGTGTGTCCTTGGTATTTGAATTGTTTCTTTCTGGCTGCTTGTAGTATTTTCTCCTTCACTTGATAGCTCTGGAATTTGGCAACTATATTTCTTGGGGTTTGGTGTTTGGGATCCCTTTAGGGAGGGGAACGGTGGATTCTTTCGATGACTATTTTGCCCTCTGAGTCTAGTACTTCTGGGCAGTTTTCCTTGTTGATTTCCTGGAAGATATTGTCCAGACTCTTTTCTTCATCATGGGTTTCTGGCAGGCCAATAATTCTTAAATTTTCTCTCCTGGATCTATTTTCCAGGTCAGTTGTTTTTCCAATTAAATATTTTACATTTTCTTCTATCTTTTCATTCTTTAGATTTTGTTTGACTGAATCTTGTTGCCTCATTGAGTCATTAGTTTCTACTTGCCCAATTCTAATCTTCATCGCATTGTTTTCTTCATTTAGCTTTTGCATCTCCTTTTCCATCTGACCAATTTTTCCCTTTAAGGAGCTATTTTCTCCATTTAATTTTTGTATTTCTTTTTCCATTCGACCAATTTTCCCAGTTAGGTTTTGGGTTTCCTCTTCCATCTGATCAATTTTCCCAATTAGGTTTTGGGTTTCCTTTTCCGTTTGATTAACTCTTCCTTTTAGGGAATTATTCTCCCCAGTTAATTTTTGAACTTCCTTTTCCATTTGTTCAATTTTCCTTTTCAGAGTGATGTTCTCATCAGTGAATTCTTTTTTTACAATTTTAAAATCATTGTCCAGTTTTTCTTTTATATCGTCCTTCAGATGTTCCAGGTAATCTAGTTGTGCTTGCAAGAAATTCATAGTCCCATCTGAGGTTTCAGATGGAAGTACAGTCTCAGCTCTGACCTCTTTGGTGTTTGTGTTTTGGTCCTTATCCCCATAGAAAGATTCTATGGTTTTTTCACTTTTTGTCTGCTTTTTCTGATTCATGATGTTGGCTGAGTGTTGTAGCTTCTGGTTCTTTCAGTCAAAAGATACAGATCTTTTAAATTGAGCTGATGTGTGTCTAGGCTAAAAGCAGTCTTTTTTTTTTTTGTTGTTGTTGTTGTTTCCCAGATCAACCCTGGGGTTAGCTTTTTAGGTGTGTGGGAGGGGTGGTCTGGTCTCAGGAGATCTCCTCAGCTGACCTGAGGCAAAGGCAAGGTCAGGGGATGGCGATCCCAGCTTCCCTATTGTCTTCCCTTTTCCCCTGGAGGGCTGGGGCCCGCCTAGAAGCTAATGCGTGTTCCCGCCCCTCCTGGGGCTTGTCTCCTGTCTCTGAGGCTTGCCTGGGTCTCAGTGCGAATTTTCTCTGCCCTGCCTTCTGTCCTTCCAGATCGCCTCCACCACAGTAGGAAGAATCCCCCTTTGCTATTTTTCTAACCTCTGGTGTTATGAGACTATTTGCCCCCTTCTGCTGTTCCCGCTGATCCAGAATTTATCTGGGTAAGAATTTTATGTTTTTTTCACGGTCATCAGGAGGGAGGAGAGAGCATTTACTGATCACTCCGCCATCCTAGCTCCTGCA
Source organism: Notamacropus eugenii (assembly GCF_028372415.1). NCBI lineage: Eukaryota > Metazoa > Chordata > Mammalia > Diprotodontia > Macropodidae > Notamacropus > Notamacropus eugenii. The sequence goes on from NC_092877.1 coordinate 244,404,478, forward strand.
AGTTCAAGTAGTTGACTTACCGAAGTTTAGTCTTCAGGCTGAAGGTTTCAAGGGCTGCTGCGCTGATGTCTGGTGCTCAGCGGCTCTCACTGGCTCGGTTTGGTTTGTCTCCTGCTCCACTGGTTTCGCCCGCCACTCTAGGGCTTCTCAGGTGCCTTCCGCCCTGCTGCCCTGACCACGCTGTGCTGTGCGCTGGGTGCTTACCCCCGCGGAACAGATCCTTCCCGTGGACCTTCCAGTCTAACCTGGGCTCCGAATCTGTCAAAGTCTGTCACCCACTGGATTCTACACCTCCAAAGTCTGGTCAGATTCTCCTTTCAGAGATATCGAGAGGCGTTTTTCCAGGAGCTTAGGTGAGTCGTTGCTTTCACTCCGCCATCTTGGCTCCGCCTGACTTTTCCTTTTGTAAGATTGGTCTCCTAGGTCAGAAAAAAAAAGTTATGGACAGTTGTGACGGCAAACATCTGAACCTTAGCACATTGCTTTTCACAGAGTAAGCACCTAATAATCCTTTGCTCATTAATTCATAAGTTCAATAATCTAGTTTTTATAGTAGATAATATGCTCAACTTAGATTCCAAAAAGACATGAGTTCAAATACTTAGTCTTTTATTATCTGCAGAATTTTTGTCAAGTTATTTAAACTCTCTTTGCCACAGTATCTCTACCTGTAATACTGACTACATTTCCTTTTAGGTCCTTTACTGTTCTGATTCCATCACCCTATGAAGAAGGCCAAGCAGATGGTACCTCTTTTCAATGCCTTTTAAACAAAAAAATGAAATTATTTTCTGAAGTTGAACCATTCAAAAATGTCAAGGAATTTGGTGAAAATAAATGTCATTTCTGGGTCTTCAATAACTGTGACTACAATGTCTGGATTAAAACTTTCCAAGCTATCTCTCCACATAAGTAGCTTTTCATAACAATGGCTGAAGGAGTTAGTTGCAAATATTACTCTTCACAGAGTTCATGGATTCATGGTTCTGAACTGTGTGGAAGGAAAATAAGAAGAAGTGGAAATCAAAGATTGAAGTGGTTTGACTTGTTTGGCACATACTGGATCCTTCCTCCCCCTCAAGATACCTTGTTGGTTCAACTAAACAGGCTTGCTTGCCTGTGGCTTAGAAAGGCCAAGTGTGGAATGTGAGTGCAAGCAAGTGGGATTTTTGTTGTTTCATTTTTGGAGTTCAATTTTCCAGGATTACACTGAATTGTAAACATCTGAAGGCCTTTGAGCCTCAGTAATTCTCAGCTGTCCTGAGTCACAAGGCTTGTGATTCCTTCTGTCTCTGAGTCTGTTAGTTGAAACAATAGACACTGGGAGGTTTGTATTTTGCTTTGGGGAAATGCTTATGAGAAGGGCCTTTGGATTCCCTGGACAGGACTTTGAGTAGCCATTTGTTAAGAGCCCCCTGACTACTCAGAGGTTTGTGCCACAGTTGGTGATAACAGGTAGCATCTTTTCCATAGAAGTTGCTGCTTCACTACCTCAGGCTTTCCCTTTCTATTTTCTAGTGCCAAGTGACTCTGACCTTCTTACTATTCCTTGGAGTGTCTTAAGACACTCCATCTCAGGAGCTCATATGGCAGAGTAAGCAGTAAATTACTAAAACTCTCCCTTACTGACCTCTGACAAACCTAGAAAATAGAACCCTAGGAAAATTCTGGGACATGAGGGCTAGCAGAAAGATGGGAACAAGCAGTCATTTAGTCAGGGAAACTGAAGATCAGCAAGAAAAGTCCATCTCACTCTGGTAAAAGGAGAGCACTGTATGGGAGGGGAAGTGTCCTGGCAAGGCAAAAACAAGTTCCACCTCATCAAACTAAAATTTCTTAGGGTGTTGGAACTGACAAGTTTCAATTCCAGGACCTTCATGTGTAACAGGCAGACTCCAGTTCAGAGAGTCACCACTTACATCAGTGCAGTTCTGAGTGGGCAGACATAATCTAGCAGGTTAGCCTCCCCATGATTCAGTGTCGATACTTAGGAAAATCCCACCTGGTCTCAGTACATGGCAGACATCATCACTTAGAACCCCAGACCAGCATCAGACAAGCTGCCAGACACCTACCTAACTTCCAGCAATAGAGTCCCCAGCACACAAAGTGAGGGACTGTATGGGAATTTAATTGGAAAGATCTTAATAGCCCCATAAGATCTGTTTAAATCACTTGGAAGCCTGGGTCACATTTGGTGGGAGGAGCTTGCTGAAGAGGTTGAATAGGAAGGGTGGAGCAGAACAGGGAGGAAATGAGTGAATGGGGTCAGGTCAGAGGGGATATAACACAGGCCAACTGACACAAGTCAACTGACACAGTATGAAGGTGGATTGTAAGAAGGCCCTGGCTGAGGCAGGGGAACTTTGAGAATAACTTTACCCCCTGCTTTGATCATGTTTATTAGCTTCTTGGTCACCATGATGTATTTTGCTTTCTGGTCTTGGGATTTGTCTTTCTGGTATTTAAATAAATGTTTTTCTTCCACCTTCTATATGGAGAGTCTTTTATGTTTGGGAATTGAGAACTATACTGGCATAAACATAGTGACCACCAGTGCTGTGAATATTGCCTTGAAAATATAGTGACCAGGTCTCTGGCCCTCAGAAAAAGATGCTTAGGTCTATGATTCCCTGTGTCTAAGAAGCACAGCTTAACTGTAAAAATGAGGAAGTAGTCAAATAGCATGAGAAAAGCAAAAATGAACAGTTACATTCGATTCTTCTTATGGGGACAGGAAAGATCAAAATACAAACTCACAAGAGGACAACATTGACAATATAACTACATCCCTTACTATTCTAAAGGAAAGGCAACTTTAAAGGTGCCAACAGTCTTACTTTAATGAGAAACAAGTAGAAAATATAAGCAGAGAAATTAAGACAAAGATACAACAGACAGGGCTCCTACTGTTTGAACAAAGTAATGCAACCACCTACATACATCATCAAAGTGGAAGAGCACAAACCTCTGAGTAATCAGGGGGCTCTTAGAAAATGGCTACTCAGAGTGCTGTCCAGGGAATCCAAAAGTCCTTCTCATAATCATGCCCCCAAAGCAAAATACCTAGTTCCTTGTATTTATGGTTTTCAACTAACAGTCTCAGAGACAGAAGGCACCACAACCCATGTGACTCAGCACAGCTATGAATTACTGAGATTCTAAAGCTTTTAGATGTTTACAATTTAACCTGAGCCTGGGAAAGTGAAGTCAAAAAAATATATCTCCTTACTTGCAGTTACAGGGGTGAAAAATAAAATAAGATTTTATCGAGAGAACAGTAAAGGAGGAGACAGAAAAGGAGAAATTACATCACATGAGATGATGCAAAGACCTAGTACAGTAGAGGGGAAGAAGGGAGAGAGGTGAATCTTGTTTGAACCTTACGCTAACTGTATTTGACTCAAAGAGAGAACATACATCTCAGTTAGGTACAGAAAATATCTCTTACTCTCTAGGAAGTAGGAGGGGAATGGGGAAAGAAACGTGAGGTATGCTGATAGAAGGAGGGGAAGATGGCAGTATTCAGAAGCAAAGCACTGGTGAGGAGGGAAAGGCAGAAAGGAGAGAGAAAAGCATAAACAGTGGTCACATAGGATAGAGAGATAAATTTAGTAATCATAATTATGAATGTGAATGGAATGAGGTAGCCCCTAAAATGGAAGCATATAATAGAGTAGATTGAAAATCATAGTTCTCTAATATGCTGTTAACAAGAAACACACTTACAACAGAGATATGCACATGGAATAAAGGTAAAAGGCTGGACAAAATTATTATAGTTCAGGTGAAGTAAAGAAAAAGCAGGCCTGATCTGAGAAAAAGCACAGGCAAACACAGATCTAATTTTAAAAGAGATAAAGAGATACCTGTTAAATGGTAACATAGCCAATGAAGTAATCTCTAAACTAAGCATATACACACAAAGTGATATAGCATCCAAATCCTTAGAGGAGATGTTAAGGGAGTTACAGGAGGAAATAGAGAACAAAATTATACCAGTGGGGGACCTTGTCCTCCCCCTTTCAGAACTAGATAAATCTAACCACAAAATAAACAAGAAAAAAGTTGAGGAGTTGTATAAAACTATGAATATGGTAGATAAAATAGATCTATGGAAAATATTGAATGGGAATAGAAAGGAACATGCCTTTTTCTCTGTGGTGCATGCCACGTACTCAAACACACACAGAAACACACACATAAATTGCTATCTATTGAGGCATAAAATCCTCACAATCCAATGTTGATATTAGAAATATTAAATGTAGAGATGATTCTAGAAAGACAGCAGAGCAGGCCAGAAATTTTCAAGCTCTCAAGCTTTTCCTCTACAACGAAGATAAAATAGCACATCTGGGTAAATATCGAGTGATGAAAATAGATAAAACAATTGGCAGAAGAAGTGTTTTCCTGGAGCAATTGGAGAAGATCTGAAGAAAAATCCCAAGATGAGATTTTCTCTCTGTGAAGAGTAAATACCAACAGGCTAGGGACTACTTAAATGAAAAGCAGCAAGCCCTGGGGTTAGCTGCGTTGGGAGGTTGTCTTGACCCCAGACACAAGAACTTTTACCCCCTGCAATAGTGGGAGGAGTTGGACTTTTGATCTGAAAAATGCCTAGAACACTTGTGCCCACAATGAAAACCAGACCCAGCTATGTGTCAGAGATACAGTAGGAGTGAGAAGGAACCATTACATTCCCAGTGAGTGCAAAATCAGTAGGGGCATTCACCCCTGACTATGGGCACTTTCAGGATGCTGGAGGTCTTGATTTGAGTTCAAGGTCAAAGGAGAGAACAGAACAGGAGATGAGGCCAGAGTCATCCTACCTCAAGCCCTAGGACTAGAGGTGATTATAAAAACTAAACTATTACAGAAAAAAAAATGCACTGTCATAGGAGAAAGACTCAATATGTAAGAATTATTATGGAAATAGTGAAAAGTGGAGTTATTTTTCAGAGGAGCATACCAAAGCAAAGAAATTCTCTTCTACTCTAAAGAGTAATGTGCAGTGGTCATCTGCTCAAAAAATAATTCATTGAAGAACTTAAAAGAGACTTTAAACATCAAATAACACATTGAAGGAAAACTGAAAAAGATAAATAAGAATAATCCAAACAAAAGAAGATTATGAAAGGAAAGTCAACCATTTAGAAAAAATCTAGAATTTTAGGGAAGAAAATTGCTCCTTGAAATGCAGAATTGGACAAGGGGAAGCTAGCGAAATTATAAGAGATCAAGAAATAATAAAATAAGTCATAAAGTGAAAAATAGAAGAGAATTTTGATACATCTCATAAGAAAAATAATTGATCTGTAAAACAGATCATGAAGGGAAAACATAAGAATAATTGGACTACCTGAAAGTTATGATAAAAAATAATTTTGATATAAAAATGGAAGAAATGAAAAATTTTACTGCAACATTAGAACAAGAGAGGAAAGCAGAGGTAGAAAAAGCGTACCTATCACTACCTGAAAGAGATCTAATGAGGAAAACTCAGAGGAATATTACATTCACGTTCTGAAACTCCCAACTAAAGGGAACAAAAGCATGAAAAGAGACAACAAGAAGAAAAACAGTTTATGTTAGGCAATTCCACAAATAGAATCAAACTAGATCTAGTAGTGACAACCTTAAAAGATCGCAGATCTTGGAAAACTACATATGGAAGAGTAAAATCGCTAAATTTTTGGCCCAAAAATATTATACCCAAGAAATCTAAGCATAATTCTGAACGAAAAAAGGAAAGAATTGGTATTTAATGAATTGTCAGACTTTCAGGGTTTGGCTGAAAAAAACTGAACATAGAAGATTTGATATAAAAGAAAAAAGAAAATTATTAGGCAGATATCAATGATCAAATACAAGGCCTCAGTAATGATAGATTGTTTACCATTTTAGTGTGGAAAAGGTAAAACCAATGTCTTAGATTGTTATTCAGAATTAGGTAAGTTATTAGAAATATTGGAGTAGACCAAACTATGAAATGACTTCAAAAAGTAAAACTGTCAAAGTACAGCTGAAAGAGTAATTATCTTATGCAAATGAGGTGCAAGAGAAAGAACCAATAAAGAGAATTTATATGAGGGAAAGGAGTTGTTATTTGTTGAAAGTTACTTTCATGGGGAATGGATTCAAGAGGAAAATATACAGATCTAGAAGAGTACAAAACTCCGCTAAATTTAGAAAGAAATAAAACTCTAGATAGGGAGTGGGGAAAGGATAAAGGACAGAACTTTAGAATGGAGTGTGATGGAATTGGTTAAAGGGGGAATGTAGAAGGCTGTTGAGATGAAGGGAATTGGGAGGATAAAGGATGGATTTTGAGAGGAGGGTGAAGCAATAGGTCAAAGGTGGATAAAAAAGTTTTGTTTGATTTATGGAAAGGGGAAGATAAAGGAGAGATTATTGTGTGGGATAGGTTAAGTAATAGGAGGGCAAGGTAGGATGTAGAAGTAAAGTATGAGAGATAGGCACTAAAATAATGAAGATTAGGAGTAGAATCTCTCATGGAAAGTATATATGTGTGTATATACTTATATAATACATATATATGTATATATTTGTACATTTATGTGTGCGTGCATGTATGCATGTATATGTTTGCATATATTAATATCTATATATAAATATATCCATGCATAATTGTAACCTGGATAGAGGGGAAATGGAGGGGGTAGGAAAGACAAAAGGAAAAACTGTACAGCAGGAAAGTAAAGAAATACTATACTGAAAGAAAGAAAGATCAGACAGCTTTCAAAGTAATGCACAGGATGTAATATATAAGCTTTCTTGAAATGAAAAGTTATCGTTATGTATTTTGTATCATCACCTAAATCCTACTGCACACATGTTTCTTTTTCTTTTAGTATTTTATATTTAAGTGTATATGTTTCCATTTTCTTTTCTTACTATATAATTTTGTACTATTTGCCTAAAATAAGAAAATTATTAAATGCATTCTTTTCAGACCATGATGCAATAGAAATTACATTTAATAAAGGAATATGGAAAGATAAACTAAAAAGTAAGTGGAAAGTCAATAAACTAATCCTAAGGAATGAGTGAGTCAAAAAACAAATCATATGAACAATCAATAACTTCATAGAAAATAATAAAAAAAATTATGTGAAAATATACTAAGATTTATGAGCTGCACCAAAGGTGTTTTGAGGGAAATTTTATATTTCTCAATGCTTACATGAATCAAATAGAGAAAAAGGAGTTCCCTGAATTGAATATGCAACTAAAAACTCCAGAAAAACAACAAACTACAATTCCCCTATTAACTTTCAAATTAGAAATTCTGAAAATCAAAGAAGAGAACAATAACATTAAAAGTAATAAAACGGTTGAATTAAAAAATAAAACTAAGAATGGGTTTTGTGAAAAAATCAACAAAAAGATAAACCTGCAATTAATTTGATTTTTAAAAAAGGAAGAAAAAACAAATTACCAGTATCAAGAAAGTAAAAGATTGAATTCACCACCAATGAAGAGGAATTGGATTTCAGCTGTGTCGTATGTATATCCAGTTGGCTTCCATTGAATTAACATGATAATTATGCAGTCATGATTTAACAAATATATTTATTTTATTTCAATTAATAATTATGAGTTGCAAGACCATGTTGGTGGATAAAATATATTGATAATGTTGTTATTATTTAAACATAAGTTGCAAAATCCATGTTGTTTATTTCATTCTTTCACAAAACGTTTAACCAAAGTTTTGCATTAAAACAATATTAAACAAATAATCACATTTTTTGACAAAACAATAAAGTCTTTATTTTGAGCATGGAGTAGCAAAATTAGAAAAGGACAAATTGCCATGAATACTAGTTACTTCCTATTATTTCCAGGACTGAAGGTAAAATCTTCTATTTTTGCATTTAAAGCTCTTTAGTACTTTGCCCCTTGTAATCTTTCTATTCTCCTTACATTTCATTTCCATCTACACACTCTACAGGGTAGATGCTATGCTCTACTTTCCCTTCTTCCGACATAACATATCTTTAACGCCACAAAGGCTCATCTTTTTCACTTCTACCTATTAATTTACCTCAGTTCATTGATAATATGCTCAAATTTCACCCTTTTTTTCTGGCTTTTCCTGGTCTTTACAACTTCTAGTGTCTTATCCTTGGAAATCATGGTCAATTTAACATATAAAATATCACTTTTAATGAATTTTAACATTTACTGAGTTTGAAAATATTTATTTCAAAAATATTTGGAGGTGGAACCATGATGGCTCAGTGGAAGGATGACCTGTAGGAGCTCTCTCCCAGCAGCCCATAAAATATCTATAAAAAAGTACTCTCAACAAATTCTAGAGCAGTAAAAGCCACAAACAATACATTGAAAGAGATTTCCAGCCCAAGACACCCGAGTCAGACAGAAAAAGTCTAACACACCAGGCTTGGAGCAGAATGTAGCCCACACAGCATGGCAGGGGCAGGATCACAGCAGTCTTCAGGGCACTACCAGCAGCAGCTGCAGGTTCGAGATCCATCAACCCACAAAGGCCAGAAACAACTACAAATGTCAGTGAGAAAGCTATTTTACATGGGTGAGAAGGGAGCAGAGTCCTCCCCTATCCCTGGTGTCAGGCAGCAACAGCACCCATTTTTGGAGCCTCAGCCTAAAGACTCTGGGGGAATTGAGCCACTGATCTAGATCTAAGTCCTGAAAGGTGGCCCTGGGGTGAGGAAGAGCACTAGCTGGTGGAGCTAGAGGAGTCTCTGGAGAGGGAATTCTACTGGCAGATCCAGGGCAGAAAAACTTGTGGTTACTTCCAGATCAGAGTGCAGGCCAGGAGAGGAGTAAACACCTCTCCCTTGATTGTGCCATCTTGGAAGAACTGAGAAATTATAGGTCTCCAGAGTAATGCCTCTTCTTGACAAAGGACTCAAAAATCTAAGAACCAGAGGGAAAAATTCTCAAAAAAAGGGAAAGCAAATGAGACTATGGAAGGTTACTTTCTTGTTGAACTGGTATTTTCCTCTATCATTTCAGATGAGGAAGAACAATGCATAATATCAGAGGAAGACATAAAAGTCAAGGCTTCAGCATCCAAAACAACGAAAATAATTTTGCAAGCAGAATTAGCTAAATAGAAAAGGTGGTTCAAAAGCTCACTGAAGAACATAGTTCTTTATACATTAAAGTGGAGCGCATGAAAGCTAATGACTTTATGAGAAACCAAGAAATTAGAAAACAAAACCAAAAGAATGAAAAAAAAAATAGAAGACAATGTGAAATACGTCATTGGAAAAACAATTGACCTGGAAAATAGATCCAGGAGAGAAAATGTAAAACTTATAGGTCTATCTGAATGCCATGATCAAAAACAAGAGCCTAGACATCATCCTTCATGAAATTATCAAGGAAAACTGCCCTGATTTTCCAGAAACATAGGATAAAAAATGTATTGAAAGAATCCACAGATCACCACCTGAAAGAGATCTGAAAAGAAAAGCTCCTAGGAATCTTGTAGCTATATTCGAGAGTTCCCAGGTCAAGGAAAAAAATATTTGCATTAGCCAGAAAAAAAAAAAACAACAAAAAACAATGTGATTATTGTGGAAATACAATCAGGATAACACAAGATCTAGCAACTTCTACATCAAGGGATGATAGGGCTTGGAATATGATATTCTACAGTTCAAAGAAAATGGGATTAAAACCAAGAATCACCTACCCAGAAAAACTGAGTATAATACTTTGGAGGGAAAACTGGTCTTTTAAGAAAATAGAGGACTTTTAAGTATTATTGGTGAAAAGGACAGAGCTGAATAGAAAATTTGATTTTCAGACAAAAGAAGAAAGAGAAACATGAAAAGTTAAACAGGAAAGAGAAATCATAAGAGATTTGCTGAAATGGAAATGTTTATATTCCTACATGGAAAGATAATATTTGTTGGAGTGATTATACATACAAACACACACACACAGAAAGAGAGAGAGAGAGAGAGAGAGAGAGAGAGAGAGAGAGAGAGAGAGAGAGAGAGAGAGAGAGAGAGCACCCAGGGTCACTTGAATAAGAAGGGAAGATACATAACAAAAACAAAATTAAGGTGTGAAAGTGGAATCTATTGGGAAGAGAAAGAGAGACATGAAATGGGGCAAATTATCTCTCATCAAAGAGGCAAGAAAAAACTTTTTCAATGGAGGGCAAAAGGGGTAGGTGAGAGAGAAAAAGTGAAGCTTATTCTCATTATATTTGGCTTAAGAAGGGAATAACAGGCACATTCAATTTGTCATGAAAATCTATCTTGCACTACAGAAAAGTAGAGAAAAGGGGGATAAGTGGCGTGGTGGGTATTACAGAAGATAGGGCAAATGGGAGGAGGGAGTAATTAGAAGTAAACATTTTTGAGGCAGGTCAAAAACAAAAGAGAGAAACCAAATCCTATGCAACCAAGATTAGGAGGGAAACAGAAAACTGGGGGAAAAAATTTTGCAAACAGTGTTTGTGATAAAGGTCTCATTTCTAAAATATATAGAGAACTGACCCAAATATACAAGAATAAAAGTCATTCTCCAGTTGATAAATGGTAAAAGGATATGAACAGGCAGTTTTCAGAAGAAGAAATTAAAGATATCTATAATCATATGAAAAATTGCTCTAAATCACTATTGATTGGAGAGAGACTAATAAAAACAACTCTGAGGTGCCACATCGCACCTATCAGATTGGTTAACATAACAGAACAGTGAGATGATAAATGTTGGATAAAATGTGGGAGAGTTAGAATACTAATTCATTGTTGGCGAAACTGTGAGCTGATCCAACCATTCTGGACAGCAATTTGGAACTATAACCAAAGGGCTACAACAATGTCCACAAACTTTGATCCAGCAATACCTCCCCTAGGATAGTATCCCCAAGAGATAACAAAAAATGGAAAGGGTCTCACATGTATAAAAATATTTATAGCATCCTTCTTTGTGCTGGCCAAAACCTGGAAATCAAGGGGATGTGCAACAATTGGGGAATGGCTGAATGAATTTGGCATATACATATGATGGAATACTATTCCACTATAAGGAATTATGACCAGGAACACTTCACAGACGCCTGGAAAGACTTATAGGATCTGATGCTGAGCCAAAGAAGCAGAAATAAGAGAACTTTGTGCATAGCAATGACCACAGTGTGTGAGTTTTTTCTAGTCGACTTGGAATTTCATTGCAATGCAAGGACTTAAAAAAAATCTTCAATGGTCTTTTAAGGCAAAATACTTTCTACATCCAGGGAAACAACTATGGAATTCAATTGCAGAATATAACAGATCATAATCTTTTGTATTACGTTTTGGTTTGTTATATGATTTCTCCCATTCATTTTAATTCTTCTACACAACGTGACTATAGCGAAAACGTATTTGATAAGAATGTATCTATAGAACCTATATAAAATTATGTGCCCTATCGGGGAGGGAGGTAGGAGAAAATAATATGAGTTATATGGTAGTGATTGTAGAACACTGAAAACAAATGAAATTAACAAAAAAATAAACCTGTAAAAAAGAAAAGAAAGAAACAAAAGATTGAATAGAATAAATGGGGAGCAGAATAGGATGGAGGGAAATATAGTAAGTCTTACACAGCATGATTATTATAGAAGGCTTTTGCAAAACTACATATATATAGCTTATACTGAATTGCTTGCCTTCCAGTGGGATGGGTGGGGAGGGAAGAAATTTTGTGGAAATGAATGTTGGAAACTAAAAATAAATCAAAAAATATTAAAATGAAAATCTGTCTTACACTACAGGATAATTTGGGGGAATGGGATAAATGGGGTGAGGGATGATAGAAGGGAGGGCAAATGGAATAATTAGAAGTACGCACTTTAGAGGGGGACAAGGTCTAAAGAGATAATAGAATAAATAGGAGGCAAGATAGGAGGGAGGGAAATATAGTTAGTCTTACACAACATAATTATTGTGGAAGTCTTTAATAAAGCTACGCATATAATCTACATTGAATTATTTGCCTTCTCAGTGGCAATGGCGGGGGCGGGGGAGGAAGGGAGAGAAATTGAAACTCAAAGTTTTAGGAACGAATGTTGATAGTTACTTTTGCATGCAACTGAGAAATAAGAAATACAGGTAATGGGGTAGAGAAATCTATCTTGCCCTACAAGAAAAGACAGAAGATAGGGATAAGGGAAGGGGGGATGTGATAGAAGTGATGGCAGATTGGAGGAAGGGGTAATCAAAATGCAGGTTATTTTGGAGTGTGGGAGGGAAGAGATGAGGAGAAAATTTAGAACTCAAAATCTTCTGGAAATGAATTTTGAAAAGTAAAAATAAGTAAGTTACATTTTAAAAAAAGTAAATTGTCTTTTCTAGCATCCCCACCCCCACAAATAGAAGAAAAATCACAGTAAAATTATATTTTCTCTTAACGGGCAACATGACCACAACATCTCTGACATATACTGGCTTTGTTACACTGGGAACCTCTTTAATATTATATCTGAAAACTACTTACAACTTAAACATTTATTTATATTCATAAGATATTTCTTACAGTGTAGTTTATAGATAAATGATTAGGCATTACTTCACAGCACTCTGTTGATGAGAAGTTTGTTTTCAATACCTGAACTCTAAAGGCAATAGATCACACATCTTTTTATTTCTTTAATATTCAAAATAGCAAACATTTAAGATAAAATAAATTCAGATTAAAATAATTGGAATACTTTTTCAATTATGTGTGTGTTCATGTATGTGTGTTCAAAATAAAGAGCCTGGAAGGGAGAATGATCTGCTGCAAAAATTTATATTATTTGTTACTCTTTTTTTTGTGATATTTTGAGCAAACTACATCTCTGGGGCTGATGACATATAATTTTAAAGTACTACATAGTCTCTGAAAGTGAATATTTTTAAAGTCTTTTAAAGGCTAATAAGTTATAAATAAAAGTAAGCTCTTTCAGTTTTTGGAATAGTGATATCTGTCATTTATAGTACATTTCTTAGTATTTCCTTGATTTCTCCATCTACTTTGGAATCATTGGCTTGTTGGATAAGTGGAAGGGGATGTTCTTCAGAGTTATGAGAAATGAGATTTTCCTTGTGAATTTCTGAGAAGAGTGATTAGTTGGTGACAAGTAGATATTTGTACCAATCATAATCTGACAAGATAAAAGAGCACTAACAAACTAGGGAATATGTAGTGTAGGAAAACCAAGATAAAGAATTCTTTGATTTCGGCTTTATGATTACAAATCTAAATGATGGAAAATCACTTAACCTGAAGAACAAAACTTATGTGTGTTATGCCACACATGATTTCTATGCTATTCTATATATAACAATATATATATATCTGTATATATATATATATATATATATATATATATATATATATATATATCTGTATATATATATATATATATATATACATATATGTGTGTGTGTCTAATAAGTACAGCATACACGTACGTACAAATATCTGTATATGCATCTATATATGTGTATATGTGTATGTATATATGATTTATTTTTAAAAGCCCATAAACCCGGCTTAGATTTCTTCTACTTGGCACTGAAGAAAAGAACTAGGAGTAAAAGATGGAAACTCAGAATAAGTGAAATTTAGATTTAAAGTAACATTTAGAGATTTAGTAGGGTAATGGGCATTTTTGTGAGGTGATGGCTTCTCTTTTAATTGGAGATGCTTAAGTAATGGCTGAATGGTGATTTACTATGTATGTTGTAGATAAGATTTTTCAAAAGGTGTATATTAGACAAGATGACTACTGAAATCCGTTCTAACCAAAAGACTTAGGTTCTGTGATTCTATGACTTGGGTGCATACTCTTATAAAAAATACTGCCCAAGGCCCCTATCATATGGTTGTACATATTTTCCAAGTGAGTCTTTTGAGCTTCACTGCTTCTCAATTTAGTCAAGAATAAAGGGTTCTTCTAACTTAAAACAGCAGGTTTTTGCTTGTTTTTAGGAATAGAAAATATGAGATTTTTCAATCATGTTTCCAAGCACACTGTCAAATATAAGAATGCTCTTATATATTTATTCAGGTATGAAAACAACACTAAGATAATTTCTGATTATTTAGGAAGCTGAGGAGACTTTGTGAAATTTGTTATTTTAATAGCCATTGATGAGCTACCTAGATCAAATCAAACACTTTTACACGTGAGTTAATATTTATAAGGTTTGCAAATGCTTAGGTCTTTGGCTTATTTTTTAAAAATAATTTGGAGCAAGCAACTTCTTGAACTTAAGCTGATACTTTCTAACTAGGAAAGAAAGTTCTATGATTCTATTACACTTTTCCTAAATATAATATCACAATAAATATCTCAAGAAATGATAGTGACAAATAATGCATTTAAATCCTTACTCTTATCTGGTACTTCCGTCCAGCTTCAAGGAAGTAATTTATTTACACTTTCGTGAAGAAATAATTTTGTTTCCACTCTTTGAAATTTAGTCCGTCCATTATGCTTTCAAAAAAACGGAATAGGGGGCAGAGCCAAGATGGCGGAGTAGAAAGACGCACATACACATAGCTCCGAACCCACAACCCATAGAACATCTACAAAGAAGTAACTCACGGCGAATTCTGCACCCAGAGGCCACAGAACATTGGAGCAAGGGAGATTTCTGTTCCAGAGAGACCTGCAAACCTCTCGCAAAAGGTCCTTTGAGTCGCGGACTGGGTGCTGGGATTGGGAGCTGAGTACAGCCCTGCTGCGGGTGTGGCACTGAGAAGAAAAGATCTGAGCGGGCTTCAGGGACAGGATCTCCAGTGGCCAGGTGGGTCCCTCCACCCACAGGTGACAGGGGTTGGTGAGAGGGTCTCTTTGGTGGGTTGAAAGGGGAGTGGGGTGTCCCCATAACTCAGGCCCCCTTGGGAGGAAACAGCGGAGGCAGGAGCAGACCGGGTCTCCCCAAGTAGGCAGGAGCCTGGATCCATTGTTGAAGGTCTCTACATAAACCCCCTGAGGGAACTGAGCCTGTGAGGCGGCCCTGCCCCCACCCAGCACCTGAACTTAATCTCACACTGAATAGCAGCCCTGCCCGCACCCAAAGCACTGAGGCTGGGAAGCAGCATTTGATTCTCAGACCCCAAGTGCAGGCTGGGAGGATCCGGAGGCGAGGTGGGTGCGAGGAGAATATTCAGAGCTCAAGTCACTGGCTGGGAAAATGCCCAGAAAAGGGAAAAAAAAAAACAAGACTATTGAGGGTTACTTTCTTGATGAGCAGGTTTCTCCTCCCCTCCCTTCTGATGGGGAAGAGGGGTGCTCACCATCATGGGAAGATACGGAAGTCAGTGCTTCTACATCCCAGACCATTCAATGGGATTGGTTCTGGGAAAAGGTCTTAAAGAGCCCAAACAATTTTCAAAATCATGATAGAGAGGTGGAGGAAAAACTGGGAAGAGTAATAAAAGACTTGCAAGCAAAGTTTGAACAACAAATCAGCACCCTGCTAAAGGAGATCCAAAAAAATGCGGAAGAAAATAACACCCTGAAAAATAGGCAAACTCAATTGGCAAAGAAGGTCCAAGAAGTCAAGGAGGAGAAGAATGCTAACAAAAGCAGAATTAGTCAAATGGAAAAGGAGATTCAAAAGCTCACTGAAGAAAATAATTCTTTCAAAATTAGAGTGGAACAGATGGAGGCTAATGACTTTATGAGAAACCAAGAAATCACAAAACAAAACCAAAAGAATGAAAAAATGGAAGATAATGTGAAATATCTCATTGGAAAAACAACTGACCTGGAGAATAGATCCAGGAGAGATAATTTAAAAATTATGGGCCTACCTGAAAGCCAGGATCAAAAAAAGACCATAGACATCATCTTTCATGAAATTATCAAGGAAAACTGCCCTGAGATTCTAGAACCAGAGGGCAAAATAAGCATTCAAGGAATCCAGAGATCACCGCCTGAAAGAGATCCAAAAAGAGAAACTCCTAGGAACATTGTGGCCAAATTCCAGAGTTCCCAGGTCAAGGAGAAAATATTGCAAGCAGCTAGAAAGAAACAATTCAAGTATTGTGGAAATACAATCAGGATAACACAAGATCTAGCAGCTTCCACATTAAGGGATCGAAGGGCGTGGAATAGAATATTCCAGAAGTCAAAGGAACTAAGAATAAAACCAAGAATCACCTACCCAGCAAAACTGAATATAATTCTTCAGGGGAAAAATTGGTCTTTCAATGCAATAGAGGACTTTCAAGCATTCTTGATGAAAAGACCAGAGCTGAAAAGAAAATTTGACTTTCAAACACAAGAATGAAGAGTAGCATGAAAAAGTAAATAGCAAAGAGAAGTCAAAAGGGACTTTACAAATGTTGAACTGTTTACTTTCCTACATGGAAAGACAATATTTGTAACTCTTGAAACTATCCAGCATCTGGGTACAGGGTGGGATAACACACACACACACACACATGCACACGCACACACACACACACACAGAGACAGAGTGCACAGAGTGAACTGAAGAGGAGGGGATCATATCTTAAAAAAAAATTAAATCAAGCAGTGAGAGAGAAATATATTGCAAGGAGAAAGGGAGAAATGGAATGAGACAAATTATCAGTCATAAAAGAGGCAAGCAAAAGACTTTTTAGTGAAGGGAAAAAGAGGGGAGGTGAGAGGAAAACATGAAGTTTACTCTCATCACATTCCACTAAAGGAAGGAATAAAATGCATAGTCATTTTGGTATGAAAACCTATCTTACAATACAGGAAAGTGGGGGATAAGGGGATAAGCAGGGTGGGGGGGAATGATGGAAGGTTGGGCAATGGGAGGAGGGAGTAATTTGAGGTCAACACTCATGGGGAGGGACAGGATCAAAAGAGAGAACAGAAGTAATGGGGGACAGGATAGGATGGAGGGAAATATAATTAGTTCTTACACAACACTCCTATTATGGAAGTCATTTGCAAAACTACACAGATCTGGCCTATATTGAATTGCTTGCCTTCCAAAGGGAAGGGGTGGGGAGGGAGGGAGGGCAAATTGGCAGACAGGGGCAATTAGAACGCTCGGTGTTTTGGGGTGGGGGGAGGGGACAAAAGGGGAGAAAATGTGGAACCCAAAATTTTGTGAAAATGAATGTTAAAAGTTAAATAAAAAAATAAAAAAGATTAACAAAATTAAAAAATGGAATAATAACAAATTTTAAACGTTTTCCACACAATAGGAAAGCTCCTTCTAAAATTGTGTTTTATATTTTCATTGCTTCTAGTGCTTTCCATTAAATCTCAAATAAGCTCAGTACCCCAAAATTTCTATTTCCGTGTATTCACAGATTTAGATTTGCCATATTTCTGATGTCAATAGGTAATTACCATACATTCCCTTTATTATGAGACAGAAATGTGTATTTTTATGTGGTAGTCTAAATAAGTCAATAATTTCTTTTAATAATAGCAATATATCTTAAGGAATCAAAAGATTAACAACATTTCTTATAACTGTAGCAGCTGGAAAATTTTCATTTAAATCCACAACAAGGCAAAACACCATCTTTAGAGGGAAATCTCAATTAAACTTCGAACAAGATAGAGGAAACTTAAATTAGAAATCAGTGCAGCACATGGCGTGGTATTGTAATTTCATGGTTGCAAAAATAATAAAGCTTTAAGTTTCCCCAAAGGCTTCTTTTGAATATTTGGCTACATTGCTCAAGTTATGCTTTACCGAAAGAGATAAATACACCATAAACAATGCTTTCCAAACAAATTAATGTTGTGTGTCACATATCAGGATTTGATCACAGGAAATGTGTATATAATGCACAGCTCATTAGAGACCCCAACTCTGAAATATATAGGGGTTTTGTTTTTTATTTAAATAGTTCTCCAGCACTGGAAAGAACATTTAAATATTCGGAGAGCTGATATTTGGCTGCTTTCACTAACTGGAAAATGCATTAATCCAAGTAACACTTGCCAAGAATTTTTTACATCTCCTATGTGATTGTAGAAAAACCTCAACTAATACTTGAACACTTTCTGTGCTGAGCTTAGCTTTAAATTAAAGTATGTATCACTTGCTTGAAAAGACAAAATTCTTAAATAAAGAGTGACACTGTAATTCCAATTAGCACGTGTATAATTAGAATAATAATTTTGTCTGTTGCTGAGCAATATAAAAATGAAAATTCCATCTGCCATTCAGTTTCCAAGGGGATTTCCCAGTTATGCTCAACTACTATATGGAGCCAAAGAATGCATCAGGAGAAAAAGTCAAAACATCTTTTCTTTTTTCAAAGCTAGACTGCCTTCAAGCATAAGAGGACCAATTGTAAAGTCATTTGTTTTGCCAGTAGTCTCAGCATTTTGCAGAGGAAAAACTTGCAATTTAAAAAGATTTATTAATACTGCTTAAGTGAATGGCGCTGTTCTAAGTGCTCAAAATACAAAAAATGGCATACTTCAGACTATATACTTGAGGAACTCCCTATATATTCAATGCATTTGGGATGTGATTTAAAATATTTCATGTACAACTTGGGCTAAGAAGAAGGATAATTTGTGCATGGTCTTCTTGTACATATGCAAATGACCTATGAGACATCACCGGATCTTTTGTAAAGCAGTTACTGGTATCATCATGAAACAGAGAGATATGTCAAATATTTTTATTTTTACTATAGAATACAAGGAGAAAAATAAATTAAGACATTAAGGAATTAAGAAGGTAGAAGGTCTCAGTTTACCACAATCTTTAAATGAATTTGTCATGTATAGTCATTTTATAAATGGAATCAGTGAGTCTTTCAAAGTGAGATGTTATGCAAATCATTTTTGTTGTAGAAAGTATTGTAGATATATTTTATTTGCTCTCTGCATTGTTATTCTCTTTATTTTATGGATAAAGCATGAATGACCATGGACAAGTGATTTAATTTATTTGATCTTCACTTTGTTCATATGCAAAATGATGAATTTGAAAAGATAGCTTGAGGGTCTTTGTATCTTCAGAATTTTGGTCCTATATTTTCATAACAACATTGAAACCTCAATTTTGCTAATGCAAATTCAAATACAGTATTTAGCGGTATAATTAACTGATGGTTAAATTAATTTATTCTTCTGGGACAAATACCTGTGAGAAATTGTTATCACTCTTGCTCCTTTCGTAATTATGGTTTTCTGTGAGGAAAAGTAGGTATATGAACTTCTAAGAGATAACAGGAAGAGTGAAAAGGGTAGAACTTTCATGTAAGAATCCAATACCTCTGCTACTGCAAGCAACTTAATTTCCATTCGCTTTTTACTAATAAATTAGGGACTAACTTCAGTGTATAAAGCACCCAAATTCGTAGGTTAAGAAAATTAGATCCATCCTTCCATAAATTCATGGAATATTTCCCAATATATACCTTTCTTGTATTGTCTCTTGTTTATTGAATTTTTCAAACATCAGAACAAAATGATGCCTTAAGGGTTTTCTGGAAAAAAAATGCATTTCAACAAATAAAATTTCTTCTTGCTTTACATAAGTGAACTCTTCTGTAGACTTTTATGCAAAAATTCCTACTCAGTGGAATTTGCTCAAGCGAATTTTTTCTTTTATGTGTGTGTGGGGAATGGTTGGGAATCTGCAGATTGCCTAGCTGAGTAGAAGGAGCAGAAAGAAAGAGTACAACACTGTACAGTAAAGTTGTTGAAACAGGTGGCTTTTTGCAGAATGCAATTCCTTCCCAAACTCTTTATGTAAAGTTGAATTTGGATAATTCAAATGTACATAAGGCAAGAACTGTGTGTTAAAATTATCTGAAATGATTTAAAACTTTTATAGAATTAAATTTAATAAAATTATTTTCTTTTCAAATTTTAAATATTTTAAAATTCTCTTATTAGATGATATTTTCAAGATCATTTTGTTCAATGACCTTCTAGGTATTAAACAAGATATAAAACCAGGAAATCTAAGCCAGTATTGTGGAGACAGATTTGTAACAGTTCTAACTATAGAAATATTTTCTGTTTATTGGAAGTTCTCCCAGTGTTCTTATTCACATATAATTTGTACTTATTTATTATTTCGTATAATTTGTACTTATTTATGTCTTATACTTATTTCAGGGTAATACAAGCCTCCTCAATTAAATCATTAAATTATTTGAAATATATCAATTTAACCATTCACACTGTTAAAACAGAATATATGGGGGGCGTGAAGTGCAGAAGAAAGAAGTCCATGTTTACATTCAGCTGACTCTGAGCCCCCTTCCTTCCTCTGATTTAAGAGAATGAATAGTGGACACCAGAGAGCTCCTCGAAGATCCTCCATTTAATAAAGGGACTCTCATATTCTCTATTTAAGGAGGAGGTCCAATGCAACTGCTCCATCATCTCCCATAAAATTCTCTTCCCCACATTTTCTTCCATTATATTATGATCTGCTTGAGAGCAGGAACTGTCATTTGTGTTTCTTCGTATTCCCAGCACTTTGCACAGTGCTGGAATAGTATAGACAATAAGAATATATTTATTGTAGAATGGACAGTCTGCTTGATTAGCCTGTATAAATATCTGAAACTGACACCTGGGGAAAATTTTAATTTAGAAAGGCCAAGGTCACCCACTGCATCTTGTACCATCACCTGTGGTCTTTATTTTTGTCTTGCCACTGAACTCCGATGACGTTGGAAGAGAGTGTGGGAGATGAATTTGCCCAATTCAGAGCTAATTTCCCCACAAGTCAAGACATCACACTCATGATGTCATTGGTCCCCAATGAGAATGAAAGATAAATGACAACAGCGACCACAAGGCAAAAGAACTTCCAGAGCAGGTAATGTCATAGGTTTTCTTTGAGAACAAAAGATGAATAACAACAACATATCGATATTGACAAGAAAAAACTTTATTGTAAATATAAGGTGTAACTAAAAAAGGAACGCTGTTTGCTCTTTATTATACTGAGACTTGCTTAAAACGGAGTAATCTCCAGACTTCTATTTCAAAAGTCAAAAGATGGAATTGGGGCAGATTATCATGTTTGTGTAATGATTTTGATTGATGGACTAAAATATAAAAGGAAAAAAAATTGCAATTGCTCCATTATCTGGCTAAACTCCCAATAGTAAAAATGTTTTATGTATTGAAATGTTACCTCAAATGGTTAAGTAGTTCTGCAAATACAGGAATATTTGAGATTTTCAAAAGGAAAGTTAGTGTTGCATTGTGCAGCAGAAAGGGATAATTATTCATAATTTATCATGTATTTGAAGATAAAATGTTTCAATTTATAAAATGTTATTTTTAAGTTCCCAACTATTGTTTTCTTATGAAAGAGAAGTTTTTACCTTTATTAACAAACATCTAAAAGGATAATTTCCCGGTCCTAGAACTCTCTGCCTTGATGAAAAATATTTTTTCCCCTTGAGGTCTAGTTTTGATGTCAATAATATCAAAGAAATTCAGTTTGATTATATGATACTCCCATATAATGTCCCTTCCTTTCCTACCCTCTTCTTATGTATTTTAGTTTAGTCATCTTAATGAGCAAATATATACTAAATTTTCTTTAAGAATTTTTCCTTCATTAGAATGTCTTTGTGATTCCAGATCTCTAAAATTTCAGATGCTGAAAATGATATTGAAAAACTTACTGAAGACTATTAAGGAATAACATTTTTCTGGTCCGGAATCATCAACAAATCAGTATGCATTTTTATTTGATTCTTTCCTTAGACAGTGCCTTACAACAAGTGAGATGACTTTAAATTCATTCTGCTAAGAAAATAAGTAGAAAGGAGTAATAGAGAGAATTGTCTTGCCCACAGAAGAGCAAAACTGTGATGATTAGTATGAGACTAGAACATGTCTGAAGGGATGCTTGATAAAGATTTCAATGAAGAATATGCCTGTTTTCTAGCAGGGGAAAAATCATTGGTCTCTTGGCAATATTATTTTTGCTACTTTAATTGGGATGTTTTGAAAGAAATGGATCATCAGATTACCTGTATAATTGTATACTTTTTTATTTAACTTTAGCCTCACTATCTTCCTTGGGCAATTTTTCTTTATTGGTTTTAGTTATTTTTTGCCTGAGAAGGAAGCATAGCACTTTACCTATTACGACTTGACCCTAATTTGGGTAATATAATTTGGATGTTTTATGATCGAAATGAAATAATGTAGTTCTAAGTGTTGTTTTTTTTTTTACCTTATCTCTCTTTCATAATTTTGAATTGCTAAAACCTGACACTGAATCATAATTTCCTTCAGTACAATCCTGGCTACAGTTCCTGCTGCTTCTGATACAGAAAGAATAATCTAGCTAAGTTTTGTCTTTTATTCCCCTGGGGTGAGCTTTATTACTCCCTCTTACAGTTACTATGCTTCTTATGAAACACCCATATTTTTCTTACATACTGGCCCTAAATAGGTCATAACTTTAGGAAACTCTCCAACTATATTAGAATTTCAAAGTTGAGTTAATCAAATATTACTATCCTGAGATTTCCCTTGATTATGTAACAAGTTTTATTAAGAAATTTAACTTTTCTTTCACTTGAAACATTATAAGAAGCACACTCTTTTATGCTTAATTATGCATGCACAATATTCTCAGTGTTTTTATTCATTTTCTGGTGAAAAGTATTTTATATCTTTAAATATGTGCACTATGAATGGCCTAAGGTAATTATTTTTCTTGTGACTCATAGATTACACCTACACGAGTAAAATGAATTTGGTAGGAAAAGAATGGTGATAAGAAATTATTATGTTACTAAACTTGTGAAGATTATTGATATGTTTGAATTTGGATCAAATTATAAAAAAGAAAAACTTCTTTTAGTTTATTAAGTTTCCTTGAAATACAAAATTGAGTTGCATAGATATTTCTGAACAATCCAAATCATCTATCTGGAGAAATTACCAATATATTCTTTCTCTTCCTGAAAGACAATTTTCTCTCAGTAGTTGAGAGTTTGCTTAAATTCACAGGCAAATTATTTTTGTGTGTGTTTTTACTCCACAACTATTTATTTACATAGAACAAACTATAAAAATGATTTTAGTGGTGGCAGAGCCAAGTCAAGATGACAGAGCAGTGGCGAGAACTCAACTGAATTCTACCAATATTCCTTTTCAAAAGTAAATAAAATAAAGCTTAAATAGAACTCTGGAGGAGCAGAGATAAAAAAAAAAAGGTTGGAGTCAGACATTTTTAACCCAAGACAGGTCCACAGGAGGCATGTAAAACAAGGGAATGGAAGTCAGCCAAGAATACATAGAGTGGCAGCATCTGTGGCTGGCTTTGGAGCTTCATAGGATGGCAGAAGAAACAGCTTCAGGGATTCTCATCCCAGAGGTGGTAAAAGGGTAAGACAACTTGTCAGAAAGAGACTATAGGGCATCCCTTAATAGGATTCTGTGTAGGTCCCTGTTACAAAGCCCGTATTACAGTTCCAGGTAGAAGTCCTTGGATGTAGCATTAAGGCAAAGAGGAACAATAGTGTTTACAGCTACACTGGGAAAAGGAATCTAGTCACAGTTTGAAAGGGGCACTAACCATTGAGACTTCAGGGGATTAGGGAACATGCAATTCCACAGTGGAAAAGAGTGTTTGGAGTTGCTCACAAGAGAGCAAGTGTTCTGTTCTCAGGTCCAATGTAGAAAGGAGAATTAATTCCCTTAGCCACTGGAGATATGGAGAACTGGTCACAGATCCAGGGACCAAGAAGTAGGCTAATATTTGTGGCTGTGGCAAGCTAGGTCCCCTCCTGGGTAACGACCAGACGGTAAGTCAAGAGAGCTGCAACTCTGCCTCTTCATGGATCATACCACCTAAAAAGCAATGAATATTTACAACCTCAAGAGTAAACTCTGAAAAGAGCACAAAACATGAAGACTTGGACAATCATTTCCCCCATCCCCGAACAAGGAAAAGAGCTCAACTTTAATGAAAAATAGAAAATCAGAGGAGGAGAGCCAAGACGGTAGAGTGTGAACACCGACTAACCTGAGCTCTATCACCAATTCCTTAAGATACCTCTAAAAAGAGAATCTGAACAAATTACAGAGGGGAGGAAGGTATGAGGAGAGATATCGTAGCCCAGGACATCCTGGAAAGTCATTGGGAAGGATTTGTTACATGGGGTTGGGGGGGGAAGGGAAGCAGAGCACATAGGGTGCACCAGAGCAGACTCTGCTATCGTTGAGCAGAGCAGGAACCTCCAGGGAAGACTGAATTAGAAGTAGCAGTTCAGTTTTCCGGTTCCAGCACTCAAGATGGTGGAGTAATCTTTAACTGTTATCTCCCTCCCTTTGTTGACCTAGACCAGCTCAGAGATCATCTCCATGGAAAAAAACTCTGGAACAGTGAGAGCAGCAGAAGGGATAAACATACTCTCAGCATGGGAGGGTTCTTCTTGCTGTGACCAAAGGCTAACAGTGCAGGATCGGATGTATCCCAGATGGTCCCATCTCAATAAATTGGGTGAAGATCCTGAACCCCAGCAGGGTGAAGCCAGCCACTGCCAACACAAGGAATGCAGGCGTGCTTCAAACACTCCAGTGGAATCAGGAAGACACTAGCACGGACAGCTTATCTTGCTTATTGCTTAGCTCAACAGAGGAGCCTCTGGCTTCCAGACCACCCTTCCCACGCACTTACCCAGAAGCCTCCAGGGTAATTGCAGGGAACCTCAAAACGACCTAACCTGCCTCAGCATTCGAACACCAGTCAGATTAGCAGGAGTCAAGCTGCAGTATTTAATTTCTAGCTGAAGTAACCAGAGGCCACAACACACAAAGCCTCAAGTTTTAGGCACAAGAACTGTGGGGCAGAGGTCCCTGTGCCAAAGATACAGAGATCTACCTTAAAAGTCAGGAAAAGGGTTATTACCATGAGTAAAAAGCAAAGCAGAAAATAAGAGACCACAGAATCTTTCTATGGGGACAAGGACCAAAACGCAAATGCCAAAAAGGGTATCATTGACACTGCACTCCTATCTGAAACTTCAGAAGGAAATATGAACTGGTCAGAAGAAAAAAGCATCTCTTGGAACACCTCTGGAAGAATTTTAAAACCCAAATTAAGGAAGTAGAAGAAAAACTGATTAATGATTTTAAAAATATTTTAAAAAGAACTCAGTGAAGAGAATAGTTCCTTAAAAAGGAAAAATTGGACAAATGGAAAAGGAGATGTAAAAGTTAACTGAAGAAAACAATTTGATAAAAAATAGAATCAGACAAGGAGAAGCTAATGAATCTATGAGACATCAAGAATCAGTCAAACAGAATCTCATGAATGAAAAGATAGAAGAAAATTTAAAACACCTAATTAGAAAAAACAACTGATCTGGAAAATAGATGCAGGAGAGAAAATCTAAGGATTATTGGTCTACCAGAAAGCAGTAAGTAAAAAAAAAAAAAAGACCCCAGACAATATCATCCAAGAAATCATCAAGCAAAATTGCCCAGAAGTCCTAGATACCGAAAGCAAAATATTCCTTGAAAGAATGCATCGTTTACCTCCTGAAAAGGACCCCAAGCTATAAACACTAAGGAATATTGCTCTCAATTTCCAGAACTATAAAATGAAGGAGAATATCCTCTGGGCAGCCAGAAAGAAACAATTCAAATACGGAGGAACTACAGTCAGGATCACATAGGACCTTCCGTCTTCTAAATTAGAAGATCAAAGGAGTTGGAATACGATATTCTATAAGGCAAAGGAGCTTGGTCTACAACCAAGGATCAATTACCCATCAGACTTGAGCATAATATTTAAGGCAAGGAGATGGGCATTCAATGAAATAAGGGATCTCCAGACATTTCTGATGAAAAGGCCAGAACTCAACAGAAAATTTAAACTTCAAATGCAGGTCTCAGGAGAGGCATAAAAATGTAAACAGGCAAAAAACTTATTGTTAAATATGGGTAAACTACTTACAACCCTATAAGGGAAGATGATAATTGTTAATCTTGAGAATTGTATATTTATTATGAAATGTGAAAGGGATGCACATAGATAGAGGGAGTGGGTATAAATTAAATGATATGATGAAAACAAATGTGATTTAAAGGTGGAAACGAATTTTATTGGGAGACGTGAAAAGGAGGAGGCAGAAAAAAAATAAATTCCATCACAGAAAGAGGCACAAAAATATATTACAGTAAAGGGATAGAGGGGAGGAAGATGAGTATTGCTTGAGAAGTACACTCATCTGATGAGATTCAAGGAGGGTACAACAAACTCAGTTAAATATAGAAATAAAACTATAGAGGGAATAGGAGGGGAGGGGGAAAAGAAAAGGGAGGGGAGTCTAAAAGGGAGGAAAGAAACTGTAATGGAAAGGGGGATTAAATGAGAGGGGGGATGAAAGACAGGAGGGAAGACTGAGGGAGGCAGTGGTCAAAAATTAAAACTATTGTGCAAAAGAAGGGAGAATGGAGAACTAAAAGCATAAAGAAAGGGAAAGGGGATGGAGAGAAAGACACAAATTTTAATGATAAATATGAATGTGAATGGGATGATCTCTCCGATAAAATGGAGATGGATAGCAGAATGTATTAAAAATCATAATCCAACAATATGTTATTTACAAGAAACACGTTTGAGAAGGGAAGATACACAAAGGGTAAAGGTGAAAGTGTGGAGTAAAATTTATTGAGTGGATGTAAAAAAGCATGGGTAGCAATCCTAATCTCAGACAAAGCAAAAGCAGAAATAGATCTACTCAAAGAGATAAGAAAGGAAACTATATCCTGCTGAAAGGCACCGTAGACAATGAAGCAAATTCACTACTAGAAGTAGCAGAGCAGATTTTCAAACATATCAGCCCTGGACAAGAGTCCAGCGGAACTGAGTTAGAGAGGAGCACAGGACATCTGGTAGCAGCAGCAGCAGCAACTCCTAAGACTTTCAGCCCATAGATTAAATATTAAAAAGTCACCTACTTGAAACACCCAGGTGCCAAGATGGTTGAGTAAAATGTAAGTGCTCTCACCTTCCCCTTGCTCATCTTGACAACACAAAAAATAATGTCCCAGGAAAATTTTTAGAATAGTGGGATCAGCTGAATGAGAAAATAGTCTCCCAGACCAGGAGGCTAGGGAGATTGCCAAAGAGAGTCACTCTGAAGGAGACCAGTGCAGGACTAGTCTCAGACCAGTCTCAGACAGCTCCACCTCAGTGAAACAAGAGGAGAACCTGAGGCCCAGGGAGGTGGAGTCCATAAGGGCCCAAAATCAGGACCCCAGGCAAAATTAGCACAGTCACAGGAATTGTGCAGACACAATTGCAGAAGGGGGTTCACTATACCCTGAGCCTGCTTTTGTTCTGCCTCAGGTGAGGGGACCTCCTGAGGTCAGACCACCCCTCCCCTACACCACATACAGTGAGCTTCAAGGTAACTGGCTGGGCAAATGACAAAGACTTTGCCAGGCCTCTGCCTTAGCATATATCAGCCAGCTCAACAGCAGGGTAACTGTAGTATTTTAGCTTCTAAGTGAAGAAAACAAGTGGTCAAAACACACAAAGCCTCACATTCTCAGCACCAGAAACTTGGGACAGAGTTCCCTGTGCTGTAGAAGCAGGCATTCACTTTAAAAGTGAGGAAAAAGACAATCATCATGAGTAGAAGCAAGTTACAAAAGAAAAGACCATAGAATCTTCCTATGGGGAGAAAGACCAACAATCTAATACAGAAGAGAACAGCATTGAGACTGTACCCACATCTGAATCCTCAGAAGGGAATATGAACTCTTCTCAAGACCAAACAGCATTATTGGAAGAGTTTAAGAAGGATTTTAAAAGCCAAATAAGAAAACTACAAGAAAAATTGACGAATGATCTTAAAAATATGAAAAAAAAGAATTCATTGAAGAATTAAAAAAAGAAAATTTGACAAATGGATAAGAAGATACAAAACATACCTAGAAAAAGTAACTCCTCAAAGGGAATAATTTGACAAATAAAAAAGAAAATATAAAAGCTAATTGAAGAATCCAATTTATTAAAACTTAGAACTCGGCCAAAAGAAGTCATTTAAGACATAAAGAATCAGTCAACCACAATCTAAAGAATGAAAGAAAATAGAAGAAAATGTAAAATATCTCATTGGAAAAAGCACTGACCTGGAAAATAGATCCAGGAGAGACAATTTAAAAATTATGGTACTTAAAAGTCATTATCAAAAAAGGAAGAAGTCTAGACATCATCTCTCATGAAGTTATCGAGGAAAATTGCCCTCATATTCTAGAATCAGAGGGCAAAATAAATATTGAATGAACCCATTAATCAAGTCTTGAAAGAGATAAAAAAGAGAAACTCCGAGGAATATTCTATCCAAATTCAGGAGTTCCCATATCAAGGACAACTTATTGCAAGCAGTTAGAAAGAAACGGTTTGAGTGTTATAGAAATACAATCACAATAATCCAGCATCTAGCAGCTTCTACATTAAGGATGGAACGACTTGGAATATGACATTTCAGAAGTTAAACGAACTGCGATTGAAACCAACAATCACCTACCCAGCAAATCTGATAATACTTCAGGGCAAAAAATTGCTATTCAGTGATAAAGATGACTTTCAAGCATTCTTGATGAAAAGTCCAGAATTGAACAGAAAATTTAACTTTCAACAACAAGAATCAAGAGAAGCAGGAAAAGGTAAACGGAAAAAAGAAATCATAAGGGACTTTCTAAAGCCGAACTGTTTACATTCCTACGTGGAAAGATAATATTTGTAACTCTTGAGATTTTTCTCAGCATTTGGGTAGGTGGAGGGATTTTATACACACACATATGTTTATATTTGTGTGTGTATATGTATATATAGGTAGATACAGATATAGATAGACACATCTATATCTATCTATCTGTCTATCTATCTACCTATCTAAATGTACATATACATATATATATATACTTATATATACATACATATATATACATATACATATATATATACTTATATATACATACATATATACATATACACACACACATACATATACATAGAGACAGAGAGACAGAGAGCACAGGGTGAGTTGAACGGGGAGGGAGCGTTTCTAAAAAATAAAATTAAGGGTGAAAGAGGAATATATTTAGAGGAGAAAGGGAAAGATGGAATGAGGCAAATTACCTCTCATAGAAGAGGCAAGAAAAAGTTTTACCAATGGAGGGGAATAGGGACGAGGTGAGAGGGAAAAAGTTAATTTTACCCTCATCACATTTGGCTCAAGGAAGTAATAACATGCACACTCAATTTGGCATAAAAACTATCTTACAGTGCAGGAAAGTAGGGGAGAAGGGGATAAGCAGTGTGGGGGAGATGATGGAAGGGATTGAAAATGGGAGGAGGGAGCAAGTAGAAGTAAACACTCTTGGGGAGGGACAAGGTCAGAAGAGAAAATAGAAAAAATAGAGGGCAGAGAGTATGGAGGGAAATAAAATTATCTTACACAATATGACTACTATGGAAGTCATTGGCAAAACTTCACATATATAGTGTATATTGAATTGCTTGCCTTCTCAGTGGGGATGGATAGGAAGGGAGGGAGGAAGAGATGTTGGAACTCAAAGTTTTGGGAACAAATGTTGAGAAGTGTTCTACATACAACTGAGAAATAAGAAATACAGGTAACGTGGTATAGGAATTTATCTTGCCCTACATAAAAAGATAGAAGATGGGGATAAGGGAAGGGAGGGATGTTAGAAGGGAGGACACATTGGCTGAAGGGGCATTAAGAAAATAAGACACTTTTAGGTGCGGGGAGGGGAGAGATGGGGAGAAAATTTGGAACTTAAAATTTTCTTGAAATTAATGTTGAAAACTTAAAATTAAAACGGAGGTATGGGAATATGACATCCATAAGGCAAAGGAACTTGGAGTAGAAATAAGGATCAGGTACGCAGCAAAAATGAGCATTATATTTCAGGCAAGGAGATGGACATTCAATGAAATAAGGGATTTCCAGACCTTCCTGAGGAAAAGGCCAGAGTTCCATAGGAAATTTGATCTTCAAATGCAAGACTCAAGAAAGAAATAAAAATATAAACAAAGGGGAAAAATTTATTATTCAACGAGGGAAAACTGCTTATATTGCTATATGAGAAGATGATAGCTGTTAATCTTCAGAATTGTATATCTATTATGACATTTAAAAGGCATAAACATACATAGAGGGGGATGATAACAAATATGATGAAAGAGTGTGAAGGGATTGCAACAGGAAAAGAGAAAAGGAGGCAGAAAATATAAATTATGTTACAGGAAGAGATACAAAAATATATTACAGTACAGGGAAAGAGCAGATGGAGATGAGCATTGTATGAGATTTATTCTCATCTGATTTGATTCAAGGAGGGAACAGCATAGTTGAGTACAGAAATCCAATTTGTCCTATAGACTGTAAGAGGGGATAAAACTCTATTCTGGAGGGCAATGGAGAAATAAAAATATAAATGGGAGGAAATAAGATGGAGAGAAAGACACAGATACTAATCATAACAGTGAATGTGAATGGGATAAACTTTCCCATAATATGGGAGTAGATAGAAGAATGGATTACAAAAACATAATCCTAGAATAACTTGTTAAAAAGAAACGCATTTCAAAAAGTGGGTAAAGGGAAAAGGTTGGAGGAGAATATATTATACTTCAGCTGATGCAAATAAAAGCAGGCATAATCATTCTAATCACAGACAAAGCAAAAGTAGAAATAGATTTAATTAAAAGAGATAAGGAATGAAACTATATTCTGCTAAAAAGCACAATAAACAATGAAATTCTGTGTGTGTGTGTGTGTGTGTGTGTGTGTGTGTGTGTGTTCTTCTTTCATTACTGAAGAGGACCATGCCACCTGAGAAATGATGACAGGACTTGCACTTGACTTTCTTTTGAGTGACAGAGGGCTAAACAATGAAATTATATAATTGCTAAATATATATGCATCAAGTGGTACAGCACACACATTTGAGGGGAGAAATTAAAAGAGTTGCAGAAAGAAATAGACAGGAAAACTTTACTAATGGGGAACTGCAACCTCCGCCTGTCTGAACTTGATAAATACAATTTCAAAATAAACAAGAAAAAAGTTAAGGAGATGAATATAACTCTTAATAAGATAGATATGACAGATCTCCAGAGAACACTGAATGATGTCATGAAGGACAGAAAACAAGGACACAAAAAGGACACCTTTTTTCCAGTGGTATATGGCACATATATAAAAACTGACCATGTACTGGGGCCCAAAATCTTCACAATTCAGTGCTGAAAGGCAGATAGTCAATGAATCCTCTTTAGATCATGATGCAATAGAAATTACATGTAATAAAGCCTGATGGAAAGATAGACAAAAAATTAGTTCTAAACTAGATAATCTAATCCTAAAGAATGAATGGGTCAAGAAAGAAATCACAGAAACAATCAATAATATCATTAAAGAGAATGATAGTAATGAGACAATCTACTAAAAGTTATGGGATGCTATGACAGCAATTCTTAGGTGGGTTTTATATTATTACATGCCTACATGAAGAGAACAGAAAAAGAGGAGATCAACAAATTAGGCATGCAACTGAAAAAGTGAGAAAAAGAAGAAATTGAACATCCCCAAGTAAATTCCAAATTAGAAATACTGAAAATCAAAGGAGAGATTAGTGAAAGTGAAAATAACAAAACTGTTGAATTAATAAATAAATGTAAGAGTTAGTTTTATGGAAAAAACTGATATGCCTTTGGTCAATTTGACTTTAGAAAAAGAAAGAAGAAAACCAAATTGTGAATATCAGAAATGAAAAAGGTGAACTTAAGTCCAATGAAGAGGAAATTAAAACGGTAATTAGAAATGACTTTTTGACAACTATATGACGGTAAATTTGGCAATCTAAGTGAAATGGATGAATATTTTGAAAAAATATAAATTTCCCATATTAAGAGAAGAGGAAATTCGATACAGATATCTCCATCTCAGAAAAAGAAATTGAACAAGCATTGAATGAGCTCTCCAGGATAAAATATCCTGGGACAGAAGGATTTATAAGTGAATTTTATTGATTGTGTTCGTTCTTTATTTTCAAAGAGATCCATGACCACAGAGAAATGATTATATGACTTGTACTTGATTTTGCTTGAGTAAGAGAAGACTGTGCAAGGTCTCCAGCCATACTTTCTCCTCCTGAGCCATCTGGATCGAGTGAAGTAATATTCAACAGGATGACTAGAGACAGCCCAGGATACAATGGGAAACCTTGGCCTTTTGGGCCAAGGTTTTTTTAGGTACTCACATAAAGTGAGGTAATGCCAATTCAGTGAACAGATTTCTTTAAAAGGTACTCAAGGGAGTGTTCCCTTTAATGGAAAAGAGAAAAAAATAGATAATTATAGAAATCATTCTGGGAGGGGCAGGAACCTGAGGGTTGTTATTTGGAAGAGAAACTGTTACTATTGTCTTTCCTTCTAAGCGAGGAAGGTCAAAAATAGCCACTGAGTGGAAACCTCTTAGGGGAGAAAGAAAGAAACAAACAAACAAAGAGAGAAAGAAAGAAACAAACAAACAAACAAAGAGAGAAAGAAAGAAAGAGAGAAAGAAAGAAAGAGAGAAAGAGAGAAAGAAAGAAAGAAAGAGAGAGAGAGAAAGAAAGAAAGAAAGAAAGAAAGAAGGAAAGAAGGAAAGAAGGAAGGAAAGAAAGAAAGAAAAAGAAAGAAAGAAAGAAAGAAAGAAAGAAAGAAAGAAAGAAAGAAAGAAAGAAAGAAGGAAGGAAGGAAGGAAAGAAGGAAAGAAAGAAAGAAGGAAAAAAGAAAGAAAGGAAGGAAGGAAGGAAGGAAGGAAGGAAGGAAGAAAGAAAGAAAGAAAGAAAGAAAGAAAGAAAGAAAGAAAAAGAAAGAAAGAAAGAAAGGAGAACGAGAGAGAAAGAGAGAGAGGGGAAGGAAGAAGGGAATGAAGGAATGAAAAAAGGAAGGAAGGAAGGAAGGAAGGAAGGAAGGAAGGAAGGAAGGAAGGAATACTATCAAACATTTAAAGAACAACAAATTCCGATACTACAAAGGCGATTTGGAAAATTAGAAAAGAAGGACTCCTAACAAGTGTTTTTATTTATTCTTCTAATTTTCTTTTATTTTTTATGTTCTACAATCACTATCACGAAACTTAGATTTCCCTCCCTACCTACGCCTATCAAACCCCTCTCTCCCCAAGATGGCACAATTCTATATAAGATCTACACATACATTCCTATTGAATACATTTTCACTATACTCATGCTGTGTAGACGAACTGAAATAAATAGGAGAAATCATATAACAAACCAAAACATAATACACACAAACACACACACGCAAACACACCCACAAAATGATCTGCTACAATCTGAGATTGAAATCCATAATTCTTTCTCTGAATGTAGAAAGCATTTTACCTTAGAAGACGTTCGGGAATTTTTTTTTTTTTTTTTTTTATGTCCTTGCATTGCTATGAAGATCCAAATCTACCAGAAAAATCTCTCGCATACTGTGGTCGTTGCTGTGTACAAAGTTCTCCTGGTTCTGCTCCTTTCACTCAGCATCAGATCATATAAGTCTTTCCAGGCCTCTCTGAAATCTTCTTGTTCATCATTTCTTATGGCACAATAGTAACACATTATATTCATTTCCCATAATTTATTCAGCCATTCCCCAATTGATGGACATCCCCTTGATTTCCAGTTTTGGGCAACTACAAAGAATGCTGCTATAAATATATTTGCACATGTGGAACCCTTTCCCATTTTTATGATCTCTTGGGGATACAGTCCTAGAAGTGATATTGCTGGGTCCAAGGGTATGCACATTTTTTTAGCCCTTTGGGCATAGTTCCAAAGCGTTCTGCAGAATGTTTGGTTGAGCTGACAGCTCCACCAACAATGAATTAGTGTTCTAACTCTCCCTCATCCTCCCCAACATTTTTCATTTTCCTTTTCTGTCATGTTTGCCAATCTAATAGGTGTAATGTGGTACTTCAGAGTTCTTTTGATTTGCATCTCTCTAATTAAAAGTAATTTAGAGCATTTTTTCATTTGATTGTAGATATCTTTAATTTCTTCCTCTGAAAACTGTTTATTCATATTTTTGACCATTTATCAATTGGGCAATGACTGGTATTATTCTACATTTGACTCATTTCTCTATGTATTCTTGAAATGAAGCCTTTATCCCCGAGATTACCTGTAAAATTTCTTTCCCAATTTACTACATCCTTCTGATTTTTGGTTGCATTGGGTTTGGTTGTGCAAAAACTTTTCAGTTTAATGTAATCAAAATAAACCGTCTTGCACTGCATAATGTTTTCTCTCTCTTCTTTACTCAAAAATTCTACCGTTCCCCATAAATCTGATAAATACACTATTCCTTGCTCTTCCAGTTCATCATGGTATCAGTTTTTTTACCTAGATGCTGTAGCCTTTTGGACTTTATTGTTTTGTAAGGTGTCATGCATGGGTCTATGCCTAATTTCCGGCACACTGTTATCTGGTTTTCCCAGCAATTTTTGTGGAACAGTGAGTTCCTATCCCAGAAGCTGGGATCCTTGGGTTTATCATACAGGAGGTTGCAATATTCCTTGCCTACTATGTCTAGAATATGCCTAGCATATTCCACTTGTCTACCCTTCTGCTTCTTAGCAAGTACCAAGTGGTTTTGATAATTGCTGCTTTATAACACAATGTGACATCTGGTAGCACTAGGTCACCTTCCCTAGCATTTCTTTTCATTAGTTCCTTTCACATTCTGGATCTTTTGTTCTTCCAGATGACTTTTGATATTATTTTACTGAGCTCTAGAAAATAATTATCTGATACTTTGGTTGGTATGGCACTAAATGAGCAAATTAATTTAGGTAGAATTGTCATGTTTATTATATTGGCTCAGCCTACCCATGAGCAGCTGATGTTTTTCCACTTACTTTGATCTGACTTTATTTGTGCAAAAAGTATCTTGTAATAGTGTTCATATAGTCCTTGGGCTTGTTTTGGCAGGTAAACTCCCAAATATTTTATAGTGTGTGCCCGAGCTTTAAATGAGATTTCTCTCTCTATTTCTTGCTGTTGGACTTAGTTACTAATATAGAGGAGTGAAGAAGATTTCTGTGGGTTTATTGTGTAACCTGCAACTCTCCCAAGGTTGTTGTTTTTTTTTTTTATTTCTAGTAGCTTTTTACTTCAATTTCCGCGATTCTTTAAGTATATCATCATATCATCTGCAAAGAGTGATAACTTAGTTTCTTCTTTGCCTGTTCTTATTCCCTCAATTTCTTTATCTTGTCTAATTGCTACAGCTAACATTTATAGTAGCATATTGAATAATAGTGGTGATAATGAACATCCTTGTTTCACCCCTGATCTTATTGGAAATGCATGTAGCTTATCCCCATTGCCTATACTGCTTGCTGAAGGTTTTAGGAGGATACTGCTTATTATTTTATGGAAAGTTCCCTTTATTCCTATGTTCTCCAGCATTTTTAATAGGAATGGGTGTTGTATTTTATCTAAAGCTTTTTCTGCATCTATTGAGATAATCATGTGGTTTTTGTTTGTTTTTTTGTTGATGTGATCGACAACCCTAATAGCTTTCATAATATTGAATCAGCCTAGCATTCCTGCTACGAACTCTACCTGATCATAATGCATTATTCTTGTGATAAGATGCTATATTCCTTTTGTTAAAATCTTTCTTACAATTTTTGCATCTATATTCATTAAAGAAATTGGTCTATTTTTCTTTCTCTGATTTGTCTCTTCCTGGTTTAGGTATCAAAACTTTATTTGTATCATAAAAAGTATTGGGAGTACTCCTTCCCCAGTTTTCAAAAGCAGTCTATATAGAATTGGAATTAACTGTTCTTTACATGTTTAATAGAATTCAATTTTAAATGCATCTGGCCCAGGAGTTTTTTACTAGGGAGTTCATGGATGACTTGTTCAATTTCTTTTTCTGAGATGGGATTGTTTAAGTATTCAGCTTCCTCTTCTGTTAATTTGGGCAATTTGTATTTTTTAAAATACTAATCTATTTCATTTTGAATGTAGAATTTGTGAGCATAAAGTTGGGCAAAATAATTTCTAATTATTGTTTTAATTTCCTCCTCATTGGAGGTGAGTTCACCCATTTCATTTTTCATTAGTAATTTCATTTTCTTCTTTCTTTTCTTTTAATCAAATTGACCAAAAGTATATCCATTTAATTAGTATTTTCATAAAAGCAACTATTTGTTTACGTATTAATTCAATAGTTTTCTTAATTTCAAATTTATTAGTCTCTCTTTTGGTTTTCAGTATTTCTAGTTTGGTATTTCCTTGCATATTTCAATTTGTTCTTTTTCTAGCTTTTTCAGCTTCATGCCCAAGTCATTGATCCCCTCTTTCTCTACTTTGTTTGCATCGACAGTCAAAGATATAAAACTTCACCTAAGAACTGCTTTTGCAGTATCCCTTAAGATTTGTTATGTTGTCTTGTTATTGTCATTCTCTTGAATGAGGTGTTGATTTTTTCTATGATTTATTGTTTAACCCGCTCCTTCTTGATGGTTAGATTATTTAGTTTCCAATTGACTTTTGGTTTATGTTTCCATGGCCTTTTGTTACATATAATTTTTATTGCATTTTGATCTGAGAGGGCTACATTGATTATCTTTGCCTTTCTGCACTGGATTGTGAGGTTTTCATGTCCTAGTACATGATCAGTTTTTGTATATGTCCCATGTACTCTTGAGAAAAAGATATATTCTTTTCTATTCCCATTGAATTTTCTGCAGAGATCTGTCGTATCTAACATATCAAGAATTTTTATTTACCTCCTTAACCTCTTTCTTATTTATTTTGAGGTTAGATTTATCAAGTTCAGAGAGAGGGAGATTGAGCTCCCCCAGTGGTATAATTTTGCTGTCGATTTCTTCCTTCAACTCCACCAACGTCTCCTCTAAGAGTCTGGATGCCATACCACTTGGAGCACACATGTTTAGTAACTATATTGCTTCATTGTCTATGGTGTCTTTCAGCAGGATATAGTTTCCTTCCGTATCTATTTTGATTAGATCTATTTCAGCTTTTGCTTTGTCTGAGATTAGGATTGCTATTCCTGCTTTTCTTACATCACCTGAAGCACAATATATTCTGCTCAATCCTTTGACCTTTACCCTGTGTGTATCCCCCCACTTCAAATGTGTTTCTTGAAAACAACTTATTTTTGGATTATGACTTTTAATCCATTCTGCTATCCATCTCTGTTTTATGGGGGAGTTCATTCCATTCACATTCTCAGTTATGATTACAATATGTGTATTTCCCTCCATCCTCCTTCCCACCATGTGTGCTTTTAGCTCTCCTGTCTCCCTTCCTCTCCTCAATAATTTTAACTTTTCACCATCACCTCCTGCAACCTTCCCTTCCTTCTGGTGGCCTCCCTCTCTTTTTCTCCCTTTTACCCTTACTGCTTCTTCTCTCCCTTTTAGCTTCCCTCCCTTTTTTCTCCCTTCCCGTCCTACTGCCTATAGAGCTAGTTAGGATTATCTACTTAAGTTTATTGTTCCCTCCTTGAACCAAATCAGATGAGAGTACCTCTCAAACAATGTTCATCTCCCTCCCCTCTTTCCCACTACTATAATTTTGTACTTCTTCCTGTGATGTAATTTACCATTTTTTACTTCCTCCTTTTCATATGTGTTGTTGCAATCCCTTCACACACTTAGATCATATTTTTACATGACATCATTTATTTTATACACGTTCCCTCTATGTATATCTCTTTTATATTTCTTAATAGATGCACAATTCTAAAATTAACAGGTATCATCTTCCCTTATAGGGAGGTAAACAGTTTGCCCAAATTGAGTAACAAGTCCCCCCCACCCCCACCCCGTTTACATTTATATGCCTCTCATGAGACCTGCGTTTGAAGATCAAATTTTCTACTAAGTTCTGGAGTTTTAGTCAGGAAGTTCTGGAAATCCCTTACTTCTTTGAATGCCCATCTCCTTGCCGGCAATGTTATGCTGAACTTTGCTGGGTGGTGGATCCTTGGTTGTAGTCCCAGCTCCTTTGCCTTACACAATATTGGATTCCAATTCCTTTGATCTTTAAATGCAGAAGCTGTAAGGTCCTGTGTGATCCTGACTGTAGTTCCTCGGTATTTGAATAGTTTCTTTCTGGCTGCTTGTAGTATTTTCCCCTTCACTTGATAGTTTTGGAATTTGGTAACGATATTTCTTGAGGTTTTGAGTTTGGGATCCCTTTCGGGAGGTGAATGGTGCATTGTTTCAGTGACTATTTTGCCCTCTGTATCTAGCACTGGGCAGTTTTCCTTGATGATTTCCTGAAAGATGTCTAGACTCTTTTGTTCATTGTGACATTCTGGCAGGCCAATAATTCTTAAAATTTCTCTCTTTCATCTATTTTCCATGTCAGTGGTTTTTCCAATTAGATATTTTCATTTTATTCTATCTTTTCATTCTTTAGATTTTGTTTGACTGCTTCTTGCTGTCTCATAGAGTCATTAGTTTCTACTTGCCAATTCTAATTTTTATCTGATTGTTTTCTTCAGTTAACTTTTGCTTCTCCTTTTCCATCTGTTCAATTCTTCCTTTTAAGGCGTTGTTTTCTCCAGTTAATTTTTGTACTTCCTTTTCTAATTGTCCAGTTTTAACAGTTAGATTTTGTGTTTCCTTTTCCATTTGTCCAATTTTCCCATTTACGTTTTGTGTTTTCTTTTCCATTTGTTCAATTTTCCTTTTTAAAGAGATGTTCTCATCAGTGAATTCTTTTATCATACTTTTAAAATCACTGGCCAGTTTTTCTTCTATTTCCTTCTTCAACTGTTCCAGTAGAGGTGTTTGTGCATGCAAACAGTTCATGGTCCTTTCTGAAGTTTCAGATGCAAGTACAGTCTTACTACTGACCTCTTTGGTATTTGTTTTTTGATCTTTTTCCCCAAGGAAAGATTCTATATTTATCTACCCTTCTTTTGTTTTTTCATTATGATGATATTTTTTGTGGGGTTTTTTTTATGATGTTTTTGTGATTTCTGGTTCTTTCAGTTAGAATTTACAGAACTTTGCGTTGAGCTGGCTTGTGTGAAAAAGCTAAGGGCAGGTGCTAATTTATCTTTTTGTTTTGTGTTTCCCCTATCAGCCCTAGGGTTAGCTTGTTAAGTTTGGGGAGGGGTGGTCTGCTCACGGGAGATCTCCTCACTTGAACTGAGGCAAATGCAGGGTCAGAGGATAGTGGTCCCAACTGCCTTACTGTCTTCCCCTTTCCCCTGGAGTACTGAGGCACGACTAGATCCTAGTGGTTGTTTCCTCCCCTCCTAGGGCTCCTCTCCTGGCACTGAGGCTCGTCTGTGTCCTAGTGTGAGTTTCCACTGCCCTGGGGTCCTTCTCCTTCTGAGTTCACCTGTGCCACAGTAGGAGTTATCCCCATTATCTATTTTCCTAGACTCACGTGTTATGAGACTATTTGCCACCTCTGCTTATGTCTCTGTAATTTTTCTTGGTAAATATTTTATGCTTCTTTCGAGGTCATTAAGGGTGGAGGCGAAAGTGTTTACTGATCACTCCACTATCCTGACTCCTGGAAGTTCAAGTAAGTGATATACAGACGTTTTATCAGCAGGCTGAAAGTCTCAGGAGCTTCCCTGGCTGATATCTGGGGCTCAGTGACAAAAGAGGTTCAAAAAGCCAATGAGGAGAAGAATGCTTTAAAAACCGGAATTAGCCAAATGGAAAAGGAGGTCCAAAAGCTCACTGAGGAAAATAGTTCTTTCAAAATTAGAATGGAACAGATGGAGGCTAATGACTTTATGAGAAACCAAGAAATCACAAAACAAAGTCAAAAGAATGAAAAAATGGAAGATGATGTGAAATATCTCATTGGAAAAACAACTGACCTGGAAAATAGATCCAGGAGAGACAATTTAAAAATTATGGGGCTACCTGAAAGCCATGATAAAAAAAAGAGCCTAGACATCATCTTTCACGAAATTATCAAGGAAAGCTGCCCTGATAGTCTAGAACCAGAGGGTAAAATAAGTATTCAAGGAATCCACCAATCACCACCTGACAGAGATCCAAAAAGAGAAACTCCTAGGAACATTGTGACCAAATTCTAGAGTTCCCAAGTCAAGGAGAAAATATTGCAAGCAGCTAGAAAGAAACAATTCAAGTATTGTGGAAATACAATCAGAATAACACAAGATCTAGCAGCTTCTACATTAAGGGATTGAAGGGCATGGAATAGGATATTCCAGAAGTCAAGGGAACTAGGACTAAAACCAAGAATCACCTACCCAGCAAAACTGAGTATAGTACTTCAGGGGAAAAATTGGTCTTTCAATGAAATAGAGGACTTTCAAGAATTCTTGATGAAAAGACCAGAGCTGAAAAGAAAATTTGACTTTCAAACACAAGAATGAAGAGAAGCATGAAAAGGTAAATAGCAAAGAGAAGTCATAAGGGACTTACTAAAGTTGAACTGTTTACATTCCTAAATGGAAAGACAATAATTGTAACTCTTGAAATTTTTCGGTATCTGGGTAGTTGGTGGGATTACATACACGCACACACATACACACACACAGAGACAGAGAGCACAGGGTGAATTGAATAGGATGTGGACATGTTTTAAAAAAATGAAATTAAGCAGAGAGAGAGAAATATATTGGGAGGAGAAAGGGAGAAATGGAATGGGACAAGTTATCTCCCATAAAAGAGGCAAGCAAAAGACTTTTTAGTGGAGGGAAAAAGAGGGCAGGTGAGAGAAAAACGTGAAATTTACTCTCATCACATTCCACTAAAGGAAGGAATAAAATGCATAGTCATTTTGGTATGAAAACCTATCTTACAATACAGGTAAGTGGGGGAGAAGGGTATAAGCAGGGCAGGGGGGATGATGGAAGGTTGGGCAATGGGAGGAGGGAGCAATTTGAAGTCAACACTCTTGTGGAGGGAAAGGATTAAAAGAGAGAATGGAAGCAATGGGGGACAGGATAGGATGGAGGGAAATATAGTTAGTCTTACACAACATTAGTATTATTGAAATAATTTGCAAAACTACTCAGATATTGCCTATATTGAATTGCTTGCCTTCCCAAAGGGAATGCGTGGGGAGGGAGAGATGAAGAGAAGTTGGAACTCAAAGTTTTAGGAACAACTATCGAGTACAGTTCTTGCTACTAGGAAATAAGAAATACAGGTAATGGGGTATAGAAAGTCATCTGGCCCTACAAGACAAAAGAGAAGATGGGGACAAGGGAAGGGAGGGATGATAGAAGAGAGGGCAGATTGGTGATAGGGGCAATTAGAATGCTCGGTGTTTTGGGGTGGGGGGAGGGGACAAATGGGGAGAAAATTTGGAACCTAAAATTTTGTAAAAATGAAAGTAAAAATTAAATAAATAAGTTCAAAAACTAAAGATAGAGAACAAAGTATCATAGGGAAGGAGAGAATTTGAAAGTCAGATTGTTAAGAAAAAATGTCAAAACGTGTTTTACATACGATTGGGAAACATTTAATTAAATAAATGAAGATAACTTTTAAAAAGAAAATGAAATGTGCAAGGTGATATGGCAGGTTATTTCATACAAAAATTAATCAAAGAAACATAGCTTTTGTCAGGGAACTCAAACATTCGGGAGTTAGTTGTCAATCCAAACTGTGATAGAAGAATCAACATGATAAATTCAAAGAACAAATTCAGAAAAGGTGTTATGATGAAGTTTTACAGTGGGAAATTTTTCATGTGTTGCAGCTGAAAAAATATTTATGAAACATTTGAAGATAAATTTACAGGACTGCCACATGGAGATCAGGAAAGTAAGAGTTTGACTTGATTTCAGTGATCTCCCAGGGCAGCACTAGGGACACCTGAGAGACATTTTCAAAAGACAAATTCAGCCTCTAAGTCAAGGAAATTTTCTAATAATTAGAGCTCATCAAAAGTAAAATGAAAGGCTGTAAGTTTACCCAAGATGAAATTTTTAAAAGATCATACTATTTGTTGAATGTAGAGTACAAGAGACTTTTATTAGACATGAATGGAATTAAATAGCAAGTAAGTTTAATTCCCATTCTTAAATTATGTGATTCTATGCATATATCAATATATCTTTGCTTTTATTGGATATATTCTCTCTCTATTAATTAGCCTAACTCATCACTGGGAGTAATTAATGCAATTTCAGGTAATAAACAGGGAAACAGCCATTCAATGTGGCGAGAATGAAGATTAACAAAGCATTGGTAATGTTAGAATGAGATATTTTGTAGAAAGTTGGATGGAATGTTATCAAATTTTCATGTAGAACGATTTGCCTTCACTCAAGGAGGAGGTCCATTGCCTCTTGTGAAACAGAAATGAAGGTGGAGATAATGGAGGCAAACAAGGGTGCTGCGAAATAATTTGGAAAGAAGAGAAAGCACAATGAATGAACTTTGTTTTTCCCATTAACATAGAGAATATGGTTGTCAGATGAAAAGGATACAGGAAAGGAAGCAATGGGATGTTTGAGGATGGATGAAAAAATCTGAAAAATATACTTCATGGAGAGGGTTTAGCAAAAGAATTAGGGAAATAAAAAAAGAAACTTTCCTTGATAAGTATACAGTTGCACAGAAATAGGATAACAAATTTAGTAGACATAATCAACACAGTTTATAGGTTTCTTTAGCTCTACTCAGAAGCACGAGAGAGAAAAGGCAGAATATGTTATAATAACTGCATGGTTAGAGCTTTCCATAAGATAAATGGAGAAACAGTTTGATGATATATAATGCTGATTTTGTTTACCATGGAGTCAAGTTAGGGAAATGAAGAGACCGTACCTAATTCAGAGATTATGGCTTGGGAAAAAACTTATGAATGGAAGGTAGTGAGCACAGATTAAAGCAATGGTGAGAAGGTCAGGTATTATAAAGCAGAAGGAAATATCGAATGATAAAAGATTATGAACAAATAAAAGATGTTCAGAGTTCTTGATTATGAAGGTGACACATTTCTGAATGGTGGGAAAATCAAGATTATGTCCACCACTGTACATACACCACCATACATATGGATTAAAGGGTTACACAATGTGTTACAATTAGTAAACTGAGGACTTTAGGAGTCAAGTTTTTTTTTTGAGAGTATAAATATTAAAATCTGTAATGTAATAGCAAGAGGTGGAGTGGAGAGAAGCATTATGAGTCAGTGAAAGGATTCATTCAGAAAGAAAACAGGGGTTAGTAGACAGCTATTACCAGAACCTAGACTGGGTGATAAATATGGATTAAATGAACATCAAAAGAAGAAAGGTTATTGATTCACACAATATACATTTGGTATCTTTCTATGTTATTTATAGGAAGGAAAGCAGGGAAGATGCAAAGTAGATCAGAGTGTTCTTCCAGCCTCCTAACCAAAGTTGACTTGTCATCAGGGTGTTTCCAGGTCCCAGTGAAAGGTAGAAGATACAAGAAGTGAGAAGAAAAAAGTTAAAATATGAAAAAAAGATTTCTGTTAACTATGAAGCAGCTACTACAGAGAGAATAGTAGAAAGTCAGTAAAATGGATTGGATTTTTTTTTGGTGGGAGATTAGATCAGGTTGAGGTTCATTTTAAATAAAGGAACAGGTAATGATAAAAGAGATAAAATTTGGGTTTCTGGTCCCATATGATGGAGAATAATTTGTATGATGAAAAATGTTAAGACTTTACTGTAATAAAAACAAATACATTGAAAGGAGAGTATCTCTATTTTGTAAGATGTCATATACCTTTGAAGATTTCAAAGTCAACAAAACTTAGAAAATTTCTATAATATTCAAGGACACCAGTATTAGCAAAATTGTCTGGAGGACTGCTCCAAGGATGCTTTAAGCTTTCTCCAAAAGCTTACATTTTAAAATGAAGTAGTTATAGAAAATTTGGATGGATATTGCAGATATAAAGAAGGATATTTGTAATTTAAGGATGAATACTGATAGCAGATATCATAAAGTAAGTTATATTCCTTTTATCATTCAAATGTTTTACTAGAAAATAGCTTCTATTGGAGATGATGAGATGTTTTTCATCAGTAGATTTCAACTTTTTTACTGATGGTTAATGAACTAAAATCTTACTCTCAGAATGTCTTTAAGGTTAAATCACGTCTCTCATTTTCCCATTTTAACTTTGTGAATATTTAGTAATTAATAGTTACATGTTTTTGAGAAATGGAATTTAAATTCACATTTGTTTGAAATCTTTTTTTTTTTTTCCTTTTGTGACACCTGTTGGGATTTGAGGCAGCTTCTCTGATGAAGAAACTTGAACTTTTATGAACAAAGAAAGAAAATTAACTTAATTTTGCACTAATAGTAAGCATATAATGAAACCTAGGCTTTCATCTTATGCTTGGTGTTTTCAACAATAATATTTTCCCCTACTTTTGCCATTTTGAAAATAATCATTCTCTGCTTGATTTCAAATAGATAAAATTCATCTAATTTTAGTTGCATTAATTTTTATAAAAAGATTTCAATATATTTTATGCTCTATTTTCTACATAACCACTTTCACACACTTGGATATAGCAGGATTCAAGTACGTATGTGGTCACCTTACCTAAAAAAGGGGGTGGGAGAGCTAAGATGGCAGAATAGAAAGATGCATGTACTCTAGTACTTGCCCCACAGCCCAAAAAATACCTGTAAAAAATGACTCTCAACAAATTCTAGAGCAGCAGAAGCCAGTGTTAAAGAGATTTCCAGCCAAAGGTAACCTGGAAGGCTGACAAGAGAAGTCTATCTCACGGGACACTGAGCAGAGCAGGGCCCAGCCCTGGCCCCACAG
The DNA here is from genome assembly GCF_028372415.1 of Notamacropus eugenii. Taxonomy (NCBI): domain Eukaryota; kingdom Metazoa; phylum Chordata; class Mammalia; order Diprotodontia; family Macropodidae; genus Notamacropus; species Notamacropus eugenii. The sequence continues at coordinate 244,449,311 of NC_092877.1, forward strand.
CATGGGGAGAAACAGGACTTGAACAGACCCTGGGGCAGGATTCTCAGCACAGAGGGTCCCAAATCCCTCAGCCCACAAGCACCAAAGAAAGCATCAAAGGTCAGTGTGGGAGGGCTTTCCCAGCTATGCAAGAGGAAAGAGGGGAACCCGCAACACTGGCCTCAGGAAGTGGCAGGAGCAGCAGCAGGCTGCAGGTGCCATGGTGGCCACAGAAGCAGCCTGAGCCCATTGTCTGAGGTGCCTCAGCTTAAAGCCTCTGGGGAATTGAGCAGCTGATCTAAATCTCAGCCCTGAGCAAAATCCTGGGGCAGGAGGAGCACTACTACCCTCCTCTTGACAAAGAATTCAGAAGTCAAGTAACTGGCTGGGAAAATGCTCCCAAAACGGGGGGAAAATAAGACCATAGAAGGTTACTTCTTAGTGAAACAGTATCTTCTTTCATCCTTTCAGATGAGGAAGAACAATGCATACTGTCAGAACAAGTCAAAACTTCTGCTTCCAGTACCTCCAAAATGAGTATGAAATGCATTCAAGCCATAGAAGAACTTGAAAAACGAATCAGCAACTTGCTAAAGGAGAACCAAAAAAAAAAATGCTGAGGAAAATAACATCTTTATAAATAGGATAATTCTATTGGACAAAAAGTTTCAAAAAGCCAATGAGTAAAAAGCAGAATTAGCCAAGCATAATAGGAGGTTCGAATGCACACTGAACAAAATAGTTCTTTAAAAGAGAGAGTGGAGATCAGGGAAGCTAATGTCTACACAATAAGTCAAGAAGTTAAAAACAAAACCAAAAGATTGAAAAAATAGAAAATAATGTGAAACCTCATTGGAAAAGCAACTGACCTGTAAAATAGATCCAGGAGGGACAATTTAAAAATTATGGCACTACCTGAAACCTATGATCGAACAAAGAGACTAGACATTACTTACCATGAAATTATTCCTCATATTCCAGAATCAGAGGGCAAAATAAATATTGAAAGAATCCACCAATCACTTCCTCAAAGAGACCTGAAAATAGAAACTCCCAGGAATATTGTGGCCAAATTTCAGAGTTCCCAGGTCATGGAGAAAATATTCCAAGCAACTATGAAGAAACAATTCCAGTACTGTGGAAATACAATGAGAATTTCTTGGGATCTGGCACCTTCTACTTTCAGCGACTGAACGGCTTCCAACAGGATATTCCAGAAGTCAAAGGAACTGGGATTAAAACCAAGAATCACCTACCCAGCAAAATTAAGCATAATACCTCAAGGTAAAAATTGTCATTCAATGATATAGAGGATTTTCAAGTATTCATGATGAAAATATCAGAACTGAAAAGAAAATTTGACTTTCACCACAACAATCAAGAGAAGCATGAAAAGATAAACAGGAAAGAGAAATCATAAAGGACTTTCTAAAGCTGAACTGTTTACATCCCTACACGGAAAGGTCATATGTGTAACTCTTGAGACTTTTCTCACTATTTTTGTATGTGGAGGGACTATACACACACACACACACACACACACACACACACAAACATATACACACATGTATAGCCAGAGAGTGCAAGTTGAGTTGAATCAGAACAGATGATATTCATAAAAAAATTAAATTAAATTAAGGGGTGAGAGAGGAAAATACTGGGAGCATAAAGGGAGAAATGGAATGGGACAGACTATCACTCAAAAAGAGAGATAAGCAAAGTATTTTTCAATGGAGGAGAAAAGGGAGAAGATGAGAAGGAAAAAGTGAAGTTTAATCTCCTCACATGCAACTTAAGGAGGGAATCACATGCTCACTAAATGTGGTATGAAAAATCTATCTTACACTATAGGAAACCAAGGGAGAAGGGGACAAGTGGGGTGAGGGGGATGATGGAAGGGAGGGCAAATAAGAGAAGAGAGTAATTAGAAGTGAACGCTTGTGGGAAGGGATAAAGTCAAATGATAGAACAGAAGAAACAGGGGAAACAGGTTGTGATGGTGGGCAACATAATTTGTCATACACAACATGGCTATTATGGAAGTCTTTTGCAAAATGACACACATATAGCCTGTGTTGAATTGTTTGCCTTCTCAGTGGGGATAGGTGGGGAGGGAAGTTGGAATTCAAAGTATTAGAAATGAATGTTGAGAATTGTTATTGCATATAACTGGGAAATAAGAAATATAAATAACAGGGTATAGAAATTTGTCTTGCCCTATAAGAAACGAGAGAAGATGGAGATAAGGGAAGGGTGGGGTGTGATAGAAGGGAGGGCACATTGAGGGAAAGGGTAATCAGAATGCAAGGTGTCAAGGGGTGGGTGGAGGGAAGAGATGGGGAGAAATATTGTAACTCAAAATTTTATGAAAATAAATGTCAAAATCTAAAAATAAATAAATAAGTCTATCTTAAAAAGAAATAAAATTAGATAAATACTTAAAAATAAAAGCAAAGATTTCGGGTGCAATGGACCAATACCTTAGATTAAATTGATTTCAGAGACATGATACTCAGTACAAATCATTCCACAACAGAAAGAATTATGTAATAGTCAGACATGTCCATACCACTTTAAAACAAAATAGAAAAACTGCAATAATGATCTAAATAATAGACCAGGGGCCATGATGTTTTGGGCCTAGAAATCTAGTACGAAAGGAATGGTCAAACAAATACTTATTCTAAGGGAGACATGGCTAAGAGTTACCATCAATTCAATTCAGGAACCATTGTATTATATTTTTAAATATGTTTCATTAATTGATTTGTATTTATATTACAGATATTTCAGAGAGGAATAAACCATACCTCCCTTAACCTCTATCATTATTTTTACACACTGAGATTTTTTTCATCTTATTATTTATTGTTCTGTTTCTCATGTTCTTGGATAGATATACTAACCAACTTGATGCTTGTTCATCTCCCATCTCCATATCTTTCCCTTATATCTGACATGGTATCTATCCAGACCTCTGCATCCTGGAATCCCTTGTTCCTTCCAAATTTAGAATATGAATCACTTTCTATTAGAAGGCTTTCTAGATTGCAACAGTCACTAGTATTTTACCTTCCATGGTTTCCTTGTATTTTTTTACTCATAAGTTGTTCAAAAATGGTAACAATCTCAAATTGAAACTATCAATGAAGGTCTCCCATTGTCTTAAAAATACGAATTAACATTATTTTTATTAAACTTAATTTTTTTTATATTCTTGAACATTTCCCAATGACATTTAAATCCCATTCTTGATTTAGGTTGCTTATTGTCGTGAGGCATGAGCTTAACATCTCTATTTTAGTGTCTATATATGTACATGTTTTTTCATCCCTCAGAATATAAACTCTTTAAGTACAGAGATGGTTACACTAATTTTGCAGTTGTGTATGTGTGTGTGTGTGTGTTTGTGTGTGTATGCATTCCCAACATTTATTATACTACTTGGTACACAGTGCATGTTTGATAAATAATAATTTGGCTACTTGACTATTCTAGAATTGAACTCACTCTTGCAGCAAAAAAAATAAAAATAAAAAATAAAAAATAAAATCAGGGAAAATGCCTACTAGAAAGACCACATTTTATAGTCTATGACAGTATGCATAACATTCTACTCTAGCTGTCCTTTGTCTTTCATGATGAAATAATCATGTTTCCTATTATATTATCTAGAATTAATGTTTTATGATTTGTTTCAGTTACTCAGAGACCAACCTCTTAGAGATTATTTTATTTACCCTATTGTAGTTATTATGTGTGTTCTTCTTTAGATTATACTTTATATAAACATTTATCAAGCACTTATTAAGCAAAAGGGTTTGTGGTAAGTGCTGGAGAAAGTAAAATGGGCAGCATAATTATTAAAACATTTATTTAGGATCATACATCTAGAACTGGAAGGAAAGTAAAAGGCTCAATATGCCCCCACTCCATTTTACAGAGGAGGATACTAATGTTCAGAAAAGTTAAATCAGTCAAAGGGAAAAGAAAAAAAAAACAAAACATTTATTAAGTGCAAGCTATGTGCAAAGTAGTGTGTTGATAGGCTTGCCCCATGATTTCCAGGAGCCAAGATGGTGGAGTAAAAAGTAAGTAGCTCTCAATCTCCCTTATAGAACTCTAAAAATCCAAAAAAAATATCACCCAAGGAGAAGAACAGGAAAAGTAGCTAGTAAAAAATATGGAGTGCAGCAGTCTTTTAACCTGGAAAGTTTGAGGGATTAACAGGAAAGGTCCCTCTTATTCTGGTGGAAGGGGAGAGTACAGGACAGGAGACATCTCAGTAATCCAGTGGAAAGCTTCACCTCAACAAGGCAGAGGGGAATCCTGAGCCTCAGAATGGTGGAGGAGGAAAGTGACAACATGAGGACCCCTCCAGTGCCCTGACAAATGCCTGGACACTGGTAGACTCCAGCAGCCAAACCTCCCCATTGCTTCAGCGCAACTGCATGATGTACAACATGACAAGGGCAGGTGTCCTCCAGCAGGCAAACTTTCTGATGCTTCACAGCAGCATTCCTCCTGGGTCCAGATGCTCTTCCACCAGAGAGCTTCAGTGTTGCTGACCCCAGCTAAGCACCACATAAGCTGCCTGACCCCTACAGTTTCCAGCTGCCAGCACATCAAGGCCCCAGCACATAAATCTGTTGACCAGGCTCCATGGCCACAACACAAAAAGTTTGGAACAATGACCCCTTGTTTCCAGCAGGAGAGATAAAAGATAAAGGCAGGAAACAGATAAACATCATGAGGAAAAATCAACAAGGTCAATGATCATAGATTCTTCCTATGGGGATAGGAAGATCAAAACACAACATTAAGATCAGGACATCTTTGTCAGTATACCCACATGCAAAACCTCAAAGGAGAATATGAATTGATCTCAGGCCCCCACAAAGCCTTCTTGGAAGAGCTCAAGAACGGTTTGAAAGCCAAATAAGGAAGTTAGAAGAAAATAGGGAAAAGAAATGAGAGGCATACAAGAAAGAGTCAATATCTTAGAAAAGGACAGATAAAACTTGAACCTAGAAAACGACTTCTTAAAATGTCAAATTGGACGAGAGAAAAATGAGGCAAAAAAAAACTCACTAAAGATAAGAACTACTTAAAAAGTAAAATGATTCAAATGTAAAATGAGATACAAAAGCTAACTGAAGAAAGCATTTTGTTAATAATTAGAATTGTGAAATCATGACTCTATGAGATACCTTGAGAGTCAGTTAAACCGAATAAAAAGAAAGAAAAAAAAACAGAAGAAAATGTAAAATACCTCATTGTAAAAACAATTGACCAGGAAAATAGATCCAGAATAGATAACCTAAGAATTAGTGTTTAACTGAAACCCAAGATAAAAAAGAAAGAGAACTTTGATAGCACCATTCAACAAATCAAATCATCAAGGAAAAATTTCCCTGAGGGTAAAATAGTCATAAAACGAACCTTCTAATCAGCTCTTGAAAGTGATCCCAAATAGAAAATGCCAAAGAATATTGCTTCTAATTACAGAATTATTAGGTCAAGGAGGAAATACTGCAAGCAGTCAGAAAAAAAAGAGCACTTAAATATTATGGACACAGAGTCAAGGTTATACAGGACTTTACAGCTTCCACATAAAAGATCAGAAGGCTTGGAATACGATATTCCATAAGGCAAAGGATTTGGAATACAACCAAGGATCAAATACAAAACAGAGCATAATCTTTTAGGGAAAGATATGAACATTCCATGAAAAGGGGGACTTTCAAACCTTGCTAATGTAAAGAGCAGACCTCAATAGAAAATATTACCTTCAAATACCAGACTCAAAAGAGGCAGAAAAATGTAAACAGGAACGAAAATAAACTGTTATTCAAAAAGGTCAAAATGTTTACATCCCTACAAGGGAAACTGAAACTTGGCACTCTTGAGAACTGTAACATTAAAAGGACATGTAGAAAAGAATAAACATAAACAAGGAGTATGGGCATAAATTTTCCTTGATGTGCTGATAAAAAATCGAAGTGATGATAAGGCATTCTATTGGGAACAGAGGATAATAGCAGGCAGAAAAAGGTAAATTATGTCAAATGAAATGTTTCAAAGATCTATCACCACAGAGAAATAAAAAGGTAGGGAGATGATCATTGTTTGAACTTTTCTCAAATCATATTTGTCTCAAAGAAGAAATAACATACTCATATGTATAAATCTAACTTACCTTATAGGCATTAGAAGGGGAAAGGTGAAAGGAAAGGGAGAAGTGGATAGAAAGGAATCAAGGAGTAGTAGTAAGGCTATAGGAAAAGAAAAGTGAGGCAGTTGATAAAAGGGAGGGCAAACTGAGGGAGATAGTAGTCAAAATCAAAATTCTAGTAAGAAGAGAAAAAGAGAAAGGAGGAAGGAAAGAAGAAATAGAAGGGAAAACAGGGCAGAGAGAAAAACAGTAATCATAATTGTGATTTTAAATGGGATGAACTCTGCATTAATATAGGTGCTGATGGCAGAGTGGATTAAAAATCATAATCCAACAATATGTGGTTTACAAAGAAAGAAATAAAACATTTGAAGCAGATGGAAATACACAGATTAAGGGTCCAAGGCTGGAGAAGAATATATTATGCTTCAGCTGAAAAAAATAAAAGCAGGGGTAGCAATTCTCATCTCAGGCAAAGCAAAAACAAAGACAGATCTAACTAAAAAACATGAGGAAGGAACCTACAACCTACCATAAGTTACAACAGATAAGGAAGTAATATCTTTCCTAAATATCTATGAATACAGTGGTATTGCATCCAAATTGTGAGAGAAGTTAAGGGAGTTACAGGGGAAAAAAAAGTAGACAACAAGACAATACTAGCAAGGGACATCAGCCTTCTCTGAATGAGATAAATGTTACCACAAAATAAGTGAAAATGAAGTTAAGGAGATGAATAGAATTTGAGAAAAGTTAGACATAGTAGACCTCTGAAGAAAACTGAATTGTGATAGAAAGCAATAAACCTTTTTCTCAGTGGTATAGGGCACCTACACAAAAATTCACCATGTATTGGGGCATAAAAATCTCACAATGCAATGTGGACAGGCAAAAATATTAAACGCATCCTTTTTAGATCATGAAACAATAAAAATTACATGTAATAAATGGTCATGCAAAGACAAATTAAAAATGTGTTGGAAACTAAATAATCTGATCTTAAAGATTATTATTCATAGAAATCATCAATACCTTCTTCCAAGAGAATGAAATTAATGAGACAATATAGCAAAACTTATGGGATGCTATGAAAGAAGTTTTATGTTTTTCAACGTGTACATGAATAAAATGGATAAAAGTGATATCTATTAGTTGGATATGCAACTAGAGAACCAGCAAAAGAACAAATTCAAAGTCCCCAATTATACAATAAATAAGAAATTTCAAAAACCATAAAATTGAAATAATAAAACAATTTAACTAATAAAACTGAAAGCTGGGGATTTTTTTTTGGAAAAATAACAGCAATAAAAATAAACCTTCTGTTAATTCGATTTTAAAAAGAAAGAAGAAAACCAAATTACAAATATCAAAACTGAAAAGTGTGATTTCACCACCAATGAAGAGGAAATTAAAGAAATAATTTGAAACTGTTTTGCTCAACTCTATGTCAATAAATTTGACCAACTTAATGTAATGGATGAATCATTACAGACATAAAAATTGCCCATATTAAGAGATGAGGAAATAAAATATATAAATAACCATATTTCCTAAAAATCAATTGAATAAACCATCAATGAGTTCCCTAGGAAAAATAAAGAAAAATTAATTCCAATACTAAGTAAACTACTGAGAAAAGAGACAAAGTAGTCTTACCAAATTCCTTTTTATGATACAAATATGGTAATGATACCTAAACCAGGAAGTGTTAAACCACAGAAAGAAAAGTTTACAATTTCCGTAATGAATATAAGTCCCAACAATTTAAATAAAATATGAACAATGAGATTACAATAACTTATCATACAAATAATACACTATAACCAGGTAGGATTTATAGAAAGAATGCAGCTGTGGTATTAGGAGAACTATCAGCACCATATCAACAACAAAAGTAACAAAAATCATATGATTATCTCAATGGATGTAGAAAAAAAGGTATTTTTCATTAAATTTTTATCGATATCAACATCAGCCTCATTTTCAATCATATCCCTTCTCACGCCCTACTCCTCCAAAGAGTCATATTTTTGTAACAAAGAATAAAAAGGGAGAAAATGCAGTTCAATAAAACTAACACATCACCTGAGTCTGAAAAGACATGTCATGTTCCACCGTCATAGTCACATATATTTCCAAAAAAGGAGATGTATCTTTCTTCTCTAACTGAGCATAGGATTCAATCATTATGACTGCATAGCATCCACTTTCACTTTTGTTGTTATTTTTATTATTACTTCTATTGTTTTATTGTAGTGTCTGTATATGTTGTCTTCTGGATTCTATTTATTTCACTTTAAATTAGTTCATAGGCAGCTAGATGGCACAATGAATATAGAATTAGACCTAAAATCAGGAAGGCTCATCTTCCTGAGGTCCAATCTAGCCTCAGATACCAGATGTGTCATTCTAAGAAAGCTGCTTCACCCTGTTTGCCTCTTTTTTCTTATCTGCAAAATGAACTGAGGAAGGAAATGGCAAATCACTCATTATACGAAGAATTCAGAGAAGTGTGAACTGATTTGTTGTTATTGTCATTCAGTTGCTTTCAGTCATGGCTGACTGTTCATGACCCCATTTTGGATTTTCTTGGTGGAGAAAAACGTTTTTAACAAAACACAATACCCATTCCTCTTTAAAAAAAAAAAAAACACTAGAGAGCATAGGAATAAAGGGAGTCTTCATCAAAATGAAAGATAGAATCTATCCAAAACCATTAGCAAGCATTGTATGAAGGTTGTTTTTGTGTTCATCCTTTATTTTCAAAGACGGCCACAATATCAGAGAAATAATGACATGATTTGCACTTGACTTTTTCTTTATTGAGAGAGGTCTGTGCAAGGTCACCAGCCTCACTTTCTCCTCCTGAGCCATTTGGATCAAGTGACCAGATATTCATCAGGATGCCTGAAGACAGCCCAGGATGCAATAGAAGTCCTTGGCTTTTTAAGCTAAGGTCTTTTCAGGTGCTCATTTAAAGGAAGGTAATGTTCATTCAGTGAATAGGCCTCTTTAAAAGGGAGTCAGGAGGATGGACCAGGTTGTGTTCTTACCCTGAATTACATGTAATGGAGATAAGCTGGAATATTTTAGACCAGAAAATAAGACCAGAAAAAAAAATATGTGCATTGTCACCATTTTTTATTCAGTATGGTACTAGAGAAGTGTTAATTTTAGCAATAAGAGAAGAAAAAGACATTGAAAGAATTAGAATATGCAAAGAAGATACAAAGCTGTCACTCTTTTTAGGTGACATGATGATATGCTTAGGGAATGATAGCAAATCAAGTAAAGAACTACTTGAAATAGTAAACCAATTTAGGAAGGTAGCAGGATATAGAGTGAACCCACATACATCAACAGCATTTCTGTATATTGCTAACAAAGCCCGACAGCAAGAGACAGAAATGGAAATTCAATTTAAAGTTACTATAGACATTATAAAATATTTGGAAGTCTACCTGCCAAAAACAAACCCAGGAACTGTATGAACATAATTACAAAGCACTTGTCACAGAAATAAAGTAACATCTAAATAATTAGAGAAGTATCAGTTGCTTATAGATAGGCCAAACTAATATAATGAAAATTTAAATTCTACCTAAATTAAATTACTTTTTTCAGTGCCACTGCAAAAAATATATAGAGCTAGAAGAAAATAACAAAATTCATCTGGAGGAACAAAAGGTCCTGAATGTCAAAGGAATTAATTAAAAGAAATACAAGGAAACGTGGCCTAGTAAAACTAGATCTTCAGTTATATTATAATGCAGCAACCATCAAAAATACTTGGTACTGACTAAAAATAGAGGGGTGGATCAGTGGCATTAGTTAGGTACAAAAAGGCACAATATTCAGTGACTATAGTAATTTGCTGTTTGATAAACTCAAAAGACTCCAGCTTCTGGGAGAAGAACTCACTATTTAGTAAAAACTACTGGGAAAACTGGAAAATATTATGGCAAAAACTAGGCATAGTCCAACGTATCATACTATATAATAAAATAAAGTCAAAATGGTATATGGTTTGGATATAAAGCCTGATAAAAAAAGTTTATAGTGGCACAATTAAGGGAACTTAGGATTTTATCCCGGAGAAGAAAAGAAACATGTAAATGTACATGCTTCCCTTCATGGGTATATAGGGTTGTCACATGTCAGAGGATTTAGGTATAATTCAATTTCATGAGACAGAATTAGGGGCAATAAATGGATGTTGGAGAGAGATACAGGTCAGCATGGAGTAAAAATTAAATTTAGTTTTCCCAAAATGAAATAGGTGGTTGATGAAATAAATTCTCAGTCACTAGAGGTCTCCAAGAAGAGGCCAACTTGTCTATGATATTGTAGAAAAGACTTCAGTTTGAGTACTAGACCACAACTTCTTTTCCAACAGTGAGACTACATGATTCAAATAAATGTCTCTTAAAAATGCTTCATATGCATATGTCAAAATTTTAGGAAAAATGGGCCACCTGGGAAAGTAATGTGTTCTGCTCTTAAAGCATATCAATATAGCCCAAGGCGTCACTCAAAAATTATGCATATTGAATATGAACATTTTCTCTGCCACTATTTAAAACCATATCTCAAAGGCCAACACTGATATTTCCTTTTCCAAGCTCACATGCAAACACAGATCAAAGCAAAAAAATTATTGACTTACTATGTGATTATGCAATGAAGCAAAATAAATGACAAGAAGAATCTCCTATATTAAACCATTACACTCTTCAAGAGATTCCATCACCACTGATAGAAATGATTATCTTTTCCAGATTAACCAGAACACAGTTCAAAACAAAATGAATTTAGTTAAACAATACAGCAAAACAAAGGAGAAGGAAAGGTTATACTTTGGTGCAGATTCTCTCACTGCCTATGGCAGAATAATACAATTGGAAACATAAATAACCTGGGTAACTGAAACTCCTAGAGTTCTATTAATTGAAAACTCTATCCATTTTCCACTTGCTGCTCCTTCTTTTGAGTAAATGGTGAAACCAGACTAGGTGATAACATTGAGCTGTGAGATACTGTGCTTGACCACTGAACTATTTTCTCTACATACAGCCAATTGTTTTTTTGTTTGTTTGTTCGTTTGTTTTTTGTTTTTTTTTTGGTGGCTCATCTGCTCTTAGTTGTTTTCTCTCAACTGTCAGCTGCTGGTATTCATCTACTATGATCCCTTTTCTGTAGCAGATATAAGGATGCATTAGCTGGTCATGTTCATAACCCTAGGGACTATGACAAGTTGCTTTTGTGATTCATACTCAGACTGCAAGTACCCAGTGCAACACTTAGTAATTGAGTATCCATTAAGGTAAGTATTAGGTGTTAAGCATGCATTAAGTATGTCCTCTTTTCTTTTTTGAGAGAAGGTGTATCTTGGGTTTATATTCTCACCATCACCTTTGAATTTTCACCCTAATATGCAATTGGCTGTCACGTTTCTTTCTTTCATTTTAACTTCATATCTATTCTCTCCTCTGTCTTTAGAAGTGATCTATCATTTGTCCAAGACTTGATCATCTCTTGTCTAGTTCACTGAAATAATCTGCTTGATGTATGTGCCTTTAGTATCTTCTCTTCCTGAATTACTTCTTCCACATTACTCCCAAAGAGATTATCATAGAGCTAAGATCTGAAAATGCCAATCACCTACTTAATAAATTCCAGTGTTTACGTATTGTCTTTACAAGACAATATACATTTTTTTGTTTGGTGTCATAATCTCCCTTTCCAATTATACATCTCTGTCTTTCCTACAATTTCTAGTGGAGTCACACTGGTAACCTTGCTTTACCTCAAAGAGTACACTGCACATCACTTCTACATTTCATCATATGCATCTTCCTGAAAAGGACTTCCTAATCATCTCTAGTTATAATCATTTGTTTCTCCAAAGATTCATCAGCAGTACCACTCTCTAAATAAAGACTTTGCTTTATCTCCTCTCCCTAAGAGATCCTATTGCCTTACTTCCAAAAATTTTCTCATTTATGTGAGTGTATGTGTGTAAATTATATGTATGTTATAAGGAATAAGAAGTCTGGAAAGGTTGTGATGGACCAGGTTATGCACCATTTTCAAAGCCAGAAACGATTTTTACCTTTTATCCTGGAACAGATGCTATGCCACTGTAGTTGATTGAATAGGTTGGAGTATGTAACATAGTCTAATTTGCCATTTAGGAAGGTCAGTTTCACAACTGAGTGTAGGATAGACGATCTTGGGAGACATTTGAGTCAAAGAGACCAAATAGAAGACTTTTGAAAAAAGAGATGAGAATATATGCTCCAGTGGTTGCAATGCCAGTGAAAAGATGTTATTAAGGAAGAAATCATAGAATTAGACAACTCATTGGATATGGGAGAGTCAAGGAAGAATAAAGAGTTTAAGAAGAAGAGAGTGGAAGAAAGGGAAAAGAAGGGAAGGAAGTGATATTCTTATCCCCTTTTAAAATTAAGGAAATAGAGATAATCAGAGGTTAAGTGACTTGCCCACGGTCAGAAAGATAGACAGAATCTGAGTCAAGATTTGAGCTCACATCTTCCTGACTCCAATAACATCAATCTATTTACTATTCCTCAAATTGTCTCTAGCAATAGAATGACACTTACATCACCAGTCTGGATGACTGATAGGATTGTGATGACTCTCTACATTAAAAGTGCATATCTGGGTTTTACTGGATGGTTTTATAGTACAGAAGATCCAACTAACTCACTGCCAATTTTGTCCTTTTTAGTCTTATAGATTATGAAACTGTATACACTGTAAATAAAGTGATCACGGCATGAGAGAAGTAAAGTAGGACCTTTTCCTATTTTTGTTTTAGTATAATGAAATATGATGCCTCTCTTTGAATGTGACTTAGTAGGATATTTCCCCCCCACTGTCTGGTCTGGAAAGATTTGTAAGAAGGTCCATGCTTTTTGTTAATGAGGCAATGGCTCTCAAGGGATGTGATGCCCTCTGGCTCTAAAAAAGTGTATAAAGACTCTGAGGTGCCGTTTTATTTTGGGGGCATAATTTTAGTAAGAAAGTTTGAAAGCCAGATGAAGACTCTGGGAAGCCACAAAAGAGCCCTCTGTCTTTGAGAACCCAGATGTCACGCTTCCCTCTATGGTAACTGGTCAGATAGCTGTACTTGTCAGACAGAGGACGCCATGTTTGTTGATTACTTTGGGTTTCAGAGTGTTGCCTCCTTTGAACCAGGTTAATGATATATATGCTTGATTGAAGGATTGACAAATGTGCTTGATTGATGTGATTGTTCACCCCTCAAAAGTTGCCTTTTTTTTTATGAATGAAAATCTAAGAACCTGTGATAACAAGCCCCACTGTGCTTGGAGTGCTTACTAATGCGCATGGATAATTTATTAACTCTTTATATATCTATAATGTCTATCTATCTATCTATCTATCTATCTATCTATCTATCTATCTATCTATCGACTTATCTATCTTTATTATTTTTCTACTAAAAGAAAATAACATACACAATTCGCAGGAACTTGAGAACATTAATAGATTTTATGTAATGTTTGCTACCCAAACATAAGTTGCTTCTTTCACATCTGAATCAGTAAATTCTGGATAAAATCCATTGACCCTCTGCATCTTTAAAATTACTTGTAAAGAGGAGGAGGAGCCAAGATGACGGAGTAGAAAGATACACATACGCTTAGCTCTTACCCCACAGCCCTTAAAATGCCTGTAAAGAAGAACTTTCAATAAATTCTAGAGCAACAGAAGCCACAGAACAACGGAGTGGAGGAGATTTCTGTTCCAGAGAGATCTGAAAAACCGACAGGAAAGGTCTGTCAAGCACCAGACCCGGAGCAGAGACCAGCCCTACCTTGGACACGTGGCACTGAGAGGAGCAGATCCAAGCAGACTTCAGGGACAGAATCTCCAGCAGCAGCACAGGTCCCTCAACCCACAGGCACCAAAGGTCAGTAAGAGAGTCTTTTCCGCTGGCCGAGAGGGGAGCAGAGTGTCCCCATATCTCAGGTTTCTTCAGGAGGCAGTAGTAGAGGCAGAAGTGGATGAGGCTGCCAAAGCAAGCAGTAGCCTGCATCCATTGTTGAAGGTCTCCTCTTAAACCCCCTGAGGGAACTGAGCCCTGTGTAGTGGCCCTGACCCCACCTGAGCAACTGAACTTAATCTCACATTGAATAGCAACCCTGTCCTTACCTAAAGCCCTGAGGCCTGGGAGCAGCTTATGTGAATCTCAGCCCCCAGTGCTGGCTTGGCAGAGCTGGAGGTCAGGAGGTTGTGGAGAGGAAACTCAGAAGTCAAGTAACTGGTTGGAAAAATGTCCAAAAAGGGGAAAAAATAAGACCATAGAAGGTTGCTTTCTTGGGGAACAGGTGTCTCCCCCCATACTTTCAGATGAGGAAGAACAAGGCATACTGTCAGAGGAAGTCAAGGCCTCTGCCTCCAAAGGGAACTTAAACTGGGCTCAGGCAATAGAAGACCTTAAAAAACAAGTTAGCAGATTACAATAGGAGAACAAAAAAATGCTCAGGAAAATAACAGCTTTAAAAATAGTCTAACTCGATTGGAAAAAAAGGTCCAAAAAGCAAACCAGGAGAAGGAGGTTTTAAAAAGCAGAATTAGCCACATGGAGGAGAAGGTTCAAAAGCTCACTGAACAAAATAATTCATCAAAAGAGAGAACTGAGTTCAGTGAAATGAATGACTATGAGTTAAACCAAGAAGTTAGTAAACAAAACAAAAAATTTGAAAAAAGAGAAGATAATGGGAAACAAGTCATTGCAAAAAACAACTGACCTGGAAAATAGATCCAGGAGAAATAATTTAAAAAATATTGGAATACCTGAAAGCCATGATCAGAAAAAAAGGCTAGACATTATCTTCCATGAAATTATCAAGGAAAACTGCCCTGATGTTATAGAATCAGATGGCAGAATGGATATTGAAAGAATTCATCCATCACCTCCTAAAAAAAAAAAAACAAACAACCCAAACAGAGAAACTCCGCGGAATAGTGTGGCCAAATTTCAGAGTTCCCATATCAAGGAGAAAATACTGCAAGCAACTAGAAATAAACAATTTGAGCACTGTAGAAATACAGTCAGGATAACACAGGATCTGGGAGCTGCAACACTAAGGGATTGATGGGCTTGAAGTGGGATACTTCAGAAGTCAAAGTAACTGGGATTGAAGCCAAGAATCACCTACCCAGCAAATCTGAATATAATACTTCAAGGGAAAAAATGGTCATTCAGCAATATAGTTGAATTTCAAGATTTCATGTTGAGGAAAACACCAGATCTGGATTTAAAAATTTAATTTCTCAAGACAAGAAGCATGAAAAGGTAAACAGAAAAGACTCTCTAAAGCTGAACTGTTTACATTACTACATGGAAAGAAACTATGTTTAATTCGAATCTTTTCTCAGTATTTGGGTAGTTGGAGAGATTGTACACACACACACACACACACACGCATGCACAAACAGAGAGAGTACAAGGTGTGTTATGTCAGAAGAGATGATATCCACACACACACACACACACACACACACACACACACAAAATAAAATAAAAATTAAGGGACGAAGGAGGAAAATAATTCTGGAAAGAGAAAGGGAGTAATGGAATGGGGCAGGCTATAACTTGTAAAAGAGATAAGAAAAATCTTATTCAATGGAGTAGATAAGGGAGAAAGGGAGAGGGGGGAAAATAAAGCTACTCTCCCCATGTGTGGCTGAAGGAGGGAATAACGTGCTCATTAAATTGGATGTGAAAATTTATATCACACCACAGGAAAGTAGGAGTGGAGATCACAAGTGGAGAGAGGGGAATGTTAGAAGAGAGGGCAAATGGAAGAAGGGAGTCACTAGAAATAAACACTTTCGAGAAGGGACAAGGTCAATTGTAGGGGGGAAATAAGGGGAGATAGGATAGGTCAGAGGTCAATATAATTAGTATTACACAACATGATTACTATGGAAGTCTTTTGCAAAACAACACATATTTAGTTTGTATTGAATTGCTTGCCTTCTCAGTATGGCTGGGGAGGGAGGGGGGAGGGAGAGAAGTTGGAATTCAAAGTATTAGAAACGAATGTTGAGAATTTTTATTGCATATAATTGGGAAATAAGAACTAGAGGGATAGGGGTATGGAAATTTATCTTGCCCTCCAAGAAAAGGGAGAAGATGGGGATAGCAGAGGGGTGGGTGTGTTGGAGGGGAGGGTACTCTGAGGGAAGGAGTAATCAGAATGCAAGGTATTAGGAAGCAAGGGGAGGGGAGTGATGGGGAGAAAAACTGGACATGTTACAAAGTGAGGTAAAAGCAAACAGTATTAAAACAATAGCCTGAATTAATTACTGAGAATAAATCAATAACATCTTTAATTTGGAGGAAAGAATTTCAGTTTAAATTTCCTAGAGGAAAGTAATCTCAGGTAAAATTTGGCATTGATGGAAAAGTCCAGGTTTTAATGGTAAATTTGATTTTATGATTGCATACCCTTTGACCCAGCAATATCGCTACTAGGACTGTATCCCCAAGAGATCATAAAAATGGGAAAGGGTCCCACATGTACAAAAATATTTATAGCAGCACTCTATGTAGTTGCCAAAAACTGGAAGTCAAGGGGATGTCCATCAATTGGGGAATGGCTGAATAAATTATGGTATATGAATGCAATGGAGTACTATTGTGCCATAAGAAATGATGAACAAGAAGACTTCAGAGAGGCCTGGAAGGACTTATATGACCTGATGCTGAGTGAAAGGAGAAGAACCAGGAGAACTTTGTGCACAGCGACGACCACAGTGTGCGAGAGTTTTTTCTGGTAGACTTGGAATTTTGGAATAACGCAAAAACTTCTTATAAAAAAAAACAAATCCCAAAGGTGTTTCTCAAGTCAAAATGCCTTCCACACTCAGAGAAAGAAATATGGAAGTCACTCACAAAATGTAGCAGATCATGTTTGTGTATGTGTATGTGTTTGTGTATCATGTTCTGATTTGTTATACGATTTCTTTCATTTACTTTAGTCTGACTACATAGCATGACTATAGTGAAAATATACTCAATAGGAAAGTATATGTAGAATCTATACAGAATTGTATGCAGTCGTGGGGAGGCAGGGGGGTAGTGGGGAGTAGGTATGGGGGGGAAAATCTCAATTGTATGGCAGTGATTGTTAAACATTAAAAAATAATAAAAAAAAAAGAAAAAAAAGAAAAGGAACCAAATGTACACAAATCTTTATAGCAGCTCTTTTTGTGGTAGGAAAGAACTGGGAATTGAGATGTCCATCAGCTGGGGAATGGCTAAAAAGTTATGGTATATGAATATAATAGAATGTGGTTGTTCCATAAATAATGATGAGTAGGACCATTTGAGAAAAATCTGGAAACACCTACATGAACTGATGCTGAGTGCAATGAGCAGAATCAGAAGGACATTGAACATAGTAACAGCAACATTATAGGATGACTAACTTGCATAGACTTAGGTTTTCTGAACAATACAACGATCTAAGACAATTCAAAAAGACTCATGATGGAAAATGCTATTCACATCCAGAAAAACAAAAATGGTGTATGAATGCAGATAGAAGCATACTATTTCTTCTTTTGGTTTGCTTTTTTTCCTCTTCATGATTTTTCACTTTTGTTCTGATTCTTCTTTTACAACATGACTAATGTGGAAATATAACTAATGTGATTACGCATGTATAGCCTATGTCAGATTGCATGCCATCTTGGGGAGAGGGGAACAGAGGGAGAGAGAAATTTTAGAACTGAGGGCTGGCATGGCAGAGCTTGGAACTTCAGTAGAGAAGGAATGTTCCTCAAATTTCAAAGGCAGAAAAGAGTAGCCTCCTCTCCTTTGATCATAACACCTAGGAAGAGCTAAAAATGTACAGCCCCCTAGAAGTATCTCTGAAAATAAGTGTATACCCTGAACTTTGGGACAGTACACCCCCTGACACACACACACACACACACACACGTAGATTCTGGAACCACAGTCGTAATTGAACAAGGAGCTAAAATGTCAAAGAAATGACTAGGAAAGTAGCAAACAGCACGGGAAAAATTCAGACTGTAGAATATTACTTTGGTGACAAGAAAGATCAAAACATACAACCAGAAGAAGACAACAAAGTTGGCATGTGATATTCTAGAGGTCAGAAATGATGGGATTACAATCAAGAATCACCTACCCAGAAAAACTGAGTATAATGCTGTAATGCTAATTATGGCATTGGGAGATAAATATCTTCACCACCCATTAATCGATCTGTACATTAAGGGAAATGATTAGGGGATATTTGTTCTGTAGGAAGGCCCACACCTTTCATTATTCTTTTCCTATCATTATCATTATTATTATTAATTTGTTTTCAGTTTTCTACAATCACTTCCATAAGTCTTAAATTTTTCTCCCACTCACTCTTCCTGCCTTCCACAGATAACATTCAATATTATATGGGTTCTGCACACACATTCCTATTTAAGGTATTTTGACATTAGTCATGTTGCAAAGAACAATTAAAATTAATGAGGGAAACCATGACAAAAACCCAAGCAAAAGAAACAAAAAAAATTGAGAAGAGAAAATACTCTGCTTCCTTCTATTTTCCAGTTCTATAGTTCTTTCTCTGGATGTGGATGGCATTTTGCCGCAATAGTCCTTTGGTAATGTTTTAGCTTCTTGCATTGCTGTGAAGTGCTAAGTCTCCCAGAAAAACTCCTTGCACACTGTGGTTGTTGCTGTGTACGATGATCTCCTGGTTCTGCTCCTTTCACTGACAGTTAGTTCATGTAAATCCTTCCAGGCCTCTCTGAAATCTTTCTGTTCATCACTTCTTAGAGCTCAATAGTATTCCACTGCTTTCATGTACCACAATTTGTCTAGTCATTCCCCAATTGATAAGCATCCCCTTGATTTCCAGTACTTGGCCACCACAAAGAAAGCTGCTATAAATATTTCTGTGCACGTGGAACCCATTCTGATTTTTATCCATTCTTTGGGATACAGTGCTAGAAGTGATATGCGTATTCTTGTAGCCTTTTGGCCATAGTACCAAATTGCTATTCAGAATGGTTAGATCGGCTCACAACTCCACCAACAATGAATTAGTATTCCAACTCTCCCACATCTTCTCCAACATTTATCATCTTCTTGTTTTGTCATGTTAACCAACCTGATAGGTGTGATGTGGTACCCCAGAATTGTTTTGATTTGCATCTCTCTAATAAATAGTGATTTTGAACATTTTTTCATATAACTATAAATAGCTTTAATTTCTTCTGCTAAAAGCTACCTGCTCGCATACTTTGACCATTTATCAATTGGAGAATGACATGCCTTGTTGTACATTTCACCCAGTTCTCTATATATTTTAGAAATAAGGCCTTTATCAGAGGCACTAGTTGCAAGAAATCTTTCGCAACTTTTTGCTTCTCTCCCAATCTTGGTTGCTTTGGGTTTATTTTTGTAGAACCTTTTCAACTGAATGTAATCAAAATTATTTATTTTTCTCTTTTTGATCTTCTCTACTTTTGTTTAGTCATAAATATCTCCATTTTCTATAAATCTTACAAATACACTATTCCCTGCTCCCCTGATTTGTTTATAGTATCAATCTTCTTACCTAGATCATGTATCCATTTGTACTTTTTTCTTGTGTATGATGTCAGACATTGGCCTATGCCAAGTTTATGAAGCACTGGTTCTCAAGGTTTACGATGACTTCTGGGTCTGAAAAGTGTTTACACACTCTGAGGTGAGGTTTGGTTTTGGTGCTTACTTATTGGAAATATTTCTTTGTACAGATGAGACTCTGGGTAGACACTAATGAGTCCTCTGGCTTTGAAAACTCAGATGTTGGTGCTTTTCTCTCTGGTAACTATGTATGTATATAATGGTCACACAGTTGGATCTCTCTATTGATCTATTATATATATATATACATATATATATATATAATGACATATTATATATATATACATATATTATATACCTATATCTATCTATCTATCTATATCTATATCTATAGATATATATTCCTTATAATCAGAGAGTTGTAAGGCTTGTCTATTTCTCTGCTTGTATTTTCTCTGAAGTTCACTGTGCTGACTTTTCTCCTGAACTAAGTGAATGATATATGTGCATGATTAAAGTAAATTGCTGACCACTCAAATGTTTTCCTTTCAAAAAAGCAGATTTAAGAACCTGTATAGCAGGCCTTCCTGGGTATGCCAGTGTCCTTCCTGCTACAAATATTTCAGGGGGAAAAAATGAATGTTCTGTAAAATAGAGGACTTTCAATCATGAAAAGAACAGAGATGAGTAGAAAGTTTGGCTATGAAATTCAGATATAAAATTTGGCTTTCAAGAGAAGCATGAAAACGTAAACAGGAAAGGGAAATTGTAAGATACTTATTAAAGTTGAAACATATGTATATATGTATACACACATACATGCATACATACATACATACAGATAGATAGATAGATAGATAGATAGATAGATAGATAGATAGATAGATAGATAGATAGATTGAAAACGAAAACGAAGCCACAGGGTTGATGGAATATGAAGGGTCGATGTCTAAAAAGTAAAATTATGGGATGAGAGAGGAATATACTAGAAGAAGGAGAAAGTCAGAGTAGAATGAGGTAAATTAGCTCACATATAAGAGGCAAAAGAGCTTTTGCAATGGAAGGGAGGAGGGGGAGTTGAGAGGGAATTAATGAACCGTACTCTCTTTGGATTTGGCTTAAGGAGGAAATATTGTATATACTCAACTGGATACAGAAATCTCTTACTCTATAGGAAAATAGGGGGGAAGTGGGTAAGAAGTGGGGAGGAATGATAGAAGGGAGGGCAAATGTGAGGAGGGGGTTATCAGAAGCAAATGCTTTTGAGGAGTGGCTGGATCAAAGAAGAGAATAAAATAAATGGGAATAAGCATATGATGGGGGAAATATAAGTAGTCTTTCACAACATGAGTATTATGGAAGAATTTTCCATGACTACATGTGTATAACTTATAATGAATTGGTTGCCTTTTCAATGACTGTGGGTGGGGAGGGAGAGAATGTAGAACACAAAATTGATAAATGTTAAAATTTGTTTTTACATGCAACTAGGAAATAAAATATACAGTTAATAGGAAATAGAAATTTTTCTTCCCCTTTTGGAAGATATAAAGGAAGGGGGTGAGAGAAGGGAAAGGGTTCATTGAAGTGTGGTCAGATTGGTTGGAAGCGGTAATAAGAATGCAGGCTGTCTTGGGGTGGGTGGATGGGAGAGTTGAGGAGGATATTTGGAATTCAAAATCTTGTGGAAGTAAATGTTATCTCTTTTTATCACCCATATTATGTTCACATAGCTGAATAAGCAGCCTTCATTTCATCTAATATATCTTTAATAGACACTGCAGAGGGACAAATAAACTAGAGTTAGAATTACATAGAATAAGTGGACTGGGTTTCATTACATTTCAAAAATCTTGTATTACTTCCATGATCACAACTACTTTGAATGGAACAAACGTTTGGGATAATGAGTATTCTATCAGTGATACTATTTGGCTGTGAGTCATATAATGTCATAATATTAAAAAAATTAAAATTACTGATAAGTCAAAAAAAATAAAGATGTATACAAGTGGGGGAAATCACCTATTTTCACTGATGACTTGTGCTCACATAATGATTTAAGCAATGTCATCTAGCCTGCAATGATGTTACCCAGGGAATGTTAAAACATTTGGCAGTGCTTTAGTATATTGGAAAGATCATCTCTGGAGGAATTATGGGATTTCATGGAAAAGAAAAATAGAAAGAATTGTTTTTATTATTTTTGCCTTTTGAGAAAATACCCAAATGAATGGAAAGATGGTCAGAAATTAGCCTACATTTTTAATATGTCAGAGGTGCTTTAAAAATCTATAATTAATCCATATTTATCCATAGAATAACATTTTGAAGAGAAGCATGGAATACAAACACCATAGATGCAAATTTCAATGATCAATTGTTTCTGCTTTTTGGTAACTCAAAACTCTTATAATTTGAGGCAAGTTATTTTGCCCGTTGGATACTCTAATTCTTCACCCATAAAAGTAGCAAGTTTTTTTTTTTTTTTTAAAGAACTGGAATTGAACAGCTGTACTTAAAATATGGACGCCTAGATAAGTAACATGACTTTCCTAATAATGCACAAGTAGCTAATGTCAGAAACAGCCTCAAGTCTCGCAAATCTTATTCTGACATTCAATACATTCCTTTCTGGCTTTAAATTCATGTTATTCTATTATATGCGTAATCCTCCTCTAGAGAGGTTGTATCACATAAAATTCAGGGATTTGGAAATTTTTACTCATTTTATGAGGCAATGTTATATGTATAGGTTGGAGTAGGAAATAAAATGATGCCTTGTGGAAATGAAGGGAAAAGAGCATAATGAATGAAAGGATATGGTAAGACTTTCCCTTGAGTTTATGAAGCAGCATCTCTGCATGAGCAGTGGTGATGACAATATTAAGAGCTTCCCTCTATAAATCCATATTCTGGAGTATTCCTTTAAGCATGAGACAAAGTACAGAAACCTCTTCATTTCTTACTTGGCTGCACTTACATTGGAATTATTTCACTTTTCCAACATGCCTCTGTCCAGGTACCTACCCTACCCTTTCTGTTCACTTCTATTAATCTTTCTTTTGTGTGTTATCTTGCTCCATTAGATTATAAACTACTTGCAGTCAGGGACTGCATAACTTTGTCCATGTTTTCCTCTGGGGAGTGCTTAGTACAATCTTTGTCAAATAGTAAGCAGTCAGAAATGTTTATTCACTCTTTAAAGAGTGACATTTGCTCGTGTAGGGCATTGGTGCTAGCTTAAAATCAATTGAAAAATTTCTTATTCATACTAGAAGCATTTTAATGAGCTATTCATGAATTATTGTGGACCTAGGTCTTTAAATCTGTATCATCACACCATGAGCCTAGTATAGCAAGTCCAAGGATGCTAACTGAAATTCATTTTAAAAAATTTAAACAATTATTATGTTTACATAAACATGTATTTGTTTCTAGATGTTCATAGTCATATTTATGTTCTATTTGTTCCTGTCATAAATAATAAAAATTAAAGTTGAAAAAATTCCAGAGAACATCTAGTAAACACTCCTCTTTAGATTTTCATGACCTTGTTCTCTCTTGATTTTTCTTTCGCCAGTCTGACTACACTTTTCCAGGCTCTTTCAGTTCTTCATTAATTGCCAGCCTGCTAACTATAGGTCTGTCCTGGATCATCTTCTTTTCTGTATATAGCACCTTGCTTGATGATTTCATTAGATACAAAGGGTTTTATAATCTTTGCAGGCAATTTTCAGTCCTACATATCTATCTCTAATCTCTTTCTTGAGCTCCTGATTCACAGCATCTTAACCTAAACATTTAAAACTGGATGTACTACAGGCATTTCAAAGTCACTATTTTCAAAACAGAGCTCATTAACCTCTCCTATCTCCTTTTGAAGAACAACAATTTATTTTCTTCTCAAATATCCTATTACTATAAGGAATCCTAAATTAATTAAGCAAACCAGGTTCACAACCTTGTTGTCATGCTCACCTCTTTGTTCTCACTCAACCTATATTCCTAATTTCTTGTCATATACAAGCATTTCTTCCTTTACAAATTCTATCATATATGTCCCTTTTTTGATAGATCAATCTGCTTGAAGTGCCTCACTAATGTAATTCATGTAATTCATCTTCCATTCATTTGGCAAAATGGTGGTCTTAAAGTAAGAATGATTCCACTCTTTTTCATTGCTATTTCTGTCATATCTTGAATGCACTACCTTATTAACTGAAATTATTGACTTCCTTGATTCTACTTCATTTCCTCTAAAATACCTTCCCATTTACCCTGTACATATATGTGTGTGTATGTGTGTGTGTGTGTGTGTGTGTGTGTGTGTGTGTGTAGTAAAACCTGTTTGCAGACGGTCTCCTTCATTAGATGGTGATTTTCTTGATAATATGTAACATGTGTTTTGCACTCCATATACCTAATGCTTAGCACATTGAATGACACATGGTAATGTCTATATAAATGCTTATTAACTGACAGCCTTTGTAATGTTGCTTTCCTCTCTGAACTTCAATTTCTTCATTTTTAAGTCATTGTTCCAGAATATATAATAAGCATAATTCTCTATGAAACATAATTTCTTAAATAATATGAATACACTGATTTTTTTCCTTTCACTATGTATGTTTCCAGTCTGATTTCAGTTCTTTGGGCATGTGCAGATAACCCTTGCTGATCTACAGGCTAAATGACTGCATGTAAAATTACTGGCTACAGTTTTTCAAGGATTGTAATGTGTGATGAAACAAAGTGTTCTTATTAGCTGTGGAGATGGAAGCACATAAGGCTAATAAACTGCTGAGCTGGTGTTGCATATTCTTGCAAATGGGGTGACCTACTCATTTTTGTAAAAATATTTCCTTTCTGCTTGCAAATGAAATAGGACTAAGCAGTTTGAAATACTAGATGGGAGTTGGAGAGAAGACCTCATTCTTTGACCCTCATTCTCTCATGTTGCCATAAGAATATGGTGTCTTCTTTTCTTTTGCCTTAGGTAAATTAGCTTTCTCAGAGGAGAGTACCCAGGTGATTTTAATTGTAGGACATCAAGAGTTTCCAATTAGCAAACAAATATAAAGATCTATTCTACTGGACATTTTAGAGATGTCTGATAGAGTAATAGAAGAAAACAGAGGAAGCAACTCTAGATGAATGTGGATATGGAAAGGCAGAAAGAAGTAACTTCAGGGAGTATGGCCATTGAAGAGATCCATAGACTGTCAGAGCCCATCAAAAATGAGAGGAATAAAATTAGGACTCCCAAAGGGAGAAGGGAGGGTGTCGAGTAACCAGGCACTGTTATGTTATACCTCGACTACCTACATTAGTTTCCTACTCAAGGGCCTGAAGCACCAAAACACTCTAATTTAATACATTCTCCCCAGAACCCTACATGTACAAGGGGGAAGAACATTCCTACTTAGTGGAGAATATTTTTGTACATGTGACTCTTGTCATACCTTCTCAATATTACTTTTGCTAAATCTCATAGGGTTCAATTTGCTATTGATTATGGGGGAACACAGATGGATACTACAATGTATGAGACAACTACCTCTCTGACATATCCTAGAACTTTTAAGATGATAAATATCTTCTAGGTTCCTGATGCCACAGATAAATTTGTGTAGGAAATGGTCAAAGTAAAGGTAATATCAATGATTCTTTTCCAGAATTAAATCATTCATACCTACAAAAACAAGAAAGTGAACAGAATAAACTTTTTCAGAGAGATTCTTAATCTTGTTTTGAGTCCTTGATGCATTTGGCAGTTTTGTGAAGGTGGTGGATATATTATCAGAATAATATTTGTAAATTAATTGGGAAAATACAGGGGATTGTAAAGGAAATAAATTATATTGAAATAAAATTATCAAAAAAACCCTGATGTTTGCAAGTTAGAAAACCTCTGTTTATAAATATCTCTTGATTCTTTTTCGACTCACTTGATTCTTTTGGCTTTTGACTCTCACAATAATGTGATATGATCTATATTCCTGACAATTTCTGAAGCAATTTCCCATGCTTACTTATTTTCTATTCATTTGAAATCATGTGAATTGGTGAGAGAAGGCATAGTTTTCGCAAAGTTTTCCCAAATTTTCCAAGGTAAGAGAGCTAGAAAATGATGAAACAGGAACTTGATACTATGGCTTTTTATTCTATATTCAATTCTCTTTCTTCTATAGCAAACTTACCAGCTTTTCATAGCTGTCCAGGTTGAAATAAATCACTTCCTGAGCTATTCCTTTTCTTCATTTCAGTAGACCTAATCTCTCCTCATAGATAAATTTGACCAGGGAATAAATGATTAACATCTTACCCAAATCACAAGATATCCTTCTGGAAAATCTTCTATACAGCCACTGAAATAACACTGGCCAATTATCAAATTCCGAAAAACATATGGGAAGGAGCTGGTAAATATATTTATTTATTTATTTATTTAAAAAGAAGCAACATCAGTACTAATGGTGGCAACCATCTGCATATATGGTGAATAATTTTAACATGTCCACATAACAAAGAGACATCATATCTTCTGTTGACCACACTGATTACTTTTCCTTATACTTCATTAAAAATAATCTTACTGTCTTTTCATTCTGTTTTCCAAAGAAAATCAGGCTCAGCCCCTCCCTACACACACTATGAGTATTTCTCTTCTACTGAATATGACCATGAGACCTGGATCATAGCCTATAAAAATGACCACATATGGGACCAAAACGTGTGCCCTTAAGAAACCACTGGTTTGTAAATGGAACTTTTGCAAGTTAGAACTTTCATTTTTATTATCTAATTTAAAGAGAACTGTAAAAAAAATATGAATCTTATTTTTGGCATCAAATTCTCATATACTGTTTTCTGTGAACAGAAAAAAAAAAACAGTAGGACATTTCCAGCAAACACCCACATAGCAGTAAACATTCTCAAAGAGCTCAGATAACTTGGATGATAGTCTCCTTCATTCTGAATATCTTGCCTTCACAAATAGGAAAACCATTGATTTCGTTATGAGTTCCAGGGAGATAGCAGAGATATATTTCTGCTTAAAAATTTAGCCTACTCAGTCCAAACTAAAATAAACATGCTAGAAAAAATACTACTCATGGTTTCTAGGTAGAATTTTACTATATCCTGCTACTACAGCTTTCGTCTAAAATTGTTCACTTTGTTGTTCTTCTAATAACTGTAAGAAAAACTAGACAGAAGGTTTTTTTCACATTTGTCGGGGAGCATATTCCAAAGTGTAGGTCCACATATACTGAAAGGCAATGTGAAATAGAGACCTGACAATGGGGTTCACAGAAGATTTCCAGTGAAAAGGATGAGTTAGAGGTAGAAAAATGTGTTTTGCTACCAGATGGAAACATTCTGTTATGCTTTCGGTGAGTTTTCAGAGTGGGAAGTAGATAAAATATAAACATTTGCTTCTGTTGAGAATATAATATGCTAAATTTCTAAAGTCCTGGATTGCAGAATGAGAATTGGAGATCCCGAACGATTTGGGTATCATGCAATCTATGATCATAGACACTTGACAGCAAAGGGGTGAATGATTCCTGCTCTCACTCAAATCTCTTAAACAAACTTAAATACACATTCTAAGTTTTTTCAAAAGGGAGTAACTAGGTCAATTAATCCCATATATTATACTTGTAATATACAACATTTTACATGACACAGAATATTCAAAAGACAAGATTAATTCTTGAACAAATACAGAAACATAAAAATTTTCAAAAATCCCTTTAGAGATCCTCCAAATTCTAACAATCTTAAAATTATTAGGATCAACTCTCTTTCATTTTATTAAGCACTTCTTTAGTCTAATTCTGCCCATTCTCCCTCATAATCCTAGCAGTACCCTGTCATTGTAAACTATTGAATCAAAACCACTAAGTTCAAAATCTGTCTATGACAAGTGAATTTAGATTTCCAGAAAATCCATTATATCTGACATGTAAGTAGCTGAGTGTATTGTAATATTCCTGTGCTATAACTCACCATTATTTCTAGAGAAAGAGATAAAAAGTGTAGGTTCTAAAGAAAACTCTTCTCTTGCTCTCCATCCCTCCCTCCCCCGTGGACCTACTGTAGAAGAGATCACAAGATAGAAGATGAGAGAGTCCCAGAGCATAAGAACCTAATCCATAATGCACAACCAGATTGTTTTTATGAATCCTAAGCAAAAACAACTTATGTATTTTCAGAAAATAATTGAGTTCCCTTTAAGCAATTGCCTTTAAGGAATAAAACATACCTTGTAATCTCAAGTTGCTTAGATGATTTCCATGTCAGATACTTCCATGATCAGCCTTCAGTATCAAGGTATGCAACGTTAATGTAAGGTTACTGGTAGGAAGGGAGAGAGCTAAAGATCTTCCCTGTCCATTAATAGGCCTCAATACTTTTTGTTAATTTCTTTTCAGGCACTGGGTTAGAGGATTGTGCCCTCCATCTCTGAAAAGTGTATAAATAAGCTGAGGTGAGGTTTTACTTTGGAGTTTGCTCATTGGAAGTGTTTGTTTGGCCTGATGAGACTCTGGGTAGCCACTAAGCAACCTGCTGGCTTTGAAAACCCAGTTGTTGCTGTTTCTTCCTCCAGTACCTATGTATTATTTGTGGTCAGATAGTTAGAAGCCGTGTTTATGAGTCTTTATCTCTCTGTTTGTATTTTCTCTGAAGTTCAGGATGCTGACTTTTTACCCTGAACTAAGTGAATTATATATGTGTTAGATTAAAGTTGATTGTTGACGCCTAAAAAAATGCTTTCCTTTTAGAAAAGCAGATCTGAGAATGAGTACAGGAGGCCTTCCTGTGTATGCTGGGGTGCTAACTCTTACAGGTTTATGGTGGCAGGGGTATATATCTATCTATATGTAGATAGATAAATGTAGATATATATTTCTCTCTATATATGTCTACATATCTATATCTATTTATCTATATATGTATATTATATATATATGTATATATGAATTTACTCAGATGTTTGGTTATATGGCAACTTGTGCATATAGCAAAGTCTTCCTTGTTACGTAATTTGCTGTGCTTTTTCAATTAAATGCATCTTCCTTTGAACAAAGGTATCCTTTCTAGTAGACTTTGTGAAAATAAACACATCAGAGCTATAATTTTTGGTGAATGTTGCGAAATAAAAATCTCAAATGTTGATAGTTTAAATGGGACCAATATGTGAAGTATCCTAGGTGCTATGTCTGAACTGCTAACAACATGGGTCTTAGTAATATAACTACAAAAATGAAGCCATTTTATGATCTATCACCTCATCTAAATTCAGAATTTATAGGAAAAAATAATACAACTATCCTTCAATAATCTAATACAATGATAAGGAAGAGAATATCTTGGGAATCTTGACTACTTCCAAACCGTTGTAAGGTAACAGATAATTTCCGTCTGTCAGCCTAACTGCTTAATTTGATCATTTTTATAGAAGAGAGGGGGAGGGAATAAAATTTCTTAAATGACTATTAAACAAAGTTATATGGATAAAGTAAGTTTTTTTTTTTTCAATCTTTGCTGCAGTTACCAAAATATCTGATTGGAGAATAAAGCTATTCCAAACATGTCATAGCCCTTTAGTTTTGTTGTTTTTTTTTCGAAAGGTACCTTACCCTAAATGTTTTATTTTTTCTTCTGACGTCAAGGTCGAATTAAATTTAATTCCATTTTCCCTCAGCGTCTTTTGTTTGGTTTAAAACCTCATATTATTGCTCTCTTAGAATTGATGTTATTTTTCTACTTGATGCACATAATGGTCTTGATCTTCACAGGTATCATTAAATTATGAAAGAGTACAAAAATCTTTGTTAACATAATTCAAACCAATTATACTATAATTTTTTATACAGTTTGTTAATTTTGGAAGTCAGTTCTAGAGAATCTCTCAATATTTGATACAACAGATTATTCACCTTGAGCAATATCATTGACTCAGTGAGTATCTAGTAAGTGTGAATGGATATAAACAATCAAATTCTGAAATTCTAAATATTTGTCTCAGAAGGCAATCAAATTTTTCTTTAATTTTCATTTTAGTACGATTGCGTTTGGAAGCAATAAGTTGAAATTTCTAGCTTTAGTCAGTATGTTGACCATAGAAAATTAACTACACTGAGATCATATACAATGCTGAAATTTTTCCTTGATTTTAAAATATTTACCATTAAAACTGTGTTTATTGCATCTCTTATCCATAAAAAATTCCATTTACATTTGCTTATTTAAAGCGACAAAAGAAATGTTATAAAAAGTCGAGAAAAAGTATGTAAAATAAGCTAGTTCAAAGACACTTTTATTCTTAAATTGACCCTTTTTGATACATTTCTATACATTTTCAAGTACAACTAATATAGCCTTATCTTTATAAAATGTTATGTAAATGAGATATTGTCAAAATAAATAAGATTGCTTATACTGTCTTCTTACATAGTTTTACTCAGTAATTAAAAACTGAGAAGAGATGTTTTCCTAATATTGAACTAGCCCTGCATTCCTGGTATGAATCCTACCTTATCATAATGAATTAATCTAGTGGTAAGATGTTGTATTCGTTTTGCTAAAATCTTAATTAACATTTTTTCGTCTATATTCATTAGGGAAATTCATGTATAATTTTCTTTCTCTGTTTTATCTCTTCCTGGTTTGGGCATCAAAACCATATTTGTATCATGGAAAGAATTTGACAGGACTCCTTCTTCCCCAGTTTTCAAAAATAGTCTATGTAGTATTGGAATTAACTGTTCTTTAAATGTTTGACAGAATTCCCTTGTAAATCCATCTGGCCCTGGATATTTTCTCCTAGGGAGTTCATTGATGGCTTGTTCAATTTCTTTTTCTGAGATGGGGTTGTTTAAGTATTCAACTTCATCTTCTGTTAATCTGGGCAATTTGTATTTTTAAAAATATTCATCCATCTCGTTTAGATTATCGAATTTGTGGGCATAAAGTTGAGCAAAGTAGTTTCTAATTATTGTTGTAATTTCCTCCTCATTGGAGGTGAGTTCACGCCTTTCATTTTTCATTAGTAATTTCATTTTCTTCTTTCTTTTTTTTAATCAAATTGACCAAAGGTTTATCAATTTTATTGTTTTTCTCATAAAAGCAACTATTGGTTTTATTTATTAATTCAATAGTTTTCTTAATTTCAATTTTATTAATCTCTCCTTTGGTTTTCAGTATTTCTAATTTGGTATTTACTTGGGGATTTTCAACTTGTTTTTTTTTTTCCTAGCTTTTTCAGCTGCATGCCCAAGTCATTGATCTCTTTTTTCTCTACTTTATTTATGTAGGCATTCAAAGATATAAAAAGTTCCCCTAATAACTGCTTTTGCAGTATCCCATAAGGATTGGTATGTTGTCCCATCATTGTCATTCTCTTGAACAAAATTGTTGATTGTTTCTATGGTTTCTTCTTTAACCCATTCCTTCTTTAGAATTAGATTATTTAGTTTCCTGATTTTTCGTTTACCTTTCCATGGCCTTTTATTGCATTTAATTTTTATTGCATTATGATCTGAGAAGGATTATCTCTGCCTTTCTGCACTGGATTGTGAGATTTTTATGTCCTAGTACATGGTCAATTTTTGTAAATGTTCCATGTACCACAGATAAAAAGGTGTATTCTTTTCTATTCCCATCCAATTTTCTCCAAATATCTATCATATCTACCTTATGCAGAGTTTTATTTACCTACTTAACCTCTTTATTGTTTATTTGGACGTTATATTTATAGAATTCAGAGAGGGGGAGGTTGAGGTCCCCCACTAGTATAGTTGTGCTGTCAATTTCTTCCTTCAACTCCCCCAACCTCTCCTCTAAGAATCTG
Source organism: Notamacropus eugenii (assembly GCF_028372415.1). Classification (NCBI taxonomy): domain Eukaryota; kingdom Metazoa; phylum Chordata; class Mammalia; order Diprotodontia; family Macropodidae; genus Notamacropus; species Notamacropus eugenii. The sequence goes on from NC_092877.1 coordinate 244,480,994, forward strand.
GATGCTATACCACTTGGAGCATACATGTTTAGTAATGATATTGCTTCATTGTCTATGGTGCCTTTTAGCAGGATATAGTTTCCTTCCTTATCCCTTTTGATTAGATCTATTTCTGCTTTTGCTTTGACTGAGATTAGGATTAGGATTGCTACTCCTGCCTTTCTTACATCAGCTGAAGCACAAAATATTCTGCTCCATCTTTTGACCTTTATCCTATGTGTATCCCCCCATTTCAAATGTGTTTCTTGTAAGCAGCATATTGTTGGGTTATGACTTTTAAACCATTCTGCTATCCTTCTCCATTTTATGGGAGAATTCATTCCATTCACATTTACGGTTGTGATTACAATCTGTGTATTTCACTCCATCCTCTTTCCCACCATTTGTGCTTTTAGCTCTCCTGTTTCCTGCCCCTCCTCAATAGTATTCACTTTTCACCACCTCCTCCTGCAGCCTTCCCCTCCTTCTTTTATCCCCCTTCCCTTTTACTCCCCTTTACTCTTGTTGCTTCTTCCCTCCCTTTTAGCCTCCCTCCCCTTTCTTCCTCCTTCCCCTCCTAGTGCCTATACAGCTGGTTAGGATTATCTACATAAGTTTATTGTTCTCTCCTTTAAACAAATCTGATGAGAGTACCTCTCAAACAATGCTCATCTCTCACCCCTCTTTCCCCGTAGTATAATTTTGTACTTCTTCCTGTGATGTATTTTGCCATTTTCTTCTTCCTCCTTTTCACATATCCTATTACAATCCCTTCTCATACTTAAATAGTATTTTTGGCATGACATCATTTACTTTATACCCATTCTCTCTATGTATATCTCTTTTATCATAATAACTGCACAATTCTTAAGATTAACAGGTATCATCTTCCCTTATAGGGAGGTAAACAGTTTGCCCTAATTGAGTAACAATTTTTTTTGTATTTGTTTTTGTTTTTTCCCCTTGTTTACCTTTTTATGATTCTCTTGAGACCTGCATATGAAGATCGAATTGTCTATGGAGTTGTGGCGTTTTGGACAGGAAGCTCTGGAAAACTCTTTATTTCGTTGAATGACTTTCTCCTTGCCTGAAATGTTATTCTGAACTTTGCTGGGTAGTTGATCCTTGGTTGTAGTCCCAACTCCTTTGCCTTACAGAATATTGGATTCCAATTCTTTTGAGCTTTTAATTTAGAAGCTGTAAGGTCCTGTGTGATCCTGACTGTATCTTCTTGATATTTGAATTGTTTCTTTCTGGCTGCTTGTAGTGTTTTCTCCTTCACTTGATAGCTCTGGAATTTGGCAACGATATTTCTTGGGGTTTTGAGTTTGGGATCCCTTTTGGGAGGGGAACGGTGGATTCTTTCAATGACTATTTTGCCCTCTGAATGTCGCAATTCCAGGCAGTTTTCCTTGATGATTTCCTGGAAGATATTGTCCAGACTCTTTTCTTCGTCATTGGTTTCTGGCAGGCCAATAATTCTCACATTTTCTCTCCTGGATCTATTTTCCAGTTCAGTTGTTTTTCCAATTAAATATTTTACATTTTCTTCTATCTTTTCATTCTTTAGATTTTGTTTGACTGATTCTTGCTGTCTCATTGAGTCATTAGTTTCTACTTGCCCAATTGTAATCTTTATCATATTGTTTTCTTCAGTTAACTTTTACATCTCCTTTTCCATCTGACCATTTTTTTCCCTTTAAGGATCTATTTTCTCCATTTAATTTTTGTACTTCCTTTTCCATTTGACCAATTTTCCCAATTAGGTTTTGGGTTTCCTTTTCCATTTGATCAACTGTTCCTTTTAGGGAATTATTTTCTCCAGTTAATTTTTAACTTCCTTTTCCATTTGTTCAGTTTTCCTTTTCAAAGTGATGTTCTCATCAGTGAATTCTTTTTTTATAATTTTAGAATCATTGGCCAGTTTTTCTTCTATTTCCTTCTTTAGCTGTTTCAGGAGAGCTGCTTGTGCTTGTGAGAAGTTCATAGTCCCTTCTGAAGTTTCAGATGGAAGTATAGTCTCGGCTCTGACCTCTTTGGTGTTTGTGTTTTGGTCCTTATCCCCATAGAAAAATTCTATTGTTTTTTCACTCTTCATCTTCCTTTTCTTGTTCATGATGTTGACTGAGTGTTGTAGTTTCTGGTTCTTTCATTCAGAAGCTACAGAACTTTGTGTTGAGCTGATGTGTGAAAAAGGTAAAAGAAGATTTTTTTTTTGTTTGTTTCCCTGATCAACCCTGGGGTTAGCTTGTTAAGTGTGTGGGAGGAGTGGTCTGGTCACAGGAGATGTCCTCAGCTGAACAAAGGCAAGCTCAGGGGATGGTGATCCCAGCTTCCCTATTGTCTTCCTGTTTCCCCTGGAGGGCTGAGGCACCCCTAGGTGCTAATGCACCCCCATCCCTCCTGGGGCTCCTTTCCTGGCGCTGAGGCTTGCCTGGGTCCTAGTGCGAGTTTTCTCTGCCCTGCGTCCTCTGTCCTTCCAGTTTGCTTCTGCCACAGTAGGAAGAATCCCCCTTAGCTATTTTCCTTGCCTCAGGTGTTATGAGATTATTTGCCCCTTCTGCTGTTCCAGCTGATCCAGGATTTTTCTGAGGAAATATTTTATGGCTCTTTCACTGTCATTAACGGGAGAAGAGAGAGCATTTACTGATCACTCTGCCATCCTGGCTCCTGGAACTTTAAGCTGGTGACTTACCGAAGTTTCACCTTCGTGCTTAATGTCTCAGGAGCTGCTGTGCTGGTATGTGGCGCTCAGTAGCTCTCCCTGGCTCGGTTCTGTTTGTCTCCCCCCCTCAGTGCCCCTCCACTGGTTCCACCCGCCACTCCCATGTTTCTCAGGTCCCTTTCACTGCACTGCGCTGACCGTGCTGCGCTGTGCACTGGGGGCTCACCCCCGCAGAACAGATCCTTCCGGTGGACCTTCCCGTCTAACCTGGGCTCAGAATCCCTCACAGTCTGTCTCCCACTGGATTATGCACCTCCAAAATTTGGTCAGATTCTCCTTTCAGAGAGGTATCTAAAGGACTTTGTTCAAGAGCTTAGGTCAGTTGTTGCTCTCACTCCGCCATCTTGGCTCCACCCAATCGGGAACTTTCAATTTAGTAGCTAAGGAAATATGCACAGTAGAATTGCTGCATGATTGTGGAATAAAAGCCATTTGCTTGATTATATTCAGAAGTGAAAAATTTGAATGCTAACCATAAACTAAGGTAGAGATATTTGAAGTTAAGGAGCAGACTGTATTAAGAAAGATGACAGAAAAGTGAAAGATTTATGTCATAAATATGTTAAAGACACTAAAATTTTCCCTTGTTTCAGAGCTAATTATTTTGCCAACAAAAGGTTGGAGTAATCTCTATTACTAGATGTTACCGTGAGGGCAAGGAATGGAAATGGTATACTCTCTTTTATGCTGTGAATTTATGAGTTCTATTGTGAATGAATTGATAAAATAAAATGCTGTTCATTATGCTTTTATGCTGAGAGCCAAAAAGAAGAAAGGTAGAAGATACTTTCTGTTATCACCTGTATGTTACTTAGAAGTGGATAATTATGTAAAGAAGTAACGAAAAGAATGTTGTTTGTTTGTTCGTTTTTAATATAATAATTAGGATAGGGATCATTAGGATATTGATTATTAAAGGAGCATAACATTTCTTAAATTAAAAGTTTCAGCCAAATCTGATTCTGTTAAGTAACACATAGGAAAGGCATTGTTGAAGAGCAAGGCATGCTAAACAAAGGAATAACATGGAAGGAGAGAATCAGTGAAGTAATCTAGTGAACTGATTGGTTTAGCAGACTTTGTGCTGTGGGAGGTTTAAGTAAAAAATAATATGAATAAACTTAACTTATTAGTGGAAGCATCCATTTCAGTCCATCAAGGAACTTTTATTGACAAATTCTGAGACAGAGAGAGAGAATAAAAATTTTATGTTTTCAGGATTTTTAGTTATTCAGCATCTTTTTTTCACTTTGATTTAGTATTTATTTGTCTCCAGTTAAAAGTGAAAACAATTTTAATTTTTTTTAAATGTGAGTTCCAAATTTTCTCCCTTTCTCTCCCAAACCATCTCATTGAGAAAGGAAGCATCCATATGGGACACAAGTGTATAGTTATACAAATGCATCCAAAATTGGCATGCTGTTAAAGAAAACATGGACACAAAAAACCGTTCAAGAAAATAAAGTAAAAAAAAAAAAGCCTCAATTTGTATTCCAAAATCAGTTCTTTTTCTTCTGGTGGATAACATTTTTAATACTAAGTCCTTCGGAGTTGTTATGGATTGTTGTCACAACTTATCATCTTACAATATAGCTACAATATAGCTATTAATTTGTACTCAGTACATTTCACTTTGCATCACACCATGCAAGTCTTTCCCAATGTTTCTGAGAGTATCCTACTCTTCATTTCTTGGAGTAAAATATTATTCCATTATAATCACATGACAAAACTTGTTCAACCATTCCACAATGGCTAATTCTCCATTCAATATGAATTGTTTCTTTTTGGCTCCTTGTAATATTTTCTCCTTGTCCGGAGAACTCTGGAATTTGACTACACTCTTTCTAAGAGATTTCCTTTTAGGATCTCTTTAAGGAGATGATTGGTGGATTCTTCTCATTTCTGTGTTACCCTCTGTTTCTAGAAATCAGAGCAGTTTTCCTTGATCATTTCTTGAAAGACGAGGCATATACTCTTTTATTTTTTAACCATGACTTTCAGGTAGATCAATAATTTTTAAATTATGTCCCCTGGATCTATTTTCTAGGTCAGTCTTTTTTCCAGTGAGTTATTTCACACTGTCTTATTATTATTATTATTATTTTGTTTCTGTTGTATAATGTATTGCTTTATCATAAAGTTATTAACTTCCATTTCATCTATTCTAATTTTTTTAAAGGTCATATACCAAGTTTATTGTAAAAACTCCACAATCCTAGCTGTTGCTTTAAAGGTAGGATTTCTGGTAACGAGCCTGGGCCCCAGGGCTGCCAATCTTCTTGGACTCACAGCGCTGAGGATCAGCCACCAGGAGAGTTCGGTCATATTGGATAAGAATATCTTTTATTTCCTTTTTGGAGGGCTTGTCCACATATTTCTGGTATTACGCCACCAGGGCTTTGGAGATGGACTGCTGGATAGCATAAATCTGTACGATATGGCCTCCTCCTTACACACGGACCTGGATATCTACTCCAGCAAAATGTTCCTTGCCTAGTAGGAGGACAGGCTCCAGCAGCTTGTATTGCAGGGTTCGAGGCTCAGTCATCTCCAGTGGTCCCCCATTCACCTTGATCAGCCTATTGCCTCTCTTGCAATGGGCCACAGCAGTGGCAGTTTTCTTTCTCCCAAAGACCTGGACGGACTGGAGCGGCCCCTTGGACAGCATGTTGCTGGCGGGCAGCGCAGGCTCAGAGCCGGGTTGGAGGTGGAGGCAGAGGAGGTGGAGGCGGCGGCTGTAGCAGAAGCCAGAGACTCGAGCTCCTCACTGGTGTGGCGCCAAAGCACAAAAGGGATCCACCTATTCTAATTTTTAAAGAAGTGTTTTCTTCAGTGAGCTTTTGGACCACATTTTCCATTTGTTCCATTGTGCTTTTTAAGGCATTCTTCTACTCATTGGATTTTTGCCATTTGGGTTACTCTAATTTAAAAGTCAGTCACCTATTCTGAGATACAAGTACTGGGTGGTGAGCACTGAGCCATTATCTCCAATGTATGAATGTAGGTCGATTCTTTTTCCCCCTTTTCTCTTTCCTTCCTTTCTTCCTCCTTCGTTCCTTTCTTCATTTCTTTCATACTAGTTCTCCTTATTTCTCTTGGTTTGGTAGTATAACAGCCACTGATGCACCTCATTCTACTTCTAATTAGTTGAATCTTTAATCTCTTTTGTTCTGACCTGGGCTAGTTTGCCCCGCTTTAGACAACTCCGTGCCTCTTCACTCTTCACAATATTAGTTCTGAACTTAATATGGTCACCTCATTAGCATTAGCCCTATGGCATTTCAGAATCCCTGAACTTAAGAGAAGAATGAGCATCCCTTAACAGCAGGAATTATAGGTGTGAGACACCATGTCTAGTTATTAGTTATATTTTCTGTATTGGAGAAAACTTCATTCTATATTTGTTCTTTAAGCTTGTCTATATTTGTTCACAATCCTTTGCAGGTAAGTCACACAACAGTGTAGTTAGTGGTCAGAACTGTTACTCTGGAACAGACCTCAGGTGACTGGTTCACTCAAGAATCATATTAGATGCAGCAGCACTGTTTTCTAACCTAGTTATTGACTGGCCTGAATGTTAATTCTGCCACCATAGGGCATGAATTGATGGTTTCACAGGCCAGTGCAACTATTTTACTCAGCAACATCATTTTTATCCATGTCTCCTCCGTCCTTGGACCTGGAATGTTCACAAAATCCTACATATCTTGAATGAACTAATGCCCTGTCCATCACCTTATTTTAAGTGTCACCTCCTACATTTAACCTTTCTTGATTTCCCACTCCCTACTCCACTCCAACTAAATTCCATCATAGTACTCTTTCCTGTAAATAGATTATTTGTATCTACTTGAGTGTCTGATGTCTTCCCAATTAAATTGTGAGTTCTTTGAGAACAGTGACTATCTTTTGCCCTTTTTTATATCCCTCGTGGAGAGGGAGGCACATTGTAGATATTTAATTGACTAAGTGGCTGAATTTTTGGAGTCTGTTACTCTGATCTCTTGGATAGAAAGAAACATTTATCTCATGTTGTGTTCACAACAACTGGGGGAGATTGGTGCTACTATTATTCCAGTTTTGTAGTTGAGAAGACTGAGGCAGACAGAGGTTAAGTGATCTAACCTTAATCCTAGATCACACAACAAGTAATTGTTTGATGATGGATTTGATCTCAGATCTTTCTAACTCCAGGCCTGATGCTCTATCCACTGTGTCACCTAAATGGAAGGACATGGACAAAAATCACTCAGAAAGAGAAGTCATTGATGAGTTAAAATCTGTACCAGTATCCATACTGATGAGATTGTTGTTCCATTGAAGTACTGAATGTGAAAGTAATAAGGTGTATTCAAGTGATAGCTTGATCTCTCCTATACAATTTGTTTCAATTCATTAAATTGTTGTTGTTTATACTAAGCACTTCAAAGAATTGAGATTCTCGGTAAATTATCCATGGGCCAGGTTAGGTAAATATGTGAGGCATATATGAATTTTGTACTTCCATTATGGGAACCCAACTATGATCTTGTAGACAAGTACTAGGAAGTTGCAGGAAGCATATAAAGATTAAGTACCATATTTATAAGTCTCAGCAGTGGTATTTGAACTTGGTCCTTCCTGATTTGGAACCTAACACTCCATCCACTCCTCTATGCTGCCTGGGATCTTATGTTATTTGGATATGGGGAATTTTTGAGCACCATGGTCGACTATGGAAATGGATCAACCTATATCTAGATAGGTTCATCATGGTAAAATTTGACACTAGGTGATCAATTATTTGGATGTTGCCTCATGAAGGTCAGTCAGGTGGTGCAGTGTTAAAGTGCTGGACTTGGAGTCAGGAAACCTCATTTTTGTAAGTTCAAATGTGGCCTCAAAGACTTACTAGCTATGTGACTCTGAGCAGTCACTTAACTGTGTTTGCCTTATTTTCCTCATCTATAAAATACGTTGGAGAAGGAAATTGCAATACATCCTGGTGTCTTTCCCAAGAAAACCCCAATGGTGTCACAAGTATCATACATGACTAAAACTGCTGAACAACAAAATAACTAACGAAGCCATTTTCTTATATTTAAGGAGTCGTGATTTGCATTAGTGGGAGGGATACCCTCACTATTGACTTTTTTGGTCTTCTCAGGCATTTACATAAATTAATAAAAAACAAAATGTCTTCTATCCTGTTTTGGAGGAATGCATTGTATATAGACAATAAATTACTAGAAATTCTAGAACTTTGCTTTTGAAAGGAAGGAGTGACAACAAAGGATAGTTACAAAGACAGAATCAAACAAACCTTTTTGTGAGGAGAGAGAAAAGAGAAAGAGGGAGAGGGTAGAGAGAGACAGAAGAAGACGAAAGAGAGAGAGGAAGAGAGAGAGAGAGAGAGAAAGAGAGAGAGAGAGAGAGAGAGAGAGAGAGAGAGAGAGAGAGAGAGAGAGAGAGAGAGAGAGAGAGAGAAGGGGAGAAAAAAAGAAGGTGCTAGTTCTGGAGATGGAGAGGTATAAATATGGAGGCAAGAAAGAGTGGAGGTCCAGAGGACAGCAGAAAACTGTACTCCTCACCAAGTCGCTCTTGTATTTATTGTCTTTTTTATTTAGGGGAAAAAAGTAATCTTCCTTGATTTTTAGTTTAGAGCCTATTAGCTCTTTCCTCTTTCTTTCATCTCTCATTATCTACCTATTTTTAGAAGAGCAGGACAATATAATGGAAAAATTGTTGAACTTGCCTCCAGGGTCTAGTATGCTACTTAGTTGCATAGTAAATACCTAAAAAAATGTTAGAGTTGGAGCTTGAAGACATGAGTTTTAGTCCTGCCTTGCATGCCTTACTAGCTACGTGATCTTCAGTAAGTCACTTCCCCTATCTGGCAAACGTTGTAAGGAGACTACAAGTGTCGAGATTATAGCACCAACGTTAGAGAGGTTGGCTGATGACATATACATGGCAGATAGAATTTGGGGCCAGGATTTGGTGAATGATGACCTTGAACTTAAGTTTTAGTCTACTCAAATTAATATATTGGACATCCTAGGGGAACCAACCCTAAATCGAATGATTATTTGGAATGTTGGGCTGAAATTTAGCCTAATGAAGGTGATGAAAAGACATAATCTTGACTCTACACTATTCCCCTCTCCCGCCCTGATTTTGGTTAATAGTATCCTCAGCTAGGTTCAGTGGTTCATAGCATAGCCTCTGACTATGACTAAAACCATCAATTTGCCCTCACCATGGAGAAACTGTAGACAGGAGAAAAGATGATCTGCATGTAATCTTGAAGAAAAATGAAGCCCAGAAACTGCTAGAGGGTAAGAACTCAGTGATAACACAGCCAGCAGAAGGGTCCAGCAATGAGATCAGCAGAAGAGACAACTGACCTAAATGAGAGCAGTGGGATGGTACTTCTAGAGGACTGCCCGATTGCAGTCGCAGAGGTGTGAGTTGCCCTAGACACATATGAGCTCTATCCACAACTGTTTCTAACTTGTATGTCCTCCAACGCAGAGCCCTGGACACATGGGTCCCTGCTATGTGTCTCTTCATTCATGTTTCCTGGCCACATGCATAGTCCTGATCATTCACCTTCTCTCTGTATGTCCTGCCTCTATGTAATATGGGATAATAATCTGTGGGAGAATACACCACATAATGCAAATTGGGGAATTTTTTTTTACTATGTTATTGGATTAAATGCCTTTTGTTTGAACTAATGTATCTTCTGTCAGACTCATAAAAGTAAACATATCAGTGAGGGCTTGTGAGATAACTTTAAGTGGAAACTGAGTAACAAAGTGTTTCAGACCTGGAGAGGCTTTTCTTGGGGCATGATGTGCAAGAGCTGTGTCCCAGAAACTGTAGTACTTGAACAACCTACCTTATAGGGGTACTATGAGGTTCAAATGGACTAATAATTAAAACAATGCATTTTGTGTTACAACTTTATAAAGCCCTCTCTTTGTCTCTCTTCATATATTCAAAAGAATATGAATTCCTTCAATTCTTCTCAGCTGTTCCATATGTAAACTTTTCAAGTTCTCAGCCCATACTCTTAAAAGAGGAAGGTAATCAGTTGTCTGAGAAAGGAAGTAGAGGTGGAGGAAGAGTATAAGTTTTTTTAAGATCACACCTTCTCCCTGTGACAGTTGGAGCTGTCCTGTCAGACATGCCCTAAAACTTTCTAGTGAGGAACATCAGAAGACTTTCTTCTGGGAAAATGAAAGACAGGATGAAATCATTTTAGTTATGAAGCAATTTGGCTTGGAATGAAGCATGCATGGTTTTCCTTCAACAGAGAAACCAAAAACTATGTCTTGATTTGGGGGGAAGGGAGAAGGGTGGGGATAATTAATTTTAGGATAAGCTACAAATGTAATTAACAAAGTGAGAATGGAAATGATTTTGCTTGCCTATGTCCCTGAGGTGAGGAACCAGACAACAAAAACAACAAACACCAGTCACAACGCTGAAATTGTATGCACTCAAGGAATTTGGTAATAAAGTGGGCTCAGCCACCTGGCGTCTGGGAAGCATTAGAACCTGAGGAGCTGAATAAGAAGCATTAAGGGACCAAGGCACATACTCTTGGTTCACTGGTACTGCAATTTCTTTACAGAAAAAGTACTAAACGTTGAGCTCCTCAAAGAGAATCCTAGAGCTTCCACTTGCTGACTGTGACCTCTTGGAGCCTCAGTTTTCTTACTTGTAAAATGGGGATAACAATACCCATACTACCTACTTTACTGTATAACAACAACAAAAAATAATAACTAAAATTGATTTGACACTTACTATTTACTAAGTACTTGACAGTTATTACCTCATCTGATCCTCATAATAACTCTGGGAGGTAGATGCTACTATTGTCCTTATTTTACAGATGAAGAAGCTGAGGCAAATGGGGTAAGTGTCTTGTCTAGGGTCACACAACTCAGATACAAGTAAGTGTCTGAGACCAAATTGGAATTCAGGCCTTTCCCTTACCTTGTAGGATTGTAATGAGGAAAACATTTTGTAAACCCAAAAACTCTACATGAGAGATAGTGTGGAGCAGTGGACAGAGAATCAGCATCAAAGGTACAAAGAAGTGGATCATGTCCCATCTCTGTCATTGTTGATGTGACCTTAGATAAGTCACTTAACCTGTATTGGCAACTCTCTAAGACTAAGTTTCACAGAAGGTGTCATCCTGACCTGGTAGAAAGGATTTCCTTAACACGGACCAAGGAAATCATGGTCCAGTTTCTATGCTTAAAGAGCTATAGAAAGGAATGGTTTCAGACAAACCTGGGAAGACTTGTAAGACTGAAGAAGAGTGAAGTGAACAGAACCAGGAGAACAACTTACATTTACAAAGCAACATTGCTAAACCAGACATTTTTGAAAGACTTAAGAACTCTGATCAATATAGTGATCATCTCCAACTTCAGAGGACTAATGAGGAGACATGTCACCCACCTATTGACAGAGGGGTCAGGAGGAGATATTTTTTTTTCATACATGGACAATTAAGGAATTTGTCTTCCTTGATTATACTTATTAATTACAAGGCTTTGGATTTTCTTTTCTTTATTTTCAATAAGAGGGGAGGTAGACAGGAGAGAAAAAAGAATATTTTTACCTGAAAAAAAATTAAACATAACAAAACAGGATGATGATGAATGTTGGTGGAGAAGACGTGGGAGAGTTGGAACACTAATTCATTGTTGGTGGAGCTGTGTGCTGATCCAGACATTCTGGAGAGAAATTTGGAACTATGCCCAAATGGCTACCAAAATGTGCGTACCCTTTGACCCAGCAATAGAGCTTCTAGGACTGTATCTTCAAGAGATTATAAAAATAGGAAAGGGTTCCATATGTGCATCGATATATCACAATTTATTCAGTCATTCCTCAACTGATGGGCATCCCTTTGATGGAGATGTCATTCTGGTCCTCTTCAAGAGGAAGGGCAACAACCTGTTGACTAGTTTTTCATGATTTTCTTGTATCACTCTCATTTCTCTTCCCAATTTTTCCTCTTCTTCTCTTACTTGATTTTCAAAACCTATTTTGAGCTCTCCCATGGTCTTAGACCAATTCACATTTTTCTCAGATACTTTGGATGCAGGAGCTTTGGCTTTGTTGTCTTTTTCAGGGTGCATATTTTGATCTTTCTCATCACCAATGATGTAAGAAAATGATTCTTCACTAAGAGCATAAGAATCTATAGTCTGTCTCTCTTTCCCCTGTTTGCTCATTTTTCCAGCCATTTACTTGAATTTTGAGTTTTGTTAAGGGGATGTCTCCAGAAGCAGCCTATGGCTCCTGTTATCCTGGGTATGGGGTGGGGCTGGGGTCAGACTACTCTCCCCTCTCAGACAGGTGAGAGACACTTCCCTCTTATTTTTGAAGCTTTTTTTTAGCTTTTGTTGTTTGAGAATTCTGAAATTCACAGCAGCTGTCAGCAATTCAATCCCCTAAGGTCTGCTCCTACTCTGTCCACGTTGGCGTGGCCCTTGACAAACTGTGTTCTATTCCTAGCCTGTTGTGATAGCCCCTTATTTTTTACCTTCCAGATTGTCTTGCATTGAAAATTTGCTTGAGCCTGTAATTTTCTGACTTCTGCGGCTCCAGAATTTGTTTAGAGTAATTTTTAGAGGTTTTTTGAGGGGTTTAGGGGGAAAATTCTAGCAGGTCACTGCTTGTACTCAGCCCTCTTGACTCCACTGCTGAATGGTTCTCATTTTTATAATATTGACTCAGTTCTCCGTATGTTTGAGAAATGAGGCATTTATCAAAGAAACTTGCTTTATTTTTTTCACAAATATTAACGCTAACACTATTTCCTTTTTTCATATCCCTGCTTTTTATGCTTTTCTGTTTTTTGTTTTTTTTTTTACCACTCCTTGAAAGTGCTTTGCTTCTGATTACCATCTGCCCCAATCTGGTCTCTCTTCTTTCAAACTCCCCTTCTCTTATGCCCTTCTCCTCCTACTTTACTATAGGGCAAGGTAGATTTCTGTCCCCAAACGAATGTGTGTGTTATTCTCTTGTTCTTCTGATGAGAGTAAGGTTCACTCCCACTCATCTCCCCTATCTTCCCGCCACTCTTAAAATATTTCTTGCCTCTTTTATATGAGATAATTTACCCCATTCTACTTCTTCCTTTCTCCCAATACATTTCTCTCGCACCCTTTCATTTAATTTGGAGATATCCCTATATGTTCAACTGACACCTGTGCCTTTTGTTTGTGTATGTATACATGTACATGTATGTGTGTATGTAAGTATATATGTATAAGTATATATAATATGCACAGAGACATGTATACATATATGCATACAAACATTCACAAACTATGTGTGTATGTATATATAAACACACATATAAATATATACATATGTATATATAAATATGTGTGTATATTCCTTCTAACTACCCTAATAATGACAAAGGTCTTATGAGTTATAGATATCATCTTCCCATGTTGAAACATAGAAAATTTAACTTTATTAAGTCCCTTATGATTACCTTTTCCTGTCTACTTTTTAATGCTTTTTTAATGTTTTATGTTTACATTCTGCTCATCAATCTTGTATTTGAAAGTCAAATTATCTATTCAGATGTATCCTTTTCATCAAGAATGCTTGAAAGTTCTCTTTTTCACTGAATATCCATTTTTACCCTGTAGAATTATACTAAGCTTTTCTAAGGATGTGCTTCTTGGCTGCAACCCTAGCTTCTTTTCCTTCCAGAAAATCATATCCTAAGTCCTTTGATTCTTTACTGTAGAAGTTACTATACCATGTGTTATCCTGACTGTGGCTCCATGATACTTCTATAATTTCCTTCTGTCTGCTTCCTATATTTTGACCTCATCCTGAAAACTCTGGAATTTTACTCTAATATTTTGAGATCACTTTCAGGAGGTGATTAGTGTATTCTTTCCATTTCTATTTTACTCTCTTGTTCTATACAATAACAGGGCAGTTTTCCCGGGTAATTTCTTGAAAGATGATATGTAGGTTCTCTTTTCCATCATGACTTTCAGGAAATTCAATAATTATTAAATTTTCTCTTCTCAATCTGTTTTCCAGGTCAGTTGTTTTTTCACGAAGAAATTTCACATAGTTTTTAATTTTTTTCATTATTTTAGATTTGTTTTATTGCTTCGTGATAAAGTCATTGTGGCACCAATGTGATATTCACAGCACCTACATTGGCCATGAACATCCAAATGCAATTTTGAATAACTAAATAAAAGAGAGTTTCCACATGGAATACAGAACCAAAACATTTATTCAGACTCCTGAAAGCCAAATCCATCACAGTAACAAACACAACAGAAATGCAGAGCACAATACCGTCCCCAAGCCTTCCTCCTGCTAAGTTTCTCACAAAACAGGTCACTTAACAAATCACAAGCAAGCTTCCCTTAAACATATCACAAACAGGCTTCCCTTAAACAAAATGCCCTTATCACACTCACAGTCACTTCTGGGCTTGCCTGTATTCTTCCTGTTCTGATAACTCTTTCCATATTTTCGCTCAACTCTGCTCTATCCTCAACTCTTCCTGTCACAACCTTCTCATTCTACTCATTCAGCAAAGTACACCCACCACAGGCTCCATGTGACTCAAGCTTCCATGTAACCAAGGCAGATCACAGGTCCTAATAAGGAATATGAAAGTTCTCTCCATTTAAATTACCATTACAGTCTTTACCTGTCATTTACTCCATTCTAATTTTTAAGTTAATAGTTTCATCAATGATATTTTGAAGCACCTTTTCCATTTATTAAATTCTGCTTTTTAAGGCTGTCTTTTCCTCATTGACGTTTTCAATCCCTTTTACTTAATCTGCTTTCTTAAGTTGTTATTTTCCTTCATGTTTTTTCTGTCCCCTTTCCCAAGCTGTTAACTCTTTTCTCATGATTTTCTTGCAACATTCTCATTTCTCTTCTCAATTTTTCCTCTGCTGCTCTTACTTGATTTTCAAAATGCTTTTTGAGCTCTTTCATGGACTATGACCAATTAATACTCTTTTTTGGAGTCTTTGCATAGAGGAGATTTGACATTTTTTTCTTCCTCTGAGGGCTTGTTGTGATCTTCCTTTTCATCATAAGTAACTTTCAACAGTAAGAGTTGTTTTCTTTCCCCTTGTTGGCTAATTTCCCTAGCCTAAGATGGGACTTTTAGTTTTTAAAATAGGGCTCTGCAGAAACTACTTTGCCCAATTCTGTGCTCACAAATTCGATAATCTAAACCAGATGGATGAATATTTTAAAAAATACAAATTGCCTAGGTTAACAGAAGAGGAAGTTGAATACTTAAACAACCCCATCTCAGAAAAAGAAATTGAACAAGCAATCAATGAATTTCCTAGGAAATAATCTCCAGGGCCAGATGGATTCACAAGTGAATTCTATTAAACATTTAAAAAACAGTTAATTCCAACACTATATAGACTATTTTTGAAAATTGGGGACAAAGGAGTCCTCCCAAATTCTTTCTATGATACAAATATGGTTTTGATTCCCAAACCAGGAAGAGACAAAACAGAAAAAGAGAATTATGGACCAATTTCCCAAATGAATATAGATGCAAAAATTTTACATACGATTTTAGCAAAACGAATACAGCACCTTATCATGAGATTAATACATTATGATCAGGTAGGATTCATACCAGGAATGCAGGGCTGGTTCAATATTAGGAAAACTATTAGCATTATTGATCATATCAACATCAAAGCGAACAAAAACCACATGATTATCTCAATAGATGCAGAAAAAGCTTTTGACCAAATACAACACCCATTCCTATTAAAAAACACCAGATAACATAGGAATAAAGGGAACTTTCCATAAAATAATAAGCACTGTCTATCTAAAACCTTCAGCAAGCATTATATGCAATGGGGATAAGCTGCATGCATTTCCAATAAGATCACGGGTGAAACAAGGATGTTCATTATCACCACTATTATTCAATATGTTACTAGAAATGTTAGCTGTAGCAATTAGACAAGATAAAGATATTCAAGGAATAAGAATAGTCAAAGAAGAAACTAAGTTATCACTCTTCTCAGATGATATGATGATTTACATAGAGAATCCCAGAGATTCAAGTAAAAAACTACTTGAAATAATAAACAACTTTGACAAAGTTGCAGGTTACAAAATAAACCCACACAAATCTTCTGCATTCCTATATATTAGCAACAAAGTCCAACAGCAAGAGATAGAAAGAGACATCCCATTTAAAGTTAGGGTAGACACTATCAAATACTTAGGAGTTTACCTGCCAAAACAAACCCATGGATTTTATGAACACAAATACAAGACACTTTTTGCACAAATAAAGTCAGATTTAAGTAAGTGGGAAAAAAATCAGTTGCTCATGGGTAGGCTGTGCCAATATGATAAAAATACCAATTCCACCGAAATTAATTTACTTATTTACTGCCATACCATTTAATCTATGAGATAATTATTTTCTAGAGCTGGATAAAATAATATCAAAATTCATTTGGATGAACAAAAGGCCCAGAATATCAAAGGGACTAATGAAAAGAAATGTTTGGGAAGGTGGCCTAGCGCTACCAGACCTCAAATTGCACTATAAAGCAGCAATTATCAAAACCACTTGGTATTGGTTAAGAAACAGAGAGGTACACAAGTGGAATAGACTTGGCATTCAAGGCACAGTAGGCAAGGAATTTAGCAACCTCCTGTTTGATAAACCCAAGGACCCCAGCTTCTGGGATAAGACCTCACAGTTTGCTGGGAAAACGGGGTAACAGTTTGGAGGAAATTAGGCATAGACGCATGCCTGACACCATACGCAAGAATAAAGTCCAAATGGGTACATGATTTAGGTATAAGGATTGATACCATGAATAAGCTGGGGGAGCAAGGAATAGTGTATTTATCAGATTTATGGAGAAGGAAAGAATTTTTTACTAAAGAAGAGATAGAAAGCATTATAAAATGCAAGTTGGGTAATTTTGATTACATTAAACTGAGAAGTTTTTGCACAATCAAACCCAATGGAACCAAAATTCAGAGGAATGTAGTAAATTGGGAAATGATTTTTATGGCTGAGCTCGGGGATAAAGTCCTCATTTCTAGAATATATAGAGAACTGACTCAAATGTGTAACCATAAAAGTCATTCCCCAATTGATAAATGGTCAAAGGATATGAACAGGCAATTTTCAGAGGAAGAAATTAAAGACATCTATAATCATATGAAAACATGCTCTAAATCACTATTGATTAGAGAGATGCAAATCAAAACAACTCTGAGGTACCACATCACATCTATAAGTGTTGGGGATGGAAGCTCAATTCCATGTGGACAGTCTCGGGCGGGTAAAGGTGGGAACTTCTAAATCTTAGAGTTCTCATGAGGCCCCCCGTGAAACACCAGGGAATCGAGGTGAACCGAGTTATCTCGTGTATTTCCGCCTCTTCCCGTGAGAAACGTGATGGGAGGAGCATCCCCGCCCTCGAGACTGTCCCGGATCTGGGCACACCTATTGTTATCTAACAGGCACGGTATTCAGGTGCAAACTACATGGCCGGAGAGCTTAATTAGGGTCAGGAAAGCCTGAAGGCGCTCTTAGCGCAGAGGGGCCCTGACAGGACAGAAGGCTCCGTTTTTCCTCTCTTTGCTCTCCCCTCCCCCTCTCTCCCCACTTACACTTCTGCTTCCAATCTCTTACTGTAAGATCTTTGCCTCCTTCGGAGATTTCTCTAACTCTCCTAAGGAAGAGTTCCCCCTGCACATGTAACCAAGACCCTGAATAAAGCCTAACCATTGTTCGACTCTGGAAAGTCTCTTCTCTCATACGTTTATCTGGTTTGGCCAGCCGAAGACCTGCGATAGGTGTAAGGTAAGACTCGGGTAGCCCTCAGGCCTCTAGGCCTGGCATATAAGATCAGCAAACAGGACAGAATAAGAAAATGATAAATGCTGGAGAAGATATGGGAAAATTGGAACACTAATTCATTGTTGGTGGAGCTGTGAGCTCATCCAACCATTTTGGAGAGCGGTTTGGAACGATGCCCAAAGAGCTACAAAATTGTGCATACCCTTTGACCCAGCAATATCGCTACTAGGACTGTATCCCCAAGAGATCATAAAAATGGTAAAGGGTCCCATATGTAGAAAAATATTTATAGCAGCACTCTTTGTAGTTGCTAAAAACTGGAAGTCAAGGGGATGCCCATCAGTTGGGGAATGGCTGAATAAATCAGGGTATATGAATGTAATGGAGTACTATTGTGCCATAAGAAATGATGAACAAGAAGACTTCAGAGAGGCCTGGAAGGACTTATATGATCTGATGCTGAGTGAAAGGAGCAGAACCAGGAGAACTTTGTGCACAGCAACAACCACAGTGTGCAAGAGTTTTTTCTGGTAGACTTGGAATTTCATAATAACACAAAAAGTTATTTTAAAAAAAATCTGAATGGTGGTTTTCTAAGGCCAAATGCCTTCCACACTCAGAGAGAGAACTATGGAATCCATTGGCACAATGTAGGAGACCATGTTTGTGTGTGTGTGTGTGTGTGTGTGTGTGTGTATCATGTTTTGATTTGTTATATTATTTCTTCCCTTTATTTTAGTTCGACTGCATAGCATGACTATTGTGAAAACGTACTCAGTAGGAAAGTATATGTAGAATCTATACAGAATTGTATGCAGTCGTGGGGAGGGTGGGGAGGGGGGTAGTTGTGCAGGGGATAAAATCTTAATATTATGGCAGTGATTATAAAACACTAAAAAATAATAATAATAAAATTAAATTAAAATAAAGTAAAATAGGGCTCTCCTTCCAATGTAGAGGGTTATATCACCAAGGCAATATTCAGAGCATTGGTAATGACTATGAATATGCCAGAATAATTCTCAATCACCACTTATAAAAGGCACTCCATACAGAAGGTAGAAGAAAAATATTCATCTAAACATCAGAAAGCCAAATCCCAGAACCAGAAAGCAAAATACATCATGGTGACAAAGAAGTTAATAATCATGATCACAGCATAGGGCAAAGCCATTCTCAAACCTCCTCTCCCTCAGACAAGGCCTTCTTACTATCAACTGTTACACTGTGTCAGTTGGCCTCTGTCAGTTGACTACAGTTCTATCCCCCAACTTGACTGCACTCACTCACTTCTTCCTGGTTCTGCTCCATCCTTCCTGTTCCACCTCTTCAGCAAGTTTCTCCTACCGCATGTGACTGAGGTTTCCAAGTGATTTAAGCAGATATATGAGTCTATTAATTGATGAGAAAGATCTTTCCATTTAAATTACTATTATAAGGGTACACTCTCCCAAGCTTCAGGGTCTTTGTGCAGCTATTTACAGAGATATTTCTAGGTTACTCTAAGTTTTCCGTTCTTCCAAGGTGGTACTATCTAAGGAGAGGTATGGTTACTGTTACTATTCCTTTTGACTGTGCTGTGCTATGAAAGTAACCACAAGTACTCTTTTCTGCCTGGCAGTGTGAGCAGGGCCCCTGCTCCACTGCAGGTACCAGCTCTGCTATGATAGTGTTCCCCCTTTCCCTGGGACTAGTACCCATTACTGTGACCCAAAACCAGGTAGAGTCCTGTCTCTACTAATTAAAGGAGCCCTGGAGTTTCCTTCTGACCAGTTTTTTCTTAACTCCCTTAGCATTTGCAAACTGAGAATTTTTAAAGCAGCTGATGCTAATGATAATGATTCAATCAATCCCAAGGCCTGCTCCTCATTTGCTGGGACTGGAAGAATTTAACATTTTTCTCAGAGCTACTTTTTCAAATACTAGGATCGAGGAGTTTTGTGTTTGTTTGTTTTTAATCAATGTGCTGTTGTTGTAGTTGAGTCATTCGGTAGTGTCTGTTTCTTCATGACTCCATGGATCATAACACACTTGGCTTCTCTATCCTCCACTGTGTCTCAGTCCATTCAAGTTCATGTTTGCTGTTTCCAGGGCTCTATCTATCCATCTCACCTTCTGCCATTCCCTTTTCCTTTTGTCTTCAGTCTTACCCAACATGCAGGTCTTTTCCTATGACTCCCGACTTCTTAATATGAGGCCAAAGTATTTAATCTTCAGTTTTTGACCTTCCAGTGCAGTCTGAATTGATTTCTTTAGCTTTAAAACTGATTTTATCTTCTTTTGACACAATATTTACATTTCCCCTAGTATTGTTTACCTAATCTGTTCAACCCTTTTTTAACCAGTTATAAATTCTAAATTGATGTAATGATAATTACTTTGTAAAATATTTTGGCTTTGATGTCTGGGACTATCTTCCAATATATTTTCACATTATATCCCTTAGGTTTCTTAAACATTTCTTCCTCCATATAAATTTTCCTATTTTTTAGCTATTCAAAATACATTCATAACTTGGTTTGTTAGTCACATATTTTTATTCTTATAGTTATATGCTTTATATTCTAAAATCAATTTCACTTAGTAGGTATTTTAATTGATTTGTGCTTCCCTTTTACTTTATTCATAATTAGATCATTTAAGAATTTTATGATTTTAATTCATCTTTGCCTCTTATAGGTCCTTTAATTTAAATTTCTGAACTTATTGCTCTAGCTAGCATTTCTCAAACTATGTAAAATAGTAGAGTGACAATAGGCACTCCTGCTTTGCAATTGATGCTTTGGAAAGGACACTAAATTTTCTCCATTACATATAATGATTATTCACACTTTTAGCTATATATAACTTAATAGGTTAAAAAAAAAACACATATTGCCATATCTATTTTTAACAGAAAAAGAGGTGACATATTTTGTTTCCTTTTCTTCATACACTGATATAATCTTATGTTTACCATTGTATTTATGAGCAACATGATTTACTATATCTATTGTTACCTTAAATTTCTGGTATAAATCTGTGGTTGGATGTTTTTTCTTCCTTAATCAGCAAAGTAGTAGCCCTTCAAACATGTATTTTAAGTTTGTGAATTGAGTATTTCAAAAAGATAGGTTTTTCCACATGTGGAAGGAAAAATGATTTTTTTAAAAATCCGAATGCATTTACGCAAAAAATTTGTAATAATTTTTTTGAGAATAATATTTTTGGATTTCTCGTTCTGGGAGCCAAGATAGTGGAGTGATCAGTAACTGCTATCTCTCTCCCCTTGTTGACCTTGATGAACCCAGAGATGATTTCCTTGGAAAAAACCCTAGAAGAGTAGGGGCAGCAGAAGGGGTAAACAGACTCTCAACACAGGAGGCTAGAAAGATCGATAAGGAGGGTTCCTCCTGCTGTGGCCAAAAGTGGCCAGTGGAGGATCAGAGCTGTCCCACACAGTCTCATCTCAAAAACCACGTGACGATCCTGAACCACAGAGGGGTAAAGCCAGCAGCTGCCAACACCAAGACTGCAGGTTTGCCTCAGCACCCCAGTTGAATCCGGAAGACACCAGCGCAGAAAGCTTAACTTACCTATGTTCTAGCTCAGCAGAGGAGTCTCCAGCATCTAGACCACCCCTCCCCAAACTTAGCAAGTTAGCACCAGGGTAACTGCAGGAAAACCCAAAAGAGCTAACCAGCCTCTGCTTTCAAACACTAGTCAGCTCAGCACTAGGTAAGCTGCAGCATTTAATTTTTAGCTGAAAAGACCAGAGACCACACGACATAAAGCCTCAAGATTTAGGAACAAGAACTGTGAGGCAGAGCTCCCTGTCCCATAGAGGCAGAGGTCAACATTAAAAGCTGGGAAAAGGGTTATTATCATGAGTAAAAAGCAAGGCAGAAAAGACAAGAATACAGAATTTTTCTATGGGGACAAGGACCAAAACAGAAATAAGAAAGAGGACTGTATTGAGACTGTAATCTCATCTGAAACTTCAGAAGGAAGTATGAAATGGTAGGAAACACAAAAAGCCTTCTTGGAAGACCTCTGGAAGGATTTTAAAACCTAAATTAGAGAAATGGAAGAAAAACTAAACAATAATTTTAAACTTATGTAAAAAGAACTCAGCAAAGAGAACAGCTCCTTAAAAAAGAAAATTGGACAAATGGAAAAGGAAGTACAAAACCTAAATGGAGAAAATAACTCCTTAAAAGGAACAATTTGACAGATGGAAAAGGAGATGGCAAAAAAAAAAAAATAAACAATTTCATAAAAAAAGAATTGAGCAAATAGAAACTAGCAAATCTATGAGACATCAAGAATCAGTCAAACAGAATCTAAAGAATGAAAAGATCGAAGAAAATGCCAAATATCTAATTGGAAAAAAAAAAACAGACTTGTAAAATAGAAACATGGGAGGAAATCTAAGGTTTATGGAGCTACCATAAAGTGATTATGAACAAAAGAGCCCCGAAAATGTCATCCAAGAAATCATTTAGGAAAATTGCTCAGAAGTTCTAGATCCAGAAGGCAAAATAGACATCAAAAGAATCCACCAATCATCTCCTCAAATGGACCCCAAACTAAAAACACCAAGGAATATCACTGCCAAATTCCAGAACTATCAAGTGAAAGAGAAAATACAGCAGCCAGCCAGAAAGAGACAATCCAAACGTCGTGGAGCCACAGAAAGGATCACATAGGACCTTGCATCTTCGACTTTAAAAGATAGAAGGAACTACAATACAATATTACCTGAGGCAAAGGAACTGGGACTACAAGCCAGCAAAGTTGAGCATAATATTTCAGGCAGGGAGATGGACATTCAATGAAATAAGAGATTTCTAGACTTTCCTGATGAAAAGGCCAGACCTCAAAAGAAAATTTGATTTTCAAATGCAGGTCTCAAGAAAGACATATAAAGGTAAACAGGGGGGAAAAATAAGCTTGTTACACAATATTGGCTAACTGTTTACATCCGTATTAGGGAAGATGATACTTATTAATCTTGAGAATTGTATATTTACTATGGAATGTAAAAGGGATATGCATAGATGGATGGAATAGGTATAAATGAAATGATGTGATAATAAATGTGATTTAAGGGTGCAAAGGGATTATAATGGGAGATGTGAAAAAGAGGAGGCAGGGAAAGGTAAATTACATGACAGGAAGAGGAACAAAAATATATTATAGTAGAGGGAAAGAGGGGAGGGAGATAAGTATTGTTTGAGACATACTCTCATTTGATTTGATTCAAAGAGGGTACAACAAACTGAGTTACATATAAAAATACAACTGACTTTATAGTCAATAGGAGGGGTAGGGAGAAAGAAAAGGGAGAGGAGGCTAAAAGGGAGGGAAGAAGTAGTGAGGGAAAAGGGGATTAAAAGGAAGGGAGGCTGAAATAATAGAAGAAAGATGGAGGGAGGCAGTGGTCAAAAATTAAAACTATTGGGGAGGGGAAGGGAGAAGGGAGAAGCAAAAGCAAGAATAAGAGGAAAAAGATGGAAGGAATGACATAAATAGTAATAATGACAGTGAAGGTGAATGGGATGAAATTTCCCATAAATTAGAGACAGATAGCAGAATGGATTAAAAACCATGAGGCAACAATATGTTGTTTACATGAAACACATTTGAAAAGGGGCGATACACCTAGGGTAAAAGAAAAAGATTGGAGCTATACTTCATAATTTACTAGTTGGCTAACTGATGAGTGAAGCAGGAAAGAAGCAGATGAGACTTTGAAAAAATCTAGTAATATTTTAAATCAAATACGTAATACATACAAATACATAAAAGAGTTTCTTTAGCTACCTTTTCTACCCAGACAGGCCATTACCATTCCCCTGAGACCAGCTTTTTGAAGAAAATTAAGGGGGTGGAGCCAAGATGGCAGAGTAGAAAGACGCACATACGCTACCTCTGAACCCACTGCCCATAAAATATCTGTAAATAAAGAACCAGCGGTGAATTCTGGAGCAGCAGAAGGCACAGAACAACGGAGTGGAGGAGATTTCTGCTCCAGAGAGCCTGAAAACCTCTCGCAAAAGGTCCCTCGCACCCCGGACCCAGAGCAGAGCCCAACCCTGCCTTGGTGGCCCGGCGCAGAAAAGAGCAGATCCGAGCAGGCTTCAGGGACAGAATCTCCAGTGGCCCTGCGGGTCCCCCACCTACAGGTGACAAGGATTGGTGAGAGGGTCTCTTTGGTGGGTTGAGAAGGGTGTGGGGTGCCCCCATAATTCAGGCCCCCTCAGGAGGCAGCAGCGGAGGCAGGAGCAGACCAGGGTTCCCCAAGCAGGCAGGAGCCCGGATCCATTGTTGAAGGTCTCTGCATAAACCCCTTGAGGGAACTGAGCCTGTGAGGCAGCCCTGCCTCCACCTGAGCACCTGAACTTAATCTCACAGTGAATAGCAGCCCTGCCCCCACCCAAAGCCCTGAGGCTGGGAAGCAGCATTTGAATCTCAGACCCCAAGGGAACTCAAAGTTTTAGGAAAAACTGTTAAGTACTCTTCTTGCCACTAGGAAATAAGAAATACAGGTAAAGGGGTATAGGATGGAGACAAGGGCAGAGAGGGATGATAGAAGAGAGGGCAGATTGGCAGACAGGGGCAATTAGAATGCTTGGTGTTTTGGGGTGGGGGGAGGGGACAAAAGGGGAGAAAATTTGGAATGCAAAATTTTGTGAAAATGAATGTTAAAAGTTAAATAAATAAATAAATAAGGAAAAAAATAAATAAAAAATAAAAAAAGAAAATTAAGATGTTTCTTTCCAAATTGCCGAACGAATATAACAAGGATGGAGAGAAGGTATCTCATTTCCTCTACAGACTTGCATAATTTTAGTTACAGTTACTCTATGATGAACCACAGGAGCACATGTTTCTCTTGTAGCAAATTATTTGATCCCCTCTACTCATGTGAGGAATAACCTCATTAACATAATCTTGTTGCAAAATGACATGGAAAAGTACTTTGACATTCTATTATTTTTAATAACTGGAGTCAGTATTAACCCATTCATTTCCTGTTGAATTTAAACATGGTTTGTCTAAACTTTAGAGGTGTGCAAACGGCAATTTTTGATAATTCTCACAAAGAGTGTAATCAAACGTACTATAGTCCTTCAGTATCACAATCAGACACAACAAAAAGTGTTGATTTTAATTGGCAATCTCTCACATTCTTCTTGTGAACAAATATTGCTTGAATTGCAGGAATTTACTATCCGAGTAATCTTGAGTCATTAACCTTTCTTTTTCTCAGTTTTAAAATTTGCTAAGTGAAATATTTTAGAAGACATCCTAGAAATTCCCTTGGTATATTCCTAATATTATTCATTTGGCTCCTAAGTCTTAGATGTTTCCACTGCTAAATAAGCATTTTATAATAACAATCACAAATACCTGGATTACTTAATTTTATTTCTTTTATTGATTGCCATTACCATTCTTTCAAATGTTAATTTATTTAAAAAGTAGACATCAGCACACATATATTCTTTTGTTTAGCAAAAAACAATACCTTTGACAGTTATCTGGATTTTGTACATTACCTTCTTGAGAATTACCATTTGCATACTTATTAAATAAGATCATACTATTTGTAGCCTAAGTTTCTTATTTCACACATGAAAAATTAACTACCAATATTTACATTTCCATTGAATATAATTACAAAAACCACTGCTAAATCTCTTTCTTCTTGTTGCTTCCTAATCCTTTGTACTACATAAATCATAGTACTACAAAATCACTTTTACGTTAAGGGAAAAAATATTCATTGGATTAATTTTCTAATCCTCCATACTTAAATATAATAATTTTGTAGTTTTCCATTTTTTCTCATTTCCAAAAAAAAAAAAAAATAACTTGACTGTATCTACCTCACTCATTGACTACATTTTTGAGGTATGTCTTTTGAAATTTTAGTTATAATTTTGGTTTAGATTCTTATTTTTTCTTTAAAACTTCACCAGAGCAGATTAAAAATTTGCATTCAACAATGTGTTCCTTTCAGGAAACATTAAAAATAAATGAGAGGTTCAACAGAGATAAAATGAGGGACAGGAGTAGAACTTAGCATTTAAAAAAAAGAAGCAAAGACAGTAGTCATGAATTCAGACAAAGTTAAAGTTAAAAAAATAATCAAAAGCAAAAAACAGAGAAATCACATTATGTCAGCAATGTTATTCAATGTTGTTTTAGACCATTCAAAATACCTGGCTAACATAAAATACCTGAGCATATATCTGCCAAAACAGACACAGGATTTATACAATTATAAACATAAAACACGTATTATAGAAATAAATTCACACTTAAATGATTGAATGAATATTTATAGTTCACGGTATGTAAAGCCAATAAAATTTTAAATAACAATTTGACCTAATTAATGTATTTACTCAATGTTATCCCAACTAAATTGGTAAAAAATAATTTAGTGAGTTGAAAATAATTCATTTGGAAGCACAAGCACTCAGTCAAGAGTTTCACAGATACCAGGTGAAAAAGAAAAACTGTAGATTCATTAGTATCAGACCTTAAACTATATTATAAGGCAAGAGCACTGTTGAAGTTCAGAAAGGATAATTTTTAATATGTTAAATTAAAATTTTCTTATATAAATAAAATCTATGTAGCCAAAAACAGAAGGAATGCAGAAAATTGGGGAGGGGGGAGTTTTCTTAAACAATCTCTCAGACAGAATGTGACTGAGTTGAAATGCTGCTCTGGTGTAGGAAACAATGACCTGGTTTCTTTAGAAAAAAACATGGAGAAGATGCTACCCGCCTTAAGAGAAACAGATTGTAGGAGAAAATAAGCATAGTACAGTCTTATATATGGATAAGTGTATATGTGTACATATGTGTATGCTTAGAGACATATATATATGTGTGTGTGTGTGTGTATATGTGTATATGTGTTTATATATATGTGTGTGTGTGTATGCATACACACATATGTATAAGCATGCTTAGTTGTGGTCTTTATAGGGGGATATGTCTGGGGAAAAATAAAGTGAAAAGTGCCCAGCAGAGGAAAAAGAAAACCAATATGGAAGCAAAGAAATGCTGAGCAGTTTTGAAAACAATGTATAGCATTTATTATAGGTTTTCTTGAAATGAAAGTTTATTTTTTATATTGAATCCTTTCTCATGGTCCATTGTGCACATGACAATTCTTTTTTCCCCGTTTTCTCATTTTGAATGTAAGTTTAAAGTAAAAAATGCAAAAAAAAAAAAATTCCCCCGCAAAATGTAACCACTTCTGAATTTTCTTTGATATTAGTCAGTGAAACTTAATATGGATCACTTTTTGAAGAATGGAGCAAGAAATAAAATGTTCAGTACACCTAAAACTTCATTACTATTTACTTTGTGTATTCTTTGAGCATTATGAATACGTGAGATGGAATCACTATAGCGTATTTACATCTCTTCTTAATTTCAAAAGCTAATCAACTATTGACACTTTAGGTCACATTCAAGATTCCTGAGCATTGTGCCAGAATGCCTTATGAAATTATTAATATTAGTCTTATTACTTTAAGTTTTAAAAGTATTTCATGACCGCTGCCCATCAAATTATCTGTTCTGACATAGAAAATACAAGGATGCATTTCCAGATATTATAAGACATAAAATTCATAGTGGTATCATGAATTCTTCAGGATAAGCATCTCTATGAAAATCTTTGCAAATCTTCATTCCAGTTCCTTCAATCATTTTTTTGAAAAGGAAAATTGAACAAATGGATACGGAAGTACAAAAATTAAGTGGAGAAAATAACTCCTTAAAGTGGAAAATTCGACAGATGGAAAAGGAGATAAAAAAGTTAACTAAAGAAAACAATTTGATAAATATTAGAATTGGGCAAGGAGAAACTAACGACTCTATGAGACAGCAAGAAGCAGTCAAACAAAATCTAAAGAATGAAAAGATAGAAGAAAATGTAAAATATATAATTAGAAAAACAACTGACCTGGAAAATAGATCAAGAACAGAAAATTTAAAAATTTTTGCCGTGTCAGAAAGCCACAATTAAAAAAAAAGGTCTGGACATCCTCCAGGAAATCATCAAGGAAAATTGCCCAGAAGTGCTAGATCCAGAGCGCAAAATAGTCATCGAAAGAATCCATTGTTCACCTCCTGAAAGGGATCCCAAATTCAAAACCCCAAGAAATACCATTGCCAAATTCCAGAACTTTCAAGTGAAGGAGAAAATATTACAGGCACCCAGAAGGAAACTATTCAAATATTGAGGAGCTACAGTCAGGATCATATAGGACCTTGAAGCTTCTACATTAAAAGATTGAAGGAACTGGAATTCAATATTTTGTAAGGTAAAGGAGTTGAGACTACAACCAAGGATCAACTACCCAGCAAAGATCAAAATAACATGTCAGGCAAGGAAATGGTCATTCAACGAAATAAGGGATTTTCAGACCTTCCTGACAAAAACGCCTGAACCTAGAAAATTCGATCTTCAAATGCAGGTCTCAAGAGAGGCATAAAAAGTTTTACAGGGAGAGGAAAAAAAAAACAAAACTTGTTACTCAATTTGGGCAAACTGTTTACCTCCCTATAAGGGAAGATGATACCTGTTAATCTCGAGAATTGTGCATGTATTATGAAATTTAAAAGGGATATGCATAGTGCGAAGGGGTATAAAGTAAATAAAATGTCATGTTAAAAATATGATTTACGTATGAGAATGGATTGTAACAGGAGGTGTGAAAAGGAAGAAGCAGAAAATGGGAAAATATATCAGAGGCAGAAGTGAAACACAGTAGAGAGAAAGAGGGGAGGGAGAAGAGCATTGTTTGAGAGGTACTCTCATCTGATTTGGTTCAAGGAGGGAACAATAAATTTAAGTATTTAATCCTAACTCCTGTAGGCAGTAGGAGGGGAAGGAGGAAGAAAGGGGAGGGAAGCTAAAAGCGAAGGAAGAAGCAGTAAGGGTAAAGGGGAGTAAAAGGGAGGGGGGCTAAAAGAAGGAGGGGAAGGCTGCAGGAGGTGGTGGTGAAAAGTGAGAACTGTTGAGGAGGGGAAGGGAGACAGGAGAGTTAAAAGCACAAATGGTAGGAAAGAAGATGGAGGGAAATACACAGATTGTAATCATAACTGAGAATGTGAATGGAATGAACTCCTCCATAAAAGGCAGATGGATAGCAGAATGGATTAAAAGCCATAATTCAACAATACGTTGTTTACAAGAAACATATTTGAAATGGGGGGATATGCATAGGATAAAGGTCAAAGGTTGGAGCAGAATACATTTTGCTTCAAATGATGGAAGAAAAGCAGAAGTAGCAATCCTAATCTCAGACAAAGCAAAAGCAGAAATAGATCTAATCAAAAGAGAGAAGGATGGAAACTATATCCTGCTGAAAGGCATCATAGACAATGAAGCAATATCATTACTAAAGATGTATGCTCCAAGTGGTATAGCATCCAGATTCTTAGAGGAGAGGTTGAGGGAGCTGAAGGAAGAAATAGATAGGAAATGTATATTAGTAGGGGGCCTCAGCCTCCCCCTCTCTGAACTTGATAAATCTAACCTCAGAATAAGCAAGAAAGAGTTTAAAGAGATAAATAAAACTGTGGATATGATAGATATAATAGATCTCTGGAGAAAATTGAATGGAAATAGAAAGGAATATACTTTTTTCTCCTCAGTACGTGGCACATTTCCAAAAATTGACCACGTATTAGGACATAAAAACCTCAAAATCCAGTGCAGAGAAGCAGAGATAATCAATGCATGCTTCTCAGATCATAGTGCAATAAAATTATATATAATAAAAGGCCATGGAAAGATAAACCAAAAATCAATTGGAAACTAAATAACGTAATCCTAAAGGAGGAGTAAGTTAAAGAAGAACTCATAGAAACAATCAACAACTTCATTCAAGAGAATGACAATAATGAGACAAATTACAAAAACATATGGGACACTAGAAAAGCAGTTCATAGGGAAAGTTTTATATCTTTGAATTCCTATAGAAATAAAACAGATAAAGAGGAGATCAATGACTTGGACACACAGCTGAAAAAAGCTAAAAAAAAAGAACAAGTTGAAAATCCCCAAGTAAATACCAAATTAGAAATACTAAAAAACAAAGGAGAGATTAATAAAACTGAAATTAAGAAAACTATTGAATTAATAAATAAAACCAGTAGTTGCTTTTATGAAAAAAAAAAACTAATAAAATTGATAAACCTCTGGTCAAATTGATTAAAAAAAGAAGAAGAAAATCAAATTACTGACATCAAAAATGAAAGGGGTGAACTCACCTCCAATGAAGAGGAAATTAAAACAATAATTAGAAATGACTTTGCCCAACTGTATGCCCACAAATTCGATAATCTAGATGAGATGGATGAGTATTTTAAAAACTACTAATTGCCCAGATTAACAGAAGAGAAAGTTGAACACTTAAACAACCCCATCTCAGAAAAAAGAAATTGTATAAGCCATCAATGAACTCCCTAGGAAAAAATCTCCAGGGCCAGATGGATTTACAAGTGAATCCTATCAAACATTTAAAGAATAGTTAATTTCAACACTATATAGAGTATTTTTGAAAATTGGGGAAGAAGGAGTCCTCCCAACTTCTTTCTATAATACTAATATGGTTTTGATACCTAAACCAAGAAGAGACAACACAGAGAAAGAAAATTATAGACCCATTTCTCTAATGAATATGGACGCAAAAATTTTAACCAAGATTTTAGCAAAACGAATATATCATCTTGTCATGAGAATAATATATTACGATCAGGTAGGATTCATACCGGAAATGCAGAGCTCGTTCAATATTAGGAAAATTATTATCATTATCGATCATATCAACAATAAAACTAACAAAAACCACATGATTTTCTCAATAGATGCAGAAAAAGCTTTTGATAAAATGCAACACCCATTTCTATTAAAAACACTGGAGAACATAGGAAGAAAGAGAACTTTCCATAAAATAATAAACAGCATGCAACTAAAACCTTCAGCAAGCATTATATGCAATGGAGATAAGCTAGATGCATTTCCAATAAGATCAAGGGCGAAAAAAGGATGTCCATTATCACCACTATTATTCAATATGGTACTAGAAATGTTAACTGTAGCAATTACACAAGATAAAGAAAGTGAAGGAATAAGAACAGGCAAGGATTAAACTAAGCTATCACTCTTTGAAAGTGATATGATGATATACTTAGAGAATCCCAGAGACTGAAGTAAAAAAAAATACTTTAAATAATAAAGAAGTGTGGCAAAGTTGCAGGTTACAAAATAAACCCACACAAATCTTCTACATTCCTATATATTAGCAACAAAGTCCAACAGCAAGAGACAGAAAGAGAAATCCCATTTAAAGCTACAGTAGATACTGTAAAATACTTGGGAGTTTACCTGTCAAAACAAACCCAGAGACTACATGAACACAATTACAAGACACTTTTTGCACAAATAACGTCAGATCTAGGTAAGCGGAAAAACATCGTTTGATTATGGGTAGACCAAGGTAATATAATAAAAATGACAATTCTACCTAAATTAGTTTACTTATTTAGTCCCATACCATTTAATCTATCAAAGAATTATTTTCTAGAGCTGGATAAAATAATATCAAAATTCATCTGGAAGAACCAAAGGTCCAGAATATAAAAGGAACTAATGAAAAGAAGTGCAAGGGAAAGTGGCCTAGGGCTACCAAATCTCAAACTGTGTTATAAAGCAGCAATTATCAAAACCACCTGTTACTTGCTAAGAAACAGAACTGAAGATAAGTGGAATAAACTAGGCATGCAAGACACAGTAGGCAAAGAATACAGCAACTTCCTGTTTGATAAACCCAAGGACCCTGGCTTCTGGGATAAGAACTCATTGTTCAACAAAAATTGGCGGGAAAACTGGATAACAGTGTGGTGGAAACTAGACATAGACCCACGCCTGACACCGTACACAAGAATAAAGTCCAAATGGGTACATGATTTAGGTATAAAGATTGATACCATGAATAAACTGGAGAAGCAAGGAATAGTGTATTTATCAGATTTATGGAGAAGGGAAGAATTTTTTTACTAAAGAAGAGATAGAAAACATTATGAAATGCAAGATGAATAATTTTGATTACATTAAACTGGAAAGTTTTTGCACAACCAAACCCAATGCAATCAAAATTCAGAGGGATGTAGTAAATTGGGAAATCATTTTTACAGATAATATCTGAGATAAAGGCCTCACTTCTAGAATATATAGAGAATCGAGTCAAATGTCCAACATTACAAGTCATTCATCAATTGATCAATGGTGAAAGGATATGAATAGACAATTTTCAGAGGAAGAAATTAAAGATATCTATAATCATATGGGGAAACCCTCTAAATCACTTTTAATTAAAGAGATGCAAATCAAAACAACTATGAGGTACCATATCACACCTATAAGATTGGCAAACATGACAGAACAAGAAAATGAGAAATGTTGGAGAGGATTTGGGAGAGTTGGAACACTAATTCATTGTTGGTGGAGCTGTGAGCTCATCCAAGCATTCTGGAGAGAGGTTTGAAACTATGCCCAAAGGGTGACAAAAATGTGCATACCCTTTGACCCAGCAATATCGTTTCTAGGACTGTATCTCCAAGAGATCATAAAAATGGGAAAGGGTTCCACATGTACAAAAATGTTTATAGCAGCACTCTTTGTAGTTGCGCAAAACTGGAAATCAAGGGGATGCCCATCAATTGGGGAATGGCTGAATAAATTATGGGAAATTAATATAATGCATTACTATTGTGCCATAAGATATGATGAACAAGTAGACTTCAGAGAGGCCTGGAAGAACTCATATGATCTGATGCTGAGTGAAAGGAGTAGAGCCAGTAGAACTTTGTGCACAGCAATGACCACGGTGTGCGAGAGTTTTTTCTGGTAGACTTGGAACTTCATAACAACGCAGGAACTTAAAAAAAATCCCCAGTGGTCTTCTATGGCAAAATGTCTTACACACTCGGAGAAAGAACTATGGAATTCATTCACAGAAAGTAGCAGATCATTTGTGTGTGTGTGTGTGTGTGTGTGTGTGTGTATTGTATGTTTTTATTTGTTATATGATTTCCTCCATTTATTTTAGTTCATCTACACAGCATGACTATAATGAAAACGTATTCAATAGGAAAGTATGTGTAGATCTTATATAGAACTGTATGCCATCTTGGGGAGGGAGGGGGGTGGTAAGTGGTAGGTAGGAAATAATCTAAGGTTTATGGTGGTGATTGTAGAACATCAAAAATTAAAAAAAATTTAAAAAATAAAGAAAATAGTTTGGGGATTAAAATTGTACTGCCTCAAATACAAGAGACTAATGCAGAATTCTAAGCCAATGGTATTATATTAAAGGGTCCCTCTGACTCCAGATTTTCCTAATTGTCTGAGATGACCCCTTCTTCCAGGACCTGGCTTTAATAGGGTTTGATACTCCAATTTCAAAAGGGGCCTGGTAAAATACAGAATCTCCTTGACTGATAGACTTTGATCTGAAGGGCCAAAAATGACAGAAGAGTGGAGGGGGTCAAAGGTTGGATGAAGCATGAGGCATCTCCACTGACTGAATGGTCATAAGATGATCATAAGATGGTCACTGGCTTGTGATGAACAAGAGACAATGGTTTGGAGCTTCAAAAATAACCTGGGGGACTTTCCAAAGCATCAAGTCATCCCAGGTATGCTGAGTCTAAATATGGAATTCTAGTAAAACAGGATAGAGATATCTTGATCAGCATTCTTGTGGCTGTCCAGATGCATCTCTTAACTTGGTAAAGAAATAGTGAACATTACATTAAAGTTTGAGCCTCACTATAAGAACCTATCTATCCTTATATGATTTATGTAGAATAGAAAACTGATTAATACTGGATGGAATAAAGTAGGGGTCCTAATTAATCATTTCTTTCATTGCCCTCACTGATGCACAGAATGACCACATCCTTTCTTTGGATGTTATACCCTAAATGCATGGAGGGCAGTCCACCAAGGGCAACACAAAACCACAAGGAGAAAGTTCCCTTACTCAAGTGCAATGGTTACATTAGAGAATAGGGAAAAGGGCATAGCATATGGCATACTGAGTTTGTTCCATTTAATTTAGAATTAGGTCACAATATATTAAATATATGATAAATGTCTAAGGTGACTTCCACTGACCAAGAAGCATAGGGCAAGTACCTCCTAGGAAAACATGCCATACAAGTTATGAGAATTGGGGGACCATAGGACATTTATTCATGTGCAGCAGCACAAGTATTGCTTGTCCTATAAACAGGTTCTGGAAATCTTTTGAGCTTATGAAAACAATTCAAACAATTTTAACAAAGAGCTATCCCATTATGTTGATGAGAGGCAATATCCCTGAAGAAAACACGAACAGATCTAGGTAGGTGTAGCATCGGAAGTCTAGGGAAATAAGGAACAGGTTGAGTTCCATGAAGAAAGGAATCAGTCATTGCTGTCTCTGGCAGAGCAAAAGTCAAAATGAGAGACTGAAAAGAAGCATTCAAAGTTCCAGTCACTCACTGCATGCTTAGGAAGAAGTGTATTAGGCATTGTCTATGTAGATGAAGAAGATGAATATGATGATGATGAATGTGTTAGGCTTACATGTAGTGTCTTATACGGTTATCTAGTCTCTTAAACACCCTTTAATGCAATCTTATGGTCCTCTGGAGACCTCTCCTCTTAGTAATACAGACAGGAGAGGGGCTTCAGAGCAATTTTAAGTGGATTTGATTTTCCAGTTCGAGTCACTTGCAGAGAGCGCCTTCTCTGTTAAACATCTCTGACAAAATAAATCTTAACACAATTCTAATTTGCTATTACAATAACCAGGCCAGGTAGTAAGAGCGAGCTCAAATCTTAATAGCACTAATATAAGCATCACTAGCCCAGAGAATCAATATTTTATGATAAGCAAATTAAAATAACAAATGCAAAAAATTTAAATTTCTGAACCTAAATTTTGTATTTGGAGTGCAATATTTTTAAAATTATTTTTTTAAATCAACTTAAAAATTCTCATTGTAATTATATTCTTTTCTAGCTACCTTTTATAGATGCTCATCCCTCCCATAGGAAGATGAGATTTTTCTGGAGAATTATTAACAAACCACTGTTTTTAACAATGACAACCCCTGAGACCCTGATACAATAGAATTCATTTAAAAATTACCAAAGTTATTGCAATTGTAAGAAATAGCTCTGTGACAGGGTGTATAAATACACTGAATAGTCAGTTTCAAAGCAGTGAGGATTGAATAAGTCATGTATAATAAAATGCGTTTGCTTTTCAAGACATGCTGAACATCCAGGTGGCAATAAACAACCCCTCCCCAAAAAACCTGAATTTTAACATTTAGGCAGCAGAAGATATTACATTATTCTTTTGTCATCTTCTTGTCAAACCAAAACTGAAGACTTTCGTTTTAGTTAGCTTACTAGTTAGTAGCACAATAATTTGGTTTCATAAACTGTATCATCAATACCCAATTCTCCTCACATTAATTTAAAGAAGGACTAAAAGTTAAGGCTAAATAGTTCAAATCATATACCTTTATCTTATTATAACAGCTCAGTTGTGTTCCTGTATTAACCTATGAAATCAGAATTTAATACTGTATTTATACTGGTAACTTGCAATGATTATAGATACTTGTCATAGAAAGAAACTGAGACATTAAGGGGAAAAATGCTTCCCTAACAGAATGCCAATTCCAGGCTAGACTCATAGAAATGGTCAGTTCTATTGAGTCAGGTTTAAAAGGTTGGACATTTTCTATTTAACAGAAAATATCAAAACTGGGTAAATTGAGTCAGACAAAGCCTACCTCAGCTTTTGCCAAGAGTCATTCCCCTTGCCTTCCACATGAGAACTCCATCTGTAATTAATGGATATTGATCCCATAGGGTAGTTGACCTAATAGGATTCCTTGATGATCACACGTGGAACCATTTTCAAAATAATATCAATTACAGTCCCATGAGGTCTCACAGTGTTCCAATAATCACAGCTTCATAGCTTTAGGTGTATTCAGTTATTAAGCATCACGCATCCTTGATACAGATGAAAAACATGTAAGATCTATAATTGTATATTTCCAGAAAAAGCCACTTTTTAGGTCAACTTTGAAGGGACTTCTTCCTTCTAGATCTGGTTTATAACACAATGTCAATATGAAATAGAGCTTGAAAAAATCATCAGTATATTAAGAACACTTAACTCACCTGAAACTTCAAAGAATTTCAATTGTTGCAATATGAGGGTCTAAACTGGAAAATGAATCTTTGTCTCTCTTAATATTATTAGATAGATGGTTCAAACAATTTTCGTAAATAAAATTCTTAATTCAATTTTGAATATTGTGTCACATTTTTCACTAAGTGGTATCTACCACTAATTATGTTGTCACAATGAAAGAATAAGGTGATTTCTTAGAAACTAAATAACCCACTAGTTGTAATGGTTCATTTTCACTATTATTTGTGATGATTAACAATTCAAAATGATTACCCAATTTTAGCAGAATGTGTATTATCAAGTCAACAGTAGGCTTCATCTTCTTTTCCACTTGCCTTTTTCAAAGGAATTCCCTATGTGTGGAGAAAGGCATGAACATAGCAGCATTTATTCTGTTTGATTACAGATAATGAGTCATAGGCAGTCAATTATATGACACGATGTCATAGTCAGGCTCATAATTAACCAGGTGGAAAAATTTCTTCTACAACAAGATGGGGATAGGTCAAGAGAATAACTACCTTCACTTTCATAAGATTGTTCTGTTGGCTTTCCCAGGACATCTACCTGTGGCAGTCTTCAGACTGCAGGGATACATGGCATTTCACTTGAATGATGAACCAGTAACCTTTTTCAGGATCAGACACTTGACCTGAATTCAAGACTTAGACTAGCAGCAAGACAAGGTACATGAGACTATTCCTCAAACAAAATTTTACTAATTACAGCTTAAGGATAGATGATTCTTATTTTTCTCAAATATAAGTCTCAAAATCTTTAAAATTTCTTCTATTTACAACTATTATCCACCAATTCAATTTATTTACAACCATCGTCCCTCATTCCCTCCCCCCCACCACCACACACACACTTGTCTTGGTCTACATATAAAACCCAAGGGAGAACATTGGAACATTTCTGTAATACAATGAGATGAGAATGAGATGAGATTCTTCCAGTAAAGTTCTTTAGGCAAGTGGTTCAAATGGGGACATACGTTCCTTGGTGAAAGACATGGTGTCAGAAGGAGCTGTGGCTTTTGAATTAGGGATAAATTCAACCTTGGGTAAGGACTGATTTGACCAAAATAAAAATATTTTTCTGTAAGGGCTCACAAAGGTGTGCAAAACTAGTAGATCGCCATCAATGGATGTGACCTGAAAGGCAAGCTGATTACCAGCTACACAAATTGAACCACTAACTGTCCTGCAAGCTGCCAATGGAGTGCTGTCAGGAATAACCCACCCTCGTTTAATTAAATCTAGTATTCCTTTTGTGCCACAATGACCCACCTTATGAACTAAAAATGTATATCTGGGAAGGAGTGGTTTACCTATCTCAGTCACCCAGACTCAAGAGACTTGTTTAGCATTATACTGCTGTTTCTATTTCTTTATCCCTGGTTAATACACAGGGAATGTTTGTTTCAAAATAACTGCATTGAAAGATACATTTACATGACTTTTCAAATGATCTCAAATGACTCCCATTTATTATTCAAGAGTTTCCTTTCTTCACTTTGGGTGAGAGAGGCCTGAATTCTTCAAATGACAGTGCTGCCAAATTTCATAACACTCTGTCAGCAGGACTTATCCCATGGAACTTCACAAATATCTGTTTAGAGGACTTCACCATACCTTTTTGTCAACAATGTGTCATTTCTTCCTCTTCCTCTTCCTCCTCTCCCTCCTCACCTTCCTCCTCCTCTTATTATTATACTCTGGTTTAAAAAATAAACAAAATATACTCTAGTGATCATTAAATATTCATATTTATAATGCAACAGTATTCAGATGGAAAAGAGGAAGAAACTTGTTTTTACTGCTTCTCTTAGGTTTTTTTGTATGTAAAACATCACCAACAAGGTGATAATAATCTAAATACCTTTCAAATTTATCAGTTCATAGAAAACAATTTAGCTTATCAACTTTGACATTTTATGTTAATCATAGAAGTTTATGTAGTGACTGCCATGTGTCAGTATAATACCAATGCAAAAATTATAGCGCCCTCTGGGCCATGAGTATTACAGCACAATTCTGAATCATGAAATACAACTCTCCCCATGGAAGAAAGAAAGAAAACATTTATTCAAATACCAGAAAGTCAAATCCATCATAGCAACAAAAATATATACACAATAACAATGAATAAATCAGCACCATCCCCAAATATTCCCCCAGCTAGGCTTCCCGAAAACCAGTTCCCTTAAACAAATCACAAAATGTCCTTCTCACACTCATAGACAGCTGTGGGCTTCCCGGCAAACTTCCAGTTCTGACTGCTCTCTCACTAAAATTTCCTCTCATCTATGCTCTAGCTCCACTTCCCCTTGTTGCACCTTTCCTGCTCCACCCCCTCAACATACCCCTTCCACCACAGACTCCATGTGACTCAGACTTAATGAAACTCGGGCTTCCATGTGACCCAGGCATGTCACATAGGCCTATTAATGAATAGGAAAGATCCCCCCATTTAAATTACCATTACAGCCAGGCTTTTTCTATTTCTTGAAAATTGCTTAAGCCTGTTTTTAGTAAGACTTTAAAATATTTAGTCTATAATTTCCAAATTTTATTAACACTACATGCCAGTTAGAAAGGTAAGTATAAATAGGGTAGCATTTTAATTGCATTCTTACAAGCTTTGAACAGTACAACGTTCATCCTTCACAGAAGCAAGGCACTGTTTTAAGTACTTCACAACTGTGTGCTTCTCCCTATAATCTGGGGAAAGAAATGAAAATATTTATTATCAACTTTGTACCTAAAAGGAATGATTAGATAAGTGATGGCAATATCTAAACTTCATTTTGTCCAAGGTTCCATTATTTTTAGTTGGCTTATATTAAAAAAAAGGCGTAATAACGTTTCCAACTTCTCATTACTGTTTCTTTCTTTCTTTGAGTTACTCAAAGAGCAAGACAAATTCATTTAATTTTTCTAAATTAATAATCCTTTAGCATGGCAATTTAAATCTGAACAAGGGGCAATCCTTTGTCAATGAATTAACACACATTTCATGAAACAGATCTTGTAGTTATATATTGATTGGGAAGGATGCAGCAAATATCAAAGGGGCATTGCTGAAAAAAAATTTCCCAATTTTTTTCTATTTTAGTAGGATTAGGACCCTCTCTGAAATCACCTTTTCAAAACTCCAAAACCATTTACTTTCAAACCTTGACATTATAATGTGTCAGTGCAAACTGATTCCAACGTACTTTACCCTCAAATCATTCTTAACTTTTCTAATTTCCTTATGTAACTCTACTCCTTCTTCTATTTTCTTCCATTTAATTCCCCTATAAAACCTATTTTTCATTCTTTAGTCTTTAGAAACGCACAGTTCATACCAATTTTTAAGAACTTTTGGGCCACTGGATTTAGGCACGATCATATAATTTTACGTAGGCAAATAGGAAGGCAAATAGACCACAAAAACAACAGCACAACTTCCTCATTGAAAGTTGTCACAGGGGCGGAGCCAAGATGGCGGAGTAGAAAGACGCACATACACATAGCTCTGAACACACAACCCGTAGAATGGCTACAGGGAAGTAACTCACGGTGAATTCCGCACCCAGAGGCCACGGAACATTGGAGAGAGGGAGATTTCTGTTCCAGAGAGACCTGCAAACCTCTCGCGGGGGGTCCTTCGCGCTGTGGACTGGGCGCCGGGACTGGGAGCTGAGTGCAGCCCTGCAGGGGCCACGGCACCGAGAGGAAAAGATCCGAGCAGGCTTCACAGACAGGATCTCCAGCAGCCACGCGGGTCCCTCCACCCACAGAGGGATCTGCAAACCTCTCGCAAAAGGTCCATCGCGCTGCAGACGCAAAGCCCAGC
This sequence comes from Notamacropus eugenii, assembly GCF_028372415.1. Taxonomy (NCBI): domain Eukaryota; kingdom Metazoa; phylum Chordata; class Mammalia; order Diprotodontia; family Macropodidae; genus Notamacropus; species Notamacropus eugenii. The sequence goes on from NC_092877.1 coordinate 244,520,717, forward strand.
CCAGACCTGCTGCAGCCACGGCTGCGGCACCGAGAGAAACAGATCCGAGCAGGCTTCAGGGACGGGATCTCCAGCGGCCGCACAAGTCCCTCCACCCACAGGTGACAGGGGTGGGTGAGAGAGTCTCTTTGGTGGGTCGAGAGGGGAGTGGGGTGCCCCCATAATTCAGGCCCCCCGGGAGGTAAAAGCTGAGAGGCGGCTGCAGACAGGGGCTCCCCAAGCGGGTGGGAGCCTGAATCCATTGTGGAAGGTCTGTGCATAAACCCCCTGAGGGAACTGAGCCTGAGAGGTGGCCCTGCCCCGACCTCAGCACCAGAACATAATCTCATACTGAATAGCAGCCCTGCCCCCGCCAAAAGCCCTGAGGCTGGAAGCAACATTTGAATCTCAGACCCCAAACGCTGGCTGGGAAGATCAGGAGACGAGGTGGGTGTGAGGAGAATATTCAGAGGTCAAGTCACTGGCTCGGAAAATGCCCAGAAAAGGGAAAAGAAATAAGACTATAGAAGGTTACTTTCTTGGCGAACAGGCATTTCCTCCCTTTCTTTCTGATGAGGAAGAACAATGCTTACCATCAGGCAAAGACACAGAAATCAAGGCTTCTGTGTCCCAGTCCACCCAATGGGCTCAGGCCATGGAAGAGCTCAAAAAGAATTTTGAAAATCAAGTTAGAGAGGTGGAGGAAAAGCTGGGAAGAGAAATGAGAGACATGAAGTCAAAGCATGAACAGCAGATCAGCTCCCTGCTAAGGGAGACCCAAAAAAAGGTTGAAGAAATTAACACCTTGAAAACTAGCCTAACTCAATTGGCAAAAGAGGTTCAAAAAGCCAATGAGGAGAAGAATGCTTTCAAAAGCAGAATTAGCCAAATGGAAAAGGAGATTCAAAAGCTCACTGAAGAAAATAGTTCTTTCAAAATTAGAACGGCACAGATGGAGGCTAATGACTTTATGCAAAACCAAGAAATCACAGAACAAAGAGAGAAGAATGGAAAAATGGAAGATAATGTGAAATATCTCATTGGAAAAACAACAGACCTGGAAAATAGATCCAGGAGAGACAATTTAAAAATTATGGGACTACCTGAAAGCCATGATCAAAAGAAGAGCCTAGACATCATCTTTCATGAAATTATCAAGGAAAACTGCCCTGAGATTCTAGAACCAGAGGGCAAAATAAATATTCAAGGAATCCACAGAACACCGCCTGAAAGAGATCCAAAAAGAGAAACTCCTAGGAACATTGTGGCCAAATTCCAGAGTTCCCAGGTCAAGGAGAAAATACTGCAGGCAGCTAGAAAGAAACAATTCAAGTACTGTGGAAATACAATCAGGATAACACAAGATCTAGCAGCCTCTACATTAAGGGATCGAAGAGCATGGAATAGGATATTCCAGAAGTCAAAGGAACTAGGACTAAAACCAAGAATCACCTACCCAGCAAAACTGACTGCAATACTTCAGGGGAAAAAATGGTCTTTCAATGAAATAGAGGATTTTCAAGTATTCTTGATGAAAAGACCAGAGCTGAAAAGAAAATTTGACTTTCAAACACAAGAATGAAGAGAACCATGAAAAGGTGAACAGGAAAGTGAAGTCATAAGGGACTTACTAAAGCTGAACTGTTTACATTCCTACATGGAAAGACAATATTTGTAACTCTTGAAACATTTCAGTATCTGGGTACTTCGTAGGATTACACATGCACACACGCTCACATACATAGAGACAGAGTGCACAGAGTGAATTGAATAGGATGGGATCATATCTTTAAAAAAATGAAATCAAGCAGTGAGAGAGAAATATATTGGGAGGAGAAAGGGAGAAATTGAATGGGGCAAATTATCTCTCATAAAAGAGGCAATCAAAAGACTCATTAGTGGAGGGATAAAGAGGGGAGGTGAGAGAAAAACATGAAGTCTACTCTCATCACATTCCACTAAAGGAAAGAATAAAATGCACACTCATTTTGGTAGGAAAACCTATCTCACAATACAGGAAAGTGGGGGATAAGGGGACAAGCAGGGTGGGGGGGATGATAGAAGGGAGGGCATGAGGAGGAGAGTGCAATTCGAGGTTGACACTCATGGGGAGGGATAGGATCAAAAGAGAATAGAAGTAATGGGGGACAGGATAGGATGGAGGGAAATATAGTTAGTCCTATACAACACAACTATTATGGAAGTCACTTGCAAAACTACACAGATATGGCCTATATTGAATTGCTTGCCTTCCAAAGGGAAGGGGTGGGGAGGGAGGGAGGAAGAGAAGTTAGAACTCAAAGTGTTAGGATCAACTGTCGAGTAATGTTCTTGCCACTAGGAAATAAGAAATACAGGTAAAGGGGTATAGAAAGCTATCTGGCCCTACAGGACAAAAGAGAAGATGGAGACAAGGGCAGAGAGGGATGATAGAAGAGAGAGCAGATTGGTCATAGGGGCAATTAGAATGCTTGGTGTTTGGGGGGGGAGGGGAGAAAAGGGGAGAAAATTTGTAACCCAAAATTTTGTGAAAATGAATGTTAAAAGTTAAATAAATAAATTTAATTATTAAAAAAAATAAGAAAGTTGTCACAGATTTCAGTAAGCAGGATGACTTTAGAGAAAAAAAAATCATCTATCTCCTCAAAGTTAATCTTTTTTATGCTGAAAATACAGCTATCCCTGTATTATTGCCAAGGCTCAAGGGGATCAATCAAATCCAACCATGGTACAGGAAATGTAACAGGAATTATAGTACTGGAAAATTATCTTCTAGAGATTATAATTTTTTGAAGGGCTCAGGGTATAACTTCTTCTCTATTTCTTTGCAAAACACTCACAGTTAAGTCCATTTATTTTTTTTAAAGAAATCTGTAAGTTCTTTTAAAATTTCTGAATTTTATACCTTTATAAGCCATATGCTCATTTTCATTTGATTTTTTCTAATCTGAGCACCCTTTATTAGGTGTGCATGCACTAAATTTATTTCTATATCTACCTTTTTATACATATTCCTATTTAATTACACCTTCAATGATTGTTTTTTTAACTTACTATAGCTCTATCACACAATTTGAATTTATTTTCAATAAAAAATTGATTTCTATGCAAGTTTTACTGTGTTTCTAATTTCCCTAATCAATTGATTTAGACTACAACAGTACAATTAAATTTTTGTTTACCTTCAGTTGCGTTAAGATTTCAAAACAAGTTTTCTTTCTCTGGTTGTACTTTGGGATTCACTTTCAATCTGCAAGTCCCAATCAGGAGTCTCTTGGCACCCTCAGTTTGTTTGTAAGCACTAAGAAAAACCAGGGTAAATGAACTCCAATTCTATTTAGTTTTATCTGTTTCTTAAGATAGTCTAAAATTTCCTTTTTCTCCCTTCTAAGAATGATTATTCTTTCCTACAACAAGTCTATCCCAACTTTAAATAGAGTTGAAGCAAGCCATTATTCTACCCTGAAATTAAAACCACTTTTAGGGATTGATATCCCAAAACTTTAGACTTAGCAAGCGACTAATTGAAACTTCTTCAGTTTTACCATTCATCTTCCTTTTTTTTAAATTTAGAGTTGTGGGATTATTTAAACTCATAAGATTTTAATTATAATTTTTCCTATACAGTTTCCTAAGTTTTTCTTATTTTAACATTTCCCTGAGTTTCCTGAACATATCTCATAACTAATAAGACAGTTCTTAAAATTTAAACTGCAGCTTTAATTCATTCCCTAGTCATTTTTAATGTCCCATTAAGGAATAACATCTCTGAATTTATTTGATTGTTATTTTCATTAAACTCTCCAGTTTGCTAGCACCACATAAGCTTATCAAAAATCTTCCTAAAGACATTCAAATTATAATTTAGAAGTGAAATACTCTTTTTTTCCCACAGATTTGATTTCCAATCATTTCAATCTTAATTTTCATTTAATTTCTGTATCTATCTTTATCAGATTTTCATCTGATCAGTCTGCAAAATGACCAGTATTGGAAACATAGAACAAAAGATAAATTTGTCTTCTTTTTAGGATTTTTTAAAAATTCTATTTTTTATAGCCAACCTTTTGGTTGATGAAGCCAAAAGAAAGAGCATAGGTAAAGTAACTTCTAGCTATGAACTAGCACAAGAGAAACAGACATTTCTCCTTCTGTTAAAGATTTTTCTGATTTTATAAGAATCCTTTCTATCTTAAGTAAAGAACTCACTATTGATAAACTTAGTTTCATCTTTTAGAAAACAAACATACATAGGGCATATAACAAAACACAACATTAAGTCAGGTCTGATCTCAGTTTTTCACAGGAGATTTTCAAGTCAAGATAGCACTTGTCTCCTCTATTAAGTATAGAATTTATGACCATCTTGTAGCGGGGTCCTGCTGTCACTCTAAGATAATTCTTTTGTTTTCTACTTATCTTAATGCTTTTAGAATCTTATCAACAAAAATGTAATCAGTAACAATACAAAAGTACTTTAGTCTAATTTGCCAATTGAGCTTATCCATTTAAAGTACACTATATATTTAGGAAAAGTCTTTAAAAGATGGAAGAGGTAATTAAAGTCACATCCCTCTACACTTTTTTTTTGGGCAAATTATAATCACAGGAAGAAAAATTAAGAGTGATAAAAAATCCAGCAATATCAATAGTTCATTTGTTCTAAGCTGATTTATTCTTCAAAAAAATTCTGTAACTTTCTAAGAAATCAAAAGTTCAATGCTTTGACCAAAACAAATCCCTAAACTCTCTCTCTTCTCAAATCAAACTGTAGATAGCTTAATATCTCTTTCTTTGGTTATCTCCAGACAGGGCATGCACCCTTTTACCAGTAAAATACATTTATTCTCTGAAGACTGACCTCATCTTTCCTGCAGGTATCCTCAACCAGGAGTGGTACACCTCAAAGGAACTTCTATGTGATTTGTATTAGATTCTTGAGGTACCCGACTTTTGGCTTATTCTGTATGAGAGGATCCCCAATATAGATGTTGGAGATGGCGTTTTATGAATTGAGAAAGGCAATCTTTTATTTGTCTGAGATCTGCTTATATGGAAGTTCTTTTCCTAGTACTAACACTGAAATATTCAGGAATTTGCTTTGGCAAATTCTCCAATTCTTCCAATTCTTAATTTCTGGGCTTAATCTCTAGGGTTCTAAGACCAGTCCACTGGGGCCTAAAGGTCCTTTATAAGTGAATATTCAGCAAAATTTATACCGAAGTTAATTTAAAACTTCCCGAAAATTTAGCTCTGATTGTCAGTGAATTACTGAATCTTAAGCAAAAACAAGTGAAAAATTACTTTTCCTTTTCTCATCTTTGAAATGAGAAATGAGCCTTCTCCTGAGAACAGAAAAGTGGAGGATTTTCCCCAGGTGAATCACATGACTGGATAATTTAATGTTGAATTGGGGAATCTCTCCCCTAAGAATATCAGGTGTGACCTGAAGTGTTACTTCCCCAATATACTCTCAGAGTACTCAAGTGGAGAATCTTTACTCCAAACCCTACCCATCTAGGAACTCTTCATAGGTTCCTCTAGATGTGTTCCTCAACCTATTTGATCCATTGAAATGAGTTCCATCTAAATTATTTTGAGATTTTTCTACTAATGAAAACTGACTTAACAACTCCTTGTTAAAAAAAAATAAAGAAAAATAAAAGAATTTAAAGGGAAAAAACACTATTTTAATCTTGCCAACAGGAAATTTTTAAATTGCCTTGCTGGCTAGCTGGCTGAATATGAGGAACTAGCAATTCCACTGCTGAATTGCCCTGGTCTTAACAAAATGAAATAAAGAGAATAGAGAGGAAAAGAAATAGTAGCCTCTGGAAACAATAAATTTAGACAGATTAGACATAAATTCAAACAGTCCCTCTTAGTCCAGTTGGGGATCCTTCTTAAAGAAAAAAAAATTAGGAAAAATGAAGGCAGACTCACAAATCTTCACCTTAAAGAGACTTACCTCAGCATCGGAGAAGTGGGGTACAGACAGCAAAGGGAGTTCATCCTCCCAAGGGCAGCATCTATGAGGGAATCATTCATAGAAATTCAACCCATTGTGCACTTCCCTTTTGGTTCCCTTGCAAAGGTTGGCCTAAAGAGATTGAGTTCCCATCTCAGGGGGCCAATAATGTGGGAAGTAAAATTGTCCAATCTAGAATTAAAGAGACTAAAGCAGAATTCTGAGCCAATGGCACCATTTTAAAGGGTCCATCTTCTTTTCAAATGAAGTGTACCCCAAATCTTCCTCATGATCTGAAATAACCCCTTCTGCCAGGACCTTGCTTTTACAGAGTTTGATACTCAAATATGCATAAGGTGACTGAGTGATGCCGGTGCAATATCCAAAGCAGCCCCAATGAATATGCATGTGTAGTTCCAGGGTATATAATTTCCACAAAGATGAAACCAAGAGTTTTTTTTTTTTATTTTTCATTTTTGACACAGTTCCTATCATATAAAACAAATCCACCTTTTGGTCAGGTGATACTTCTTTTAAAGCATTTACAATATAGACCACAAGCCAATTTTTTTTTTTAACATTAATCAACTGAGACACAAATAAAAACTATATATGTTAACTTCCTAAGCCCTTGACCTAATTGCCTCCACACTCTTACCAAGAATTAAAGATCCTAACTTATTTTTGTTGGCCTAAGTTCTAAGCCTAATACCTTAATTTTAGCCTTAATCACTGATGTTCCCCTACCAATAATCTATAATTTAGCAGATCTAGTATTATGCTTACAAACCTTTTGACTACAGGAAATTGCCATTAAGAGTAGGGACATTACAGGGAAACAATGTCTCTCCAATTTTATGTCAGTTCCAGGCAGGAGTAGTTTGTCAACTTGCGCTCAGTCAGGCTTGAAGTCTGCCAGGTGTCAGTGGGGAAACTGAGTCAGGAGAATCCTACCTCAGCCCAGGCTGAACAGCCTGTCTCCCACCCTTCTCATGAGATCAACTTTTTCAGTTCATACCAGTGTTTCAAAGGCTTACTGGCATCATGGATTGGAGGCTCAGACCGCCTTTCTTGCTATCCATACCTAGAGTTAGACTCAGAAGAAAAATCAGTTAATAGTCCCATAGCATCTTCAAATAGCAGGTTCCAATAACCAGGTTTCAGATATGACTAGAATTTCACTTTGGCTAAGGAATATCTTTTGAAGCAAATCTTTTGTGGCTCACATACCTTTCTATACATTTTCTACTTTCTGCTTAAATAAGTCATAAAATCAAATTTACCATTAAAACGTTAACTTTTACATGAATGTCAAATTTTACCCGAGGTTATCTGCCTCTAGGAAACTTAGACCAAAATTCTGTTCCCCAAACTAAAGATATCTCTGATTTAGTTTAGTAATTAATTCAGTCAATTGTTTTATTACTAATTGACTTTATATCACTTTGTAACATGTCCAATTTTTCTCTCCATCTCTCCCCTCCCCACACCCCCTAAAACCTTCCACTTTGATTACCTCTTCCCTCAATGAGCCCTCCCTTCTATCGCACCTCACCCTTCCCTTAACCCTATTTTCTCTTTTCTCTTTTAGGGCAAGATAAATTGCTATACCCCATTACCCGTGCTTCTTATTTTCCAGTTATATGCAATAATTCTCAACATTTGTTTTTCATACTTTGAATTCCAACTTCTCTTCATCCATCCCTCCCTCCCTCCCTCCCATATCCACTGAGAAGGCAAGTAATTCAATAAATACTAAATATGTGTCGTTTTGCATAACACTTCCATAAAAATCATGTTATGTAATACTAAGTATATTGTCCTCTATCCTACTCTATCCTCCTTTATTTTTTATTCCCTCATTTCACCTTGTTCCTTCCCAAAAGTGTTTATTTCTAGTTACTCCCTTCTCCCATTTGCCCTCCCTTCTATCATTCTCCTCACCCCACTTGTCACCTCCTCCCCTCCTTTCCTGTAGTATAAGATAGATTTTCATACCAAATTTGGTGAGCACGTTATTCCCTTCTTAAGCCATATG